>NW_020455455.1:5928600-6042463 GCF_003342845.1 Nothoprocta perdicaria
CGGGCGCGGGGGTGGGGAGGGCGCTGACGCAGTGCTCAGTGCTGCAGTCCCGCCGAGAGCGGCGGAGCCGCCGCCCGGCCCCGCCGCAGCCCGGCCTGCCTGCAGGTGAACTCAAAGTCGTCGGGGAGAGGAGGGCAGCGAGAGCAGGCGACGGCGAGGAGGAGGAGGAGGAAGAAGAGGCGGCCGCCCTTCCTCCCTGCCTCCGCGCGCGCCGCAGCCTGGCCGCGGCCGCGGAGCCCAGCGCAGCGCGGAGCGCCGCCCCCGCGGGCTCGCTGCGGCCGCCGAGCCGACGACCCCCGACGCCGGCAGCCCCGCTGCGCCGGGGGGACAGCGCCCCGGCCGCGCAAGTGAGTGGCCCCCAAAGTTTGCTCCGCTCCGAGGGGCGGGTGACCTTGGCGCGGGCGAGCCCGGGACCCGCCGTCGGGCTCCGTCCGCCGCGCCGGAGCCGTCGGGGGGGCGCGGGGCCCGGGACAGGTTGGTGGGAGCAGGGAGGGTGCGGGAGGGGCCGAGCCCGGCGCTGACCCCCCGACGGCGCCGCCGCCTCCCGGTGCGGCCGGCATAGCGGGGAGGCGGCGGGCGCGGGGGTCCCGGGGCCGCCGGCAGCGCCCCCGCAGCGCGGCCAGCCCCGCGATTACCGGGTCACTCTGCAGCTAGTCCCGCAGTCGCGCATCCCCCGCACGGCTCAGGCTTTAGGTACCCAGGAACGGCTGCTGCTCCGCACTAAACTTCGGAATGTGTCAAACTTGTTCGCTGCTTGTTTCCAAGCGAGRGGCATCATTAGAAGACCCCTCTCCCCCTGTATTTCTAGAGAGTTTTAGTTCAAGTATCGACTCTAGTCAGAAGCTTTCGACAGCAGAACTGCTGTGTTCTTAAGGTAAAAAAAAAACACTTGGGAAAGTTGACTTGGAAGCTTTTTAGCAAGAGTCTTAAGGATGCAAAACAAGGTGTTCACCGCTCTGCCAGGGTGCAGCGTCCCCATGACCTGTCTGCCCTGCCCGCAGTGCTGGAGGGTGGGCGGCGTGTGGCAGGGTCCCCTGCATGCGCCCGTCCCCCCTGCGCACCCCGCTGCCCTCGGCAAGGGCCAGGTCTCCCGCTGGAGCCAGGGCAGAGCTGTCGGCACCATCAAGGGCAGAGCGTGTGGCTGGACCCTGCAGGGCAGAGCCTTGGTAAGGACGGCGCTCTAAGTTTTGCAGAGCACTGAAATTCTGTGCTTAGTGCTTCTGTGCAGCTGAGTAAAGCCAGGCATTTTTAGCTCAGCTTTATCCCACGTTTTCCCTCGGCCCCGATACCCTCACAGTCCTGGTTGGGAGCGTTGCCAGAGAAGTCCTGTGTGTTACTTGCATGTTTTGGGTTATAGAGGGTAGGCAGGCGCTAACTTGTTCTTACTGTGAAAAAGTGGACTAACAGACAGACTCTTGCACAATATCAAACATCAGGATGCTCTTTGTGAACTTAAGGCCTTTTTGAAAAAGCCGACTTCTTGTGAGTTAGAAGCCAAAATGAAAATTTTATTTGCCTTTTTTTTTTTCCTTCTGACCTTGTGAACTATGTAAAGCAAACTACAGCATGTTGTGTGTTGAAGTCTATGTAAGATTATCTGATTATCTGACTATCTATAAAAATTACATTTTTATATAGTGATAGAGCCAGAAGCTCTTTGCCAAAATGAGACCTTTTTCCCCCCTTAACTCTATGTTTACCAAGAAAATACTATCTAATCTCCAGTTGCTAATATAGGCTTTGATAACACTCACAATGATACATATAGGAAGCTTTACGTGTGCAGCTGGTCCTCGGCTGTGTACAGAATAGAGGGCTGAGGCTTTCTGGATCAGCCCGATGCTGCCTCTGCGCCTGCATTACAAGTACCCACAGCTGTGACCGATGTGCCTACGCCTGATGCTTTTGCATACTGCCACGGTTCAGGCTTTTAGCCAAATTTTATCTACGAATCACTGTAAAATTAAAGGAAAAGATTTATACTGGGTATCTTTCGTGGATACTGTGCCTGAAACTATATGCTGCTTCTGCCACACGGCAGATGAAGTATTTTAAAACTGTTTTGACAATTCATCATAGTTTAGACTGGCTATATTTTCTATAGCATCCAACATACCACAATAAAACAGTCATCGAGGAAAACTACTCTGTTCAGCTGGTTTTTCCAGCCAGCAGATGTCATTTTTTTTTTATAAAAAGCTTTGCCTTTGTATTGCTAGTCAACATTTTTTTCTTTGAAATTAGATACATAAAAAGAAAATAGATACATATTTTGAATAGCTGACTTTGTTTTCTCTATCTGAAGTAATAATCTCCTGTTTATTATTTTCTGATGAGTTACTGTGCTGCTACGTCATATAGCATAAGCTTTGGGTTTAGACAATTGGAAAAGGTGGAAAAAGTTGGTTTGCCTTTTTTTTTTTTCTTACATATGTCTAAGGAAGCCAAGAAATGCTTAAGTATGGTGGGATGGTTTCTTCAGAGAACAAGTTTCTCATCATTGAAGGTTAAAGCTTGGCAGTTCTAATGGTCTTATGTAATAGCTACTGCCTGGGCAGTGGTTGTGTTGAGACAAGGAAAATGTTGAGGCTGCTGTTGGTAATAATTTGAATTTTGTAAGGTTGCCCTTAATAGAACTGCTAGTTTGTGTTTGACATTTGCCATGACCTCTTGCTGTAAGAAAGAGGTGACCATAGTTGATTTTTCTCTTTTCAGTGTCATACTACATCCTATTTTGCAGGCAACTGAAAAAAAAAAATTAGCCATAATTGGAGAGTCTAAGTACTGACTCTTTTTATATGTACAAAAACTTACTTTCCTAAGCTATCTTTAATCGTTTGCTTGATTAATCAGTTAATGTTTGCAGAGGACTTAGAGAAGTTAAATTACAAGCACTGAAGAAAGCAGTGAAGTGAAAACAGACTATGGATGGGGAACTGAGGAAGGACAACACRGTGAAACGAGATGCAGAGGGCATGGTACAAGCTAAAAGGGAGGAAGCTGCAGCAATAACTGGAAAAGAAAGCGGAATGGAACACAGCAGGCAGAATAAAAGGAAAAAAAAATCTGTTTGACTCATCATTTACATCAAACTATATAATAAGTTAACAAATTGATGATGGATGAAAGGTTATTTTTACTTGCTATTTCCTATRCTCTTCCTGTATTTGGCATTGCTGTTGTGGTGGACCTAAGCCTGCAGAGAGGAAAAGTATTCCAGACCATTTATTTATCTTAATCCAGGTCTGATAACTCATTAATTCATTTTCTGCACTAAAATCAGCCCTSGGCCTTTCCGCTAAAGTAATCCACGTGATTGCTGTTTGTCATGGTACCTTTACGTGATTACTTTCTGGAAATGCTACCAAAATTGTCAACTTGAGCTTTCACAGAGCCATGGGGTGGTAACTGCTTTCTGTCCTAAATAGCTGTGCAGGAATTTAAATCAGTGACCTGATGGTGAAAGTCTTTCCAGCCCCTTGCAGTCATCTGGGCCTTTGGGTCTCCGCCAAAACATCATTTTCCAGCAGGTGTCAGTGATTCTGTAATTATGCAGAAAATAAATTGCTTTTCCTTGAATGTGTTGTAGTGYGGTGCAAAGGAATAGTCTTGCATCACACCAGATATCTTAATCTTTCTTAGTGAAAAAGGCAATGTCGTAGGTCTTCATCCAGTGAAGAGTTGCATAGATATTTAGTGTTAAACTTACCTGTAAGTCTCCACGGGTTTGGGTGTTTATGTACTTTATATACTGTTTATATATAGTTTATGTACTGTTCCTATTGTGTTGGGGTTTTTTTTTTTTGTTCCTTTTATTTTTTTTTTTTTGGACTCAGCTGAGTAATAGTGCTCCTTCTACCTAATATAATTTGGAATTGACTATATTCTTAAATGCTTTCCCTCAATTTATTAAATAATAGAACAGTAGGAACAGTAGTTATCCAAGCTGCCAAGAAATGAAATAACTCCAAACATGCATAAGAAGTTTCAACAAAAATTATTTGGGTAATAATCTTATTTGTGCTAATATTCTGGGCAATGCCAGGAGAAGAAGTAGTGAGAGAACGAATTGAGATGGTACAGTGGTACTGACAAAAATATTCTCTGATGATAAGAGTTAAAACTCTTCTGCTCCCAAAAATATATTAGGGAAAAATTAGTTCTGATAATTAGGACAAATATATATATATATTTTCTTCCATCCAATTCAGCTTCTGTATTTGATACCGTGTATTTATTTCCCTTATATCTCTGCCTTTCTYCTTTGGAGTTCTGTATCTGTAATGTAGGCCCCAAACTGTCCCATTTCTAAAGTATAATACAATATAGACTAAAATCAGTTTGTGTCTCTAACAAGATGTAAGTGAAGCTATTACTTCTTTACACCTTTTTTGAGASAGTGAGATTTGAGGCGGTGTCCATGATGATGCCAGTGGGAGATTATTTTTTTTTCTTAAAAGGATCATAAAATCCTGTCCCTCAAATGGSATCTTTTCACCTGAAAGTTGGGGATCATTTGAAATTGAGAATAATAACATGTTCTTATGACTACTTGTGTTATGTGGCCTAAAGTGGATGCAAAGATTGAATTTTACGGTGTCAGTATTATTGAAATGCGGGATTTGGTTTTGGTAAGTGAAATAACTGAGTGTCAGAAGAGCACGGCCACAGCGGGCATGTGCTTGGAGCGAGGACTGCCAGTGGCATCACCAACACGCAGCGGGGTGTCTCTGAGGGGAGTTTCAGAGGCGATCCTGCCAGCTCTGTGGCTGTGGGAGAGTACTGCGTGAAGAACACAACTTAAGACCCCACAAGTGGAGTCTCCTTTCCTGGAGGTCTTCAAAACCTGCCTGGATTCCACCTTGTGCCATGTGCTCTAGGTGTCTCTGCTTGAGCAGTGAGGGGTTGGACTAGATGATTTCCTTCCAAMTTTAACCATTCTGTGATTCTRTGAGCTGATGAGACTGTTTTGATGTGTTGCTAAATTCCTTCAATATCTCTGTGTTGCACAAGGTGACAAAAGTAGATGCTTTGCTTTGAAATGTGTCCATCTGCTTACCAGTTTTCATCCTGTTGGTGACCTTCTCCACTAGTGAGATYTCGTTGTGTTTGCAGTCATGCTCGTTCCTTCATAAGAGCAAGGCAGGAGGTAACTAGAAAGACCTTTTGCAGATGGAGCCTGCAGGTGCCCAGTGCCCTGGCTCTTCACTCGGTGCAGGTAACTGGTKGGGCTCAAGTGACCAGGTGTGATGCTGAGCAGCTTGACCAGCCCATCTTCAATTCTGGGACATGCCACAAGTGAGCAAAGTGTRCTTCTAGATCGTCAGTCTGTGTGACTGGTTGTTGGACCCCTTAGCCCCGGAAGAATCCAACGTTATTCTTTTCCAGTTTGGGAATCCTGGACACATTCTCCTCCCTTTCTTTCCTCTCCAGGTGCGACTTCAACACAACTTCAGCTTGTGAGTGCTCTTTCCCTAAGATCCCATATCTGGATTTGCAGTTCAAACAGACCTCTCTGGTGCAACTCACAAGCCATAGGAGATAATGTGATCCTCTGTGAAACAAAATATCTATTTACTTATTTTCAATTTATGATGTGGTCTTAGAACTTCCAAAACCTTGAAGGTTGTGAAATGAGTTACTGCATSACTATCATTGCTACATAATTCCTTAATTTCCGTAGACTCCTTAAAAATGTGTTGCATAAATCAGGTCTTGCTGCATAATTTAGGTACCTATTGTGCATTAGGTATAATGTACAATAAAATATGTAAGACTAATTATAATTGTGTACTTTCTAATTGTTCCAGAAACTGATAGATTGTGTGTAGCCGCTTGGTGTAAGAATGCTTTGAAAGTGAAATATAGAATTTTTTATATGTATGTATATATATAATTGACATATGGTTTACTGATTTTCAAACTTTTTCTGGAAATTTTGCATAGAATAAAAGCAGTTACTCTGGAGAAATAACCTTCTACGAACACATTGTGATTTAATGTTATGTCGTTATTGGTTAGGGAATTCCAGTGGGAAAAACTCCAGTGGGAAAAACTCCAGGATTCTCCCAGGACCACATAAAATAGGACATGCGCTGTCCAGATAGTTAAGACCGAATGAGTATTGTTTTAATAATTGTGAGTCCTACCTTGGAAACTCTGCATTAGCTCTGGCAAGAGTCTAAAATCTGTGATTAGGAAAGAATTTCTGTCCATTATTGCTATGACTATGTATGACTGTTATTTGGAAATGCTTGTTGGAAGACATTTTGTAGAATTAGCCATCTTCATTTTGGAATTCTTAAGGATGGATTATATGTATTTGTTACTTAGCCTTGGAGTATATAATTAGCACTTCAGCTAAACATCTATTATGAATCTAGTGAGGAAGTGCTTTCCTTTGTAACACTTGTTCTTATAAACGATATTTTAATATGGCTAATCCTCTCTTAACGCTAATTGGAATATGCAGCTAATGCTTATTAAACATTTTATTCAATGTAAAGACTGCTGGGCTAGTCACAGCGTGCTGCTGCAGTATCAGTAGAGCAGCACTGGAGAGAGCATCAAGGAGCCATGTGTATTAGGCAGGAACGTAAGATTTTACTGTGCCCAGTCCTGTTTCTAGCAGTTTTGTATATGATGTTATAGTCATTATAAAGACTTAATAGGCTAAGACCTTGCCAGCTTGCGTTTGCCAACTATGCTGAAATCCTGGCCGAACTTTTGAAGAGCGTGCAGCAGGCTGCAGTTGGCTGGGAGTGGCGGATATAAATAGATGATATGGTGCTGAATTACAATTGATTATTGAAATTCAGCTCCAACGTAATAGATATCCATATAAAGGCAACATTGTTTCCCTAATATGAGACTTCAACTGAAGACAGTATTTTTTTATTATTATTATTCAGAAAAGTTAATGTTTATTACAAAATCATGAAATTTCATCCATAGTTTCATGCAAATAAAAATATTTTTCTGTTCTTGAAAAAAGAAAAAAGATGTGGTCTATTATCTGGTTTAGTTTCAGTAGGAACAGTTCATTATTTTATTTGGGGCTGGATGAAGACAAGACATATTTTGTATATAAATTGTTTCTCAAGCATCTTCCTTCAGAATATTCAGTTTTTATTTAGTAGGAATCATACCAATGAACAGCAGTATTCAGCTGACAATTACCTTCAGTTATTTGCTTTACTCCTCCCAGAAATAAAGACTATTTTGGGCCCAAATGGAACTTCAGGAAAAAAGAGAAATGAGAAAGTTTTATTCATGGAATCAGCTCTTATTAATTTGTATTTAATAACTCCATAGTAGTGTCTCATATATGATAAAATGGCATCAAGGTCCAATTGCACTACATACAACTTCCTATATGCACTACATGTTGTGGCTTGTAGGAAGTTGTATGGCTGGAAGGATTCTCTGGAGGTCTCTAGGCCAAACTGATGTTCAAGACCTTCATTGTCAAAACAGATTGTCCAGGGCATCATTCTGCTGGGTCTTGAGTACCTCTGAAGACAAAGACTGCATGGCCTCTCGGGGCAAGATGAGCCACAACTTGACTGTCCTCGTGGTGCAAAAGTTCATGGATTTTTTCCAACTTGTTTGGTCAGTGTGTGCTTCTGTGTTAGATCTTGCCATTGTTGTTTGTAGCACCTAAGTTGGATTTTTGCAATTTACCTGTAAAAGAAGAGGGACAAGTTCCTGGCTGAGGTGTTTCAGGTCAGGGTTTGGGCTGTGTCTTTTGTGCCTCAGAACAGTGCCTCAGAAGATGTGTTGCAATTTTCCCATTTTGTGGAAGGAGGCACAGAGTTTGGAAAGGCTGAGTGTGGACTTAYGTTTAATAATCTGTTTGTGTGGCATTTAAGCACTTAAGGAAATGTCCWATGTTCTTGTGTGTGAGAAGTCCAAAGCCTATTATTTGTAAAGGGTTGGRTGAGGCCAAGGTCAGGCCTAGTCCCAGAACTTTGCTGCTTCATGTTGTGTACCCAAGAAAGCCAACATTTAGCTGTTAATTTGTTTCTGCTCATTTTGAAACATGATGCCTCGTTATGAATTGTTCAGGTCATTTTAGCTCAAGACCAGTAGATTAGTTGGAAGTACGTGCAGGAGTGTTTTAGATGCAATTTGTATATTGTTGCCTTCAAATGTTCTTATATAGGTGTCATGAGAGTGGTGTTTTAGAGGAATAATACTTTTCAGGTGCTAGTTTGCACCTCCAGMGGGTCAGCTTAGACAATCTTAGGAAGGACTGGCATGCTGAGTCATGATTCAAAATTGGTGAGTTAGTCCTGCTAAGAATACGCCAGGGTGTAAGTATGCAAATATGTTGATGTTTCAGTTTTGTCTTGTGSGTCTTGGCTTCTGTTTGCTTGTCGTCCAGGGTTGCAACCTCCAGCATCCTTCACTCTTTGTTTCCTTTCCTATTCCTGTTTCCAGAAGAAAACATAATTAATAATGGTAATAGCTACTTTTTCTGTGTGACAATTGTTTAGTTCACTTGATTTGAAAAAGGGAGATACCTGAGCTAGGTAGGTTTATGTCTCATCTCCTACAACCTAGGATCTTGGCCACTGAATTGCAAAGCAATTCATGTCTTCTCTTGTATGTATGTATGTACATGTCTTCTGTTGAAACTCTGCAGTTGGATAAACAAATTTCAAGAGGGATGGGGTCAGAAAAAGCACAGAACTTTATTTTCTCATTTTGGTGACAATAGTGAGGAAAACAGACCAACAAATGCTTCAGCATTGAGCTACAAAGATCACTGTCCATCTACTTGCAGTCTCCCAGACCTTTATCTATGTTGTTATTCAGTTTCTCAGTGCTGCAGTTTTTACTAATTCCATTAATAGAGGAAATATTTGCTGTCAGTGTTCTAATAAGCACCATTAACTATCTCGAAGCAGGTAATTGTGAAGCTGTTGAGAAGTGAGGTGGTCTGCTGCCTCATGTCTGCACAAATCTTGCTGCTCTAATGGAGTGAGCTTGGTGAGGGAAAAYGGCAAAAACTCAGAGGCAGACGAAGTCAGTATGTTGGAAGTCTTTCTTCCAGTGTTTATTTCAATGTTGTCAAAGGAGCAAAATGCACTAGAATTATTTCATTGTAGTTGTACTATTGTAGTAGTCTAACAGCCTGTGACAATTTAGCAGTTTTTAAGGTTCTTACTGCAAGCACAATAAGGGCAAATAAGAGTTTCCAAGTGATGCAGTGAACATTAATTCTGTTTTAAGTTAAAATATGCATCTCATACATGCTTCTTACTTGATAGATGTCATTAGGTCTTTCTTGGTTACTTGTAGGTCCAGTTTTACTTTTTGTTTGTTTGTTGAAAACAAGGGTAAAATATCTCCATGGGTAGGTGTAAAGATCTTATTACTCCTGTACTTTTTCAATTTCATAATGCAAGTTTAGTAACCAGTTCTTTTATGGGATTCTCTTTTGGATGTCTGGCACRGAACTTGATCTCTGGATCACTCAGTAAAGACCAGACCTCTGAATGCTTTATATCATTTACAATAAATTAGAGCATTCATTAGCATCCAGAAAAGCAATGAATTGTTTTAAAAATCTATGCCCCTGAAAGAGCAAATCCTGCCCAAATTCAGTGTGGTTGTAGGAGGACTTAGAAGAGAAACAGCATGTGTTGGAGGTGGGCAGTGMTGACGAGGACAAGATTAAATTGAAACTGGACCTTGAGATCTATCACACGGGGAAGAGTTTTGCTCCCTTAAAGTAAGAATTTGTGTAGTAAGAAAACTAAGAATTTAAAGTATGCTGATGCTACTAAAATCTTTGTGCTACCACAGGAGGGAGCACAGCGAGGCTCACAGGGACTGCTTTCCCCTGGAGCACAGCGCGGTGGGGAGACCTCCCATTCCCCACCACATCCCCAATCCTGTCTGGCTGAGGCAGAGCGTGGCAGACAGGATTTGTCCTCTGCAGGACATCTGTAGCTTCGCTCTTTTATTTGTGAAGCCTTGTTTCGCAGAGCTCTGGGATCAATGCTATTTTATTCATCCCGCAGAATTGGAAAGGTTGTGTGCAGCTTTGTGTACAGGGCAAGAACAAGAGGCTCTTGTGCAGTCTGCCAGCATAGCTCAGATTTTTAGACTTGCTGAGAACTTTTAATGAATGATTAAATTTTACTTTTTCCAACTAGTTCTATTTTTGTGGTTGACATTTGAAAACTTTCCGAACAAATATCTGTAGAGGGCACTGAGTAAGCTGCAGATTATTAAGATACCAGATATGAAATACAGTAATGTAAATATTTAAAGCACTATCTCACTTATTCTTTATCCTCATCAATGAAATATGCTAGGCAGAAACAATCCTGAATAGAAAAAAATAATTTTTCATGCCTTTTTTTCCTCTCTGAAAGGCTGGGGAAGGAGACCCTTGTTTTGGGCTTGTTTATCTTCCTGCTTTGATTTCCTATGAAAGATGACTTCAGCAAAGGCACGCTTTCATTGAGGAGAATTTTAAGGACTAACAAAGACATTAAATGGTTGAATTGTAATTGCTTTGTAGCTTATCTGATTGTTGAAAAGAGTCTTTTTCATTGCCAGTTTTCTAATTTAAAGCACCATAGGGAAATGTAGATGTTTTTGTGCTAATCTAATAAGACAGTAGCTAATACGCGCCACTGCTGTGTGCATGAGTGTGTGCATGTGGTGTGTGCATACTTGCCTGGTGTGCAGGGTCCTCCTGCCCTTGCTGAAATGATGATAAGCATGCAGAGGTGTTGAAGGAACAGCAGTTGGGTGCCCTCTTGTATCCAGAAATCAAGCCAGCATGCTTTACTCTTCCATTTGGAGGAATTCATTTCAAGTGGGAAMGTATGTTAAGGGCTATTCAGGTAGGATTTTTTTTTCCCTTGTGTTGTTGCCAGGTTAGTTGTCCCGAGCAAGCAGCTTAAGGAGAGTTTTGAATTTTATTTTGTGGCTGTGGACATCACTTCTGGTTGTCCCATTGACAGGAAGGGATATAGGTTCTTTTCAAATTGTGATATTTAATTGCAATAAGCTATATATATAGCTTCATGTGCCATAATTCTGCCCTCAGATGAGCTGAGGGGGGAGGGACACTCATCAGTGCCCAAATTTTCTTATTTAAAATAAATCTTYGTTTTTTTCTTATCTGTATATTTATTTATGATGTCAAGAAGTTATTAATCATAAGCAGCTATGGGATTATTGGGACTGCTGTTTCCTACTGAAAGACTGGTCTGTTAACCAGATAGGAGAAAAATAGTAATTTGATAAATGTTTGGGGAAGAAAGCTTTTAGATTCCAAGTACATCAGAAGGTGAGTGTTTTTGAGGGGAGTTGAATATGCAGTGAGAGTTTAATAGTCAATGTATAGGAAAAGCTAGAGAATGTGGCTTTTCTTTTTCTTAATTCAATTAGTTCTTTTTTTTTTTCAGTTCCGAAGGATATCAATATTGCAGGATTCTAACTCAGTGTAGTTATAAGATTTTTCACATCTTGAGTTATGAGTGTATCTCTAATGTCATCTGAGAATTTTCATTTTTTATTAAAGAAATATTTTTTCTCAGTGGAAAAATATTCAAAATATGAATTGCATATTTAGTGAATGCCCTATCATTAAAAAAAAAAAAAAAAAAAAAAAAGTGATGTTTTAAGTACTTTCAGGTATGGAGGTAATTGCTGATTTTCCAATACTTAGGATTTGTGATAATTAGTAATATAAAAGATTTTATCAGTAGTATCAATTAATAAGGTCGGTGACTGTCTCTTGTAGTTTTACTTTAAATGTTTTGAGACTTGTCATCTATCCAGTTTGGGTTTAAATTATAGCTGTGAACTAATTAAAAGAAATTAGAAGAACTGCAGACAGAAGATAAGGTGGGGAGTGCATCATTTTCTTCTTATGCAGTATTTGGGAAATAGACTGATCTGATTGCCTTTGAATCTTTCCATGGTGTGTGCTCTTCTGAAGCACAGAGATATGAGAGAAGTAATGTTGCTCCCTGAAGAGTTTTGCACAAGAGCTTCACCAGAAGAATAATTTTTGAACCTAGCAGAGGTATTCTGAACTACTGTATATTTTTTGGGGGATCTTTATTTAAAAAGACAGTTCATAAGAAATTCCCCAAATGAGGCCAATAAGTGCTGGCAGCCCAGTTCATAGTCCTTCACTCTGATATTTCATTTTTATGCTTTTTTTCTCTTTAATGTCAGAAGTGCTCTCTCTGTGCAAAGAAAGTCTGTGATAGTTTATAAACAGAGAGTAATAAGATATATCTGTATAGTTATATGCGTACACGTATACTTTGGTGGCAATAAAAATCAATGCACATTGACTTGTTATCTAGAGATTTCTTTTGGATTAACAATATTGTATGCTGTTATTTACACATAGGACAGAGTCTGAAATATCACAACAAAATATTTTGGAGATGCAGAAACATTTTTTTTTAGGAACTAGGTTAACCGTAATGAGGCTATAAGAAAGACCTCTGTCTTGGTTCAGTGTACATTAATTTCCTCATATAGCCTCCCTCGAGTCTCCTGCCTGGAACATCTTCCCCACCTCAGAGTAACTATTTCTTTGCTGTTACAGATCACGTGGAATTTTGGTGAGGACACCTCAGGGGTGAAGGAAGATCCCTAAATTTACTTTGTTGCTTCTCCCTTAGATTAAAGGGTATCCTTTAAATCTCACTGCATGTTGTTTTCCTGTGTGTTTCCTGTGATGCATAACATCTCTGCTTTTAAGTCAAAACTGAGTTCATGTGTCTCATATTTAAAATGGAGAATAATTATCTGCAGTGGTATCTAAATAAACTGCTTTTCTCTTTCCCGCCTCCCTTCAGAAAGACTTTTCTCCTGAGGTATTCAGGGACAGCAGCAGTAGGACAGTTGCTTGGTTATGTTCAGAGAATATGGTTTCTATCCCGGCCCTGCTTTTTCACTGAACTTTTATCTTCCTAAAATGAACACTTTATGATTAAGAACACTTGGTCACATCTGGCACTTCTGGAAAATGGTTACTTTTCCAAGAATAGCATGCAAACATGAAATCAGAATCACAACCARATGTTTGCTAATATGGCCATAGATAACCTTTCAGCTTCCTGCTTAATTTTCATAAATAACCATCTGTAAAGAATGTAGATTAATAGAGAACGGGGATAATCTCTGTCAATGTTAATACGTTAACTTTACAGAAAAAGCATAGTGCTGATATTGCACTTGTTACTACATAAAAACACTTCCATATTGTATAAAATTGTCAGTTGCTGTTTTCTAAATAAGTAACATTCCCTTGTTTTCCATTTTGCTGTTTTTTTTWAAAACAATCTAAACCTGCTTTCTCTGAGCACAAGAAAACTACCTGAGATAACAAGTTTGTGAATTGTGGCTTAATTCTTTATCAGCTGTTATTTCCCTTCCATCCCATCTATAAATTATTTCTCAAAACGCTGGGACACAGGGTGAGTTTTGAGCTTCTCCTCCACCTTTATCTCTGTGTCTTCGATTAGCTCAGTGTGAGGTTGGCAGTGGASTGGTTAAAAGCAGGGTATGGCCTCAGTTTATTGCTGGCCTTGAAGAAGCCCAATATAGAAAATAGTTGTTTACATGGCAGGACAGCGTATTTGTTTTTTTCCCTTTATATGATTGCCTCTTGAAATTGTAGTTAGTTTTGGATAGGTCAGGGTGCAGATAATAACTAACAACACTTTTCCTTCAGGTCTGCTTGCGCTAATGCAGTGTGGGGCAGGAGGGTTTCTGCTGTGCTGTGCACTGCCTATGCTCTTACCAAAGGGTCCATGTCACRACAGTACCTAAATAGTTTTGAAATGTAGCTAAATGTCATCATAAGAAACGCGCAACACTGGAGCAATGTYCTAAGTTTTCTTTAAGGAATAATAAGAATGTTTTTTGGATGCTTGGCATGAGATGACTACTGTGTGCTTTCTCCTGCAGYGCTGCTCCCTCTGTTCCTGCAGAGTTTTGGAAGGTCTTGGCAGTGTTTTTGAAAATTAGAATGGGGATAAGTACATGTGATTTTGAAAAACAAGTGTCAGCAGAGGAAAGTTTGGAGAGGGATTTGAATGATCCTGTCTACCTGCCTGAGGGATGAGCGGTGTGATGGAGGGACCTGGACTGTGGAGATGAAGGCGGTTGGTCTGGGTCGCGGCCAGCGCTCAGCAAACCTTCTCCGTCAGCAACAGCGAACTGCTGCCTTCACCCATGGGTCTMCATGATTAAACAGGGCTGGTCAGGACCTGGACAGGCAGAGAAGTATGAATACAGCTAACAAGGTTATTTCTACTCCAAAACAAGGTTATTTGAGAAAACAACAAACCCATAACAACTATTATCTAGATTTAAAACTTCTGAATGTCACTTGGTGAGATTACTGACCTTCCTCAGAACCAGAGAGATATGAAGATAAAAGATAAAGAAGATAAAAACTATATCTCAGTATCTAAATTTGTAGCTGATGGAAAATAACTGTTTAGAAAAGTATTGTGAAGCTGTGAATTCCCTAGAGCATTGCTCACAGTGTGGTTGAAACACCTTCAAAGAGAAATGAACAATTAAAAATAAGTTTAGAAATAAAATAGCCTTACAGGCACTATGGAAGGGGTGGGTAGAGGCGTATGTATTAACAACCTAACTCCAGCAAGAATATTATTTTACATGCCTTGCTCTTTAGTTAGCTCCCTTGGTAATTTGCAAATGGAAAATAAAATTTACAATTATTGCTGATTAGATATTATAAGTTCTGAACAAAAGCATGTTTGTGTTTTGTATGCAGTTATTACAGAGCTGCTGGATACAATTCTGGTTTTGAATTTGCTTTATTTTTTGTGCTTGAGCAATTTAGCCTCTTCTGTATAAAGAATGAAATGTGTTCTCAAACTGTAGCAATATTTAAATAAAGACTTTTTTTTCTGTGATTTTACCAGTAAATCTCTTCAAACCTCATAGTGAAAATTAACCCAATTTCTTCAAATATAGGAGATTGTGATTATGTCAGTTGTTGTGATTATAAAGACTGCGTTCTGGTTTATAGCAACACTGCCATTCTCAATTAGGAAGAATTAAAACCAGCAGCTTTTCTGGCTCCCGTTTCTTCTCCAGGCTCATTTACCTATATGCWTACAAGCATATCAGCTTTCTAAATCTTATGTGTGAATCAGTTTTTCTCATTTGCAATTTTTCTGGGCTTGTGCTGAAAAATGCCAGTAGTGCATCCTCGCTTAGGCTTTAGAGGGAATGAACAAGTGTCTTCGAAGCGCTGTTCCATTTTGCTGGGAAACTGAGGCAAAGAGTGCTGCTGAAGGAGACTCTCGGGACCTAGATTTTACTTTTGAGTGTGTTGAGGCATACTAATGTAACCAATGGTTTTTCAGATATCATCAGCTCATCAGTGGTGATTTCCCTACTATTCAAAAATGCTTTCATTTTAAAGTTTAGAGAAAGGGTACATGGTGTTATTCAGAAAGCTTTGTGGCCTGGTAATGGTCTATTGACCTTTAATTTGGGAAATGACACTTAAACCACTTTCAGATGTAAATTGAAGGAAAAATTATAATTTAGAGCTCCAGTAGACCTAAATGAACAGTTTGGTAGGCTTTGGGCAGTGCTCATTGCTTTGAGGGCAACAAACTTAAACCTGAATTGCTTCTGAACTCAGTCTGTTACTCCCAAATCGTTGAAAACATTAACCTTCTCTTTGGCCTTCTTATATTTACACACTAGATTTAGAATATTAGTATTATATTTAGAATATTAATATTTAGAATAGAAATTCTATTTGAAATGACTAAAAGTCATGTACACTTGGATGGAGTTTGGAGACAGATATTGGCAGAATAATTGATGAAATAAAGCTGAAAAATATTACAGACATGAGCTGCTGATTTCAGCAGTACAGGGCAAGTTCTTAAACTCCAAAACCAAAGTGTCATGATGTGCATCAGGAATGCTATCCAATACCCATGTAAACTATGCTCTGAACCATTGGATCATTGAGTGGCATTGCTGAAATGCTGAAACTTTGTGATTAGTCAGCCTTGACTACAYGTTATTTGCAGTGTTTAAAGCCGTGGCAGTGCTGTGGCTGTCTGTGGACTGCCAKTAAGAGCCACTTTCAAAAGGGGCTTTGCCACATTGACTGTAAACTCCCTTTTTCCTGTTCCAGGTTTCCCGAAGCGGTGGCTTTTCGGCAGCTGCTGTGCTGTGATGCTCCGGCATGCCGCATGGCAGAGCTCCCCGGCCTCCCCGCTGGAGCGTGGCGCTCCCCTGTAGGGACCTGGGTAAGTATTCATACCTCGACCTCAATATGGAAAGAAAACAACACCTTCCCTAATCTTCTATGGGGTAGTTTTGTGTCTGTGTGGCCTTTCAGAGAGCTGTGACCAACCTGGTTACTGRTTTCACCGGCTCCTTCTCATGTGTGCCTGTGTGTTTTGTTATGGTCTGCTGATTTTGTGTGTACTGGAAKAAGGTTGCTGGATGGTGACGGTTTTATATGCATTTTCTTTTGTTTTTAATGTGATTGGGAGGCAAATTCCTATGGAGAGCTGTGTGTTGAGTGAATGGAAAAGACGTTGTAGGAGTTGGAGATATTCATCAGGATGGTGAGTTATATTTTTTCTTTATATATATATATATATATATATATATATATGAAAGGTAATCACTAAGGTGGAAGAAGGTAGTTTAGAGGACATGCATCATGAATATCCTCTTTCTCCCATCTTTTAAAAAAATAACATAATGTGAATTTCTGGAAATAGTTAACTTTTCAGTTGTGAACAGAGTTGATGCACTTCACACATTGTGATGTCCGGTCCCATCTGTCATGTATTGCTAAGATTTGTTAGGTCATGCTGCCTGTTTTGGAGCAATTAATATCTATGCGGAGTCAGATGAATCATTTCCTGATGKTAAAACAAAGATGTAGTGGGTAGCTGTGACCTGCTGACCACTCTAAGAAAGATGTTTTGCTGCTTTCAGTGTCTATGGGATTGGGGCATTTTTTTCTTTTAATCRAAGATCAGTATGTCTGCTAGGAGTCTTGCTGAGCTGCAGGAAACACTGCTTATGATGCTAATCTTTGTGAATAAATCTAGGTAATATTTATGTGTCAGTGCTTGTAGGGTTACGGAGAGTTATCAGCTGTTAGAGTTGTAGACGGTTGGACCTGGATCCTTATCTTAAGAGAGCTGGCAAGAARCCCCTTGATTCCAAGGTAGAGTCCTTAGGACTTAATACAGCTGGATCATATGTTGGGGAGGAGGACAGTTAAAGTACTGATAGGCTTCTGATTGTTTGTTTTATTTGTATAGACAGAAAGAAGAGCCATAAATGAAGCTAGGAAATACTATCTTTTATTTTTGTATGGTGAAGAATATAGCCTGGGAGTTTGATTGGATAGAGTGCAGTCTGAATAAGCTGGTCTCAGATGGGAAGAAATTATCCTGTTTTATGTAGGTAGCATAAGCTGATGCTGGGAAGGTTCTTCATATCTGCAGTTTAGGAAATTCTCAAATTACTAATGGACTGTTGCTCTTTGGATTTAATTCAGTCTCTGACAAGAATGCATTTTCATTCTCTGCATTCCCTGAGGCCAAACATTTGCATTTCTGGTCTGCTGTCTATTTTAGTTGCTTAAGCAACTACCAGCTCAATTATGCCGTGGTTGACAGCCATTGTCATGGTCTGACTTAATGGGGAAGATGCTGATGATTTGGAATAATAATAATCTGATTCTCAGGAAATAAGCACCAATCATGCTGGTTGCCCAGTCTTGAAGTTTTCTGGTAGAAGATGATGGCAAAGGACTGTCTTTATGATCCATGAGGCCCAGGGTTCAGGTGGCAATCTGTGCRTTGTGTCTGGGTTGCTGCTACTTCCTCTTCAGACTGAGATTGTGCGAGAGGCTGAGAGACAAATCTGTGTGACCAGGGCCAAGAAGTTACTTTGTTAGGCTGGAAAACTTTGGTGATTCTTGGTAGCGTTTTCTTTGGCCTATTAATCCGATGAAGGAGAGATCCCCTTTCCCTCAGCTCCCAATCTCATAGTAGAAGAAAGATGTTAAGATGAGTTTTATGGGAAGTSTATTGCTAATTATTGCCCTTATCCTTGCTACTGTGGATATTCAGTATGTACATYTGGCTAGTTGCGTTACATGCTTAGCATTTACCAAATTTGGATCATCAGAAGGTACGTTTTAATTTATACCACTGTTTTACAAATCTGTTATTTTTCCTGCTGCAAAAGAAAGTGCATGTGTTCCTGGATCATCTGGTATGTCTCATTTCTGGCCCTCTTTCTGAGAGCTTATTTCTATGTGTGTATTCACAATGGGCATTCGTGTTGCAAGTGCCCAAGTTGGATTTTTTTCCTTTTTTCTTGACAGTAAGTGTAAGGCAGTCACACCCTGCCTTCCTTTGCTTGCGTGCATAAAAAAAACAGGTACTTGATATGTGATTTTTCAGTTCCTCTTAATCATTTGAATGAGTGAAAGCTCTCAGGTGTTACAGATTCATCCTATGACAGTTTGTTGATCTCAGGATATTTTCTTTTCATGTTCTTTTTTTGTGTGTGTCTGTTGGGGAGGGAGTATTTCAGCATTTCTACTTTCAGCTTTTTTTGAATRCTAGTCAAGAGGCATGTTCCAGTTGTGTGGTGCTTCTCTGTCATTTCTTCCTTCCTTTTTAGTAATTTCCTTCCTTCCTTTCTGGAATGAATGTAAACTTTGCCTCTCCTGTGTTGGGATACTTACATTGCAGATATTCACATGAGGTTATTCTGTATGGGAGGAATCTGCATCTTGAACTAATGCTGAATTTGCTGACCTTTTGAACTCTACTATGTWAAAAATAAAATAATTAGGAAATGCATATGCAAAAATATTTATTTGGTCAGACTCTGGATTCCACCTGGAAGGTCAAGAGACTTGGCATTAAGAACATTTCCATGTCTCTGCAGCACTGTTTAATAAAATCTGCAAAATGGTTCTTCTGAACTCTGTAAGGTCTTCAAAGCAGCAGAGGTCCATGGAATCATCACCCCAAAATTCTTCTCACCTTCTTTTGTGCTTATTATAACTTCAGAGATGTAGTTCCGAGAAGCTTTTGGATTCTGAAATACTGGTTGTAGCTGTGAAGAGGCATCATGTTCCTCACTATCCTTACTGAAGCAATTAATTCACCAGTTCACAGAACCCAATGCCTACAGCACTGCCGTAATATCTTTCCTGATGAAAGCATATAGAGATGTTTTAATTGAAGAATGAAATGTGTTTGCTCTGTATGATGTGGTAGCTTTTGGGAAGCGTGATGGGGGTAGGAGGTGTTCCCCCACAGACTGTGGAAATCCAGTGTCTCCTATTGAAACCCCACAGAGATACCATCTGCCACCAATGTTGTCCTGAAAGKCTGGGCTCTAGGCTCAGTGCAGACATAACTTGGGCACTGGACTGGCCTCCTTGTGACCCCAGGGCGTCATGCTAATGAGTTTATACCTCTGCCTTCAAATCCGTTGAATCATAAGGTAAAAGCTGCCTAGCACAAGCCTGGGAAGAGGGGAGAAGTCTCATAGAACTGGGTGTTGATTCTTACCACCCCGAGAATATGTTCTGTCCTTTATGTAGAAGAATTTATAGGACAATCTTTGGGGGAAAAAAAAATAGAGCACTGCATTTTAACTCTGCTGGTGTAATGCTTGAGGAGCTGCATGATTTCTTCATCTTTATTCCTCATTATCTGCAAAGYTACCTTGGACTGACTGTCTGCTTGCCTCTTCCAAGAAGGAAATTTACTTTTGTCTGGAACGGGAGAGGATTTTTTTTTTCTTTTAATTCCTAAATCACCTACAACTAGGGCTGATATATATCCTTTTCTTTTGGTTATTGAGAGAGCTCTCTCCATATGTCTACAGCATAAGGATTTTCTCCTTGTCTATTTTAACGTTGCAGAGCCACCTGATTGCTAAGCAAGGTAACAGACTGGGCTGTAACTGCAAATGGRTTTTCCCTTCATTTTCTAACAAGAACCGTGCCACTGCTGATATATCTGGAGATTAATTGTCTTTTGAGTATTTCTGTTTCTCTAATTCTGTGAAAACTGGTAATCCACTTCTGGAAAACTGGCAGCATATGAAAGCAGAATTGCTTGATATTGCTTGTGTGAATGCACATTTTCCTCGGAGGGAAAAAGAGGAAGGACGTTAAGGTATCAGTCAGTAAGCTCTGTGGATATTTTCTCTTAAAATTACCTTAAAATTACCTCTTTGGCATGTAAGAGCATTTTAGAAAAGGAAAAAAAGATTCAGTGCTGGAGTTCTGGTGATGGCACTTACAATACAGGGAAAACTTTASAAGTGAAGTTAGTGACAGTGCTGTTTAAGTACTTTCCTTCTGTGCTGTTTCTATTGCTGGTTTGTTTTTTAAATTGCTCTCGTGATACATAATCATGGTTACTTTGGATCCGATATGACTTCAGGAGAAAAGTCTTCAGTACAGAGATTCCTTCTGGTCTGTTTCTGTTAAATCATTCTTAAAGATTCACATTTTGGAAAGATTCACAAAGATAACATTCTTGTGTTTCTGTATGTATGTAGCTTCAGAATACAATAAAATGAGTATGAATGTTTAGCAGGCATCACTGTTGTGACAGAAAATATTCTGTGCTGAATGCATTTTATGTTATTTTTATGTTATTTTTATGTTATTTTTATGTTATTTTTATGTTATTTTTATGTTATTTTTATGTTATTTTTATGWTATTTTTATGTTATTTTTATGTTATTTTTTCTTTATTTTACGATGTTGAGACTGTGCTGATTTTGAGGGGTAGCTTATTATAGTTGCCCTTGGAGGAGAAAGTGGTTATTAGGGATTTTGTCTTGAAAATTATTTTTAACATAATGAAAGATGCCTCAGCTATCTGTCACTTTATCATGTCTATCTTATAGCAAGAAGAAAAAATCACAAATTGTGGAGGAAAATATTTGGAATAACATTAAGAAATAGATCAAGGCACACTGAACAATACTATGGGAAGAGTAAGTTAAAACATCTGCTTTTGGTTATTTGGGGAAATCAAGAAGCAACTTGAACAAAAAAAAAAAAGATTTTTCTTGGATTACAGATCTATTTCTGCTGTCAGGCTTCCCCACCCCACCACATCCCTTAGACTTTCTCCTTTACTCCCTCTCTTTCTCCTTTTCTTGAAACAGTTGCTTCATTGAAACCAAAACTGAAGTCTACAAAGACTCCATAGTAAGCGAGTAATAAAGGGCAGTAATTAAATGTGCCTTAACAGAGATTCCAAATGTTGTTGATTTGGGCTTGATTTTCCCGTAGCATTTGTATCCTGCTTGGAGATACAAACGTGTCTCTCATTTTCAGGGCACGTCCCTGGGCTGGCATGTGTGGCATTTCAGGCACAGGGAGCTCGGTGCTGAAACCCCTGCCTGCAGCTGCACATGCAGCTTTTATTTATTATTAAGAAATTAATATAAACATGACTTGTAGTTTGCTGTGAAATATTTTCACAGATGGAATGAGTCTGCGGCATAACCTTGAGATGTAAACTGGAGGATTGCTTAGGGTTTTTGCTCTGTTATTTGTTCTTTGACTCCCTTTCACTCTGCTTTTGCATCAGGGCTCCCTGATCCTGGTGGGGCTGCCAGGAGCTAGGAGCTCTCCAGGTTCCTCTCCTTCACCCTTGCTGTGCCCAGCAGTGGGAAGACTGGGCAATAAGTGCGTATATAAGTAAGCGAAGCCTTCCGGATGCTGCCTGCCTGATGGGTGTGCAAGCTATGCCTAAACTGAGGCTTCCCATGCAGGGTTAGGGCAAGCCTTTGCCATATCTTCATGGTGTCACTGAGKCTTATTTGCTGCTACAAGGTTGTTAATCCAGAAAGAGTAGTTAATATGAAATAAAAATGATGAGGTTTTAAGAACATTCAAGTAAATTCAAGTAAAAACATGCGTCTCTGTCAACTTTTACTTTTTTATTTCATATTGAGAGTTAGAAGTCTGTTTTTTTTAAGGAATTAAAACTTTAAAATCTCTGCTAACACCAGACTTCAAGACTACCACTTTGACAGATCCAGCTGATACTGTGAGAGTCTAGGGGAAACGATATGACATTTTTAACAGTGTAGGTAGTCCCTAATGCACTTCTGCCAGGCCTTCGTTCTGGGACACGGAAGACAAACTTGGGAGCCAATACAGGATTAGAGAACTTAGGTTACAAACCTGGAGCTAGACTAGTTTAGTTAAACATCAGAAGTCTATTTTATATATTTATTTTGCCTTAAGAATTATATGCAGTTGGAAGGCTCCTCCCTGCCTAGTTCCTGGGAGAGATCTTTCAAGTAATTAAAGAGAGGCAGTAAGCACCATAGAAAATGAATTGTAAAAATTCATTTGGTGGCTACAGAAAAAATTTGAACCTCATCCATTTGTCACTCAAAAAAAAAAAAAAAAACTTGGGAAAAGAAAAACTTGAAAAGCAGATGGTTCTATAACTAAAACAAATCAGACAGGGTGAGAAATGTGTGTGGTGAGAACAGGGGAAAACACTATGCTGCAAACTGTTCTTGCTGGTGGAATGTGGTAGCCTCAGATGCCTTGGCTAATGGAAACTCTAGCAGTCCAGAATAAGGGAAGAGGTAACTCCATCATGTGTAGATGTAGTCTACACATGGGAATAGATCTTCATAGGTCAATGTTGATAACTTGGATTCCATCTGTGGGCTTTTGAGGAACAACTATTTTTCCTGGAGCATAGATTTTTTTGTGTTTTTCTTCTGAAAGATGGTATCTCTTAAGTATTTATGAGCGGCTTCTGTTCAATTTGTGTTCCTCAGAAGTGGGGGTATGTAGAATGGATTAATCTTATAATGGAAATTATGAGCATTACAAGAACCTCATCCAGAATAAAACTTTGTATTTACAGTGTGATGGTTCTGTGTAAGCATTTACTCCAACTTGCTGGTCTGTCAAGATTCTTGAATTGAAAAACTAATTAATAAACAATGTCAGCTCCCCATCATTTAATGATGTTCAGATGATAGTGAAAATACACAACTTCTTTCTGCCTACCACTCTTACCTGTGTTTTATCTGGATGAAGTCCTAGCCGTGAGGTCTTTATTCAAGACTCCCCCTCTCTAGGAATCCCCAGGTCATTCTTTCCACCTCATCAGAGTCATTGTCTGCAAAAGATAAGTAAAACTCAATGTTGCTTGCATGCTACAAATGGCATAATATGTGCCCTCTAATTAAAGTTCCTAGGGGCAGCGCATACTTCTTGCATGCAAGTAGCCCAACACACTGTTAAAACCACTTTATACCTGGCTGAACATTCACTCAAAAGTCACATTGAACCTTTTTATCAGAGAAGCCTTTTTATCCTTAACAGAGAAGAAAGGCTGCCTAGAGCTATTCCATCCTCTACATCTATAGCCTACAGACTTTTCAAAAGTATGCAGCAGTAATACAAATACAGATGAGAATTACATTAACTGGCTCAGCCACATCCTCATTTGTAGTAGGGAGATCTTGAAGTACTTCTGACCCATTCTTTGCCCAATGCTATGTTTAAAAACAGATCAGAAGTCTGAAGGCAAGTATTTTTTAGCTACATGATTGCTACCATATTATGTTCTAAAAGCAGGAAAATGACCAGAAGGAAAATGATCATGAAGAGAAAGGTCACTAACATCAAAAGGAGTCTCCTGGAGCAAGACTCTCCTTTATGCTTGCAGTACTTGTTAGGACAAGTCTGCCTGAGACAGAACATAGTGAGCTTCTAGGGCCATCGCTGRTGACTTTTATGATGATTTTTATGCCTAAAGAACCAGCATCTGCCATGCAAGTATAGGAAAATAAAACAACAAAAAAAATATTTTAGAAAATGTGAGGATGTATTGTTTGATTTAATTGAGCCATCCTATTTCTCTAACACTATTACATTAGTAATACTTTTAAGCTTTTTTTTTCTCTCCTGCACAGATGCAACATGAGTTAAAAAAATAAAAATGTTTGGATAGTCATGAAGAACAGCTAATGACAGCTATAAACTGTCCCTGAGGAAASGAATTTAACTGTCTGACCTGGTAATTTTCCTTTTTTGTCTTCTTAGCCAAATTGTCTAGACCAGAAGATGTGGAAAAGCCTGAAATACAGTGCAGTGTGCATAGGGAGGTTTCTTCCAAAGCCCATCAATCTTTTTCTTTATATCCAGGAACCAGAGAACAGTAAGGACGCTCTTGCGGTGTTCACTCTCATGCATATCCAATGTTATGCTTCAGTTTGCAGTTGATCTTATTTAAGTATGTGAGCTTTTCGCCTTCCTAAAACGTGGGGATAAATTATGTGAATATTGTGGTAGGTTATGTTTGTTTAAGTATTGGTAATAGAGTTCTGTGATTATAATACAGACATAATTTAAAAAGAATCCTCTTAATATACGTCATTTTCTGACTATTAGTCTGTGGGTCAGTGAAATCCTCATTGACATTGTCATAGGAAAACTCTGGAAGTGTGGATTGGATGAGGGGACAGTGAGGGGACAGTGATGTGGATTGAGAACTGTCTGGATGGCAGAGCTCAGAGGGTGGTAAAAATGGGGCCAAGTCCAGTTGGAGGCCTGTGGCCAATGGTGTCCCCCAGTGTCATTACTGGGCCCAGTGCTGTTCAACCTGTWCATGAGTGACTTGGACGAGGGCACGTCTATGGATCATACCAAGCTGGGTGGAGTGGTCAACACTTCGGAGGCTGTGCTGCCATTCAGAGGGACCTGGACAGGCTGGAGAGTTGGGCAGAGAGGAACCTCATGAGGTTCAACAAGGAAAAGTGCAGGGTTCTGCACCTGGGGAGTAATAACCCCAGGCATCAGTACAGATTAGGGGTKGACCTGCTGGAGAGCAGCTCCACAGAGAGGAACTTGGGAGTCCTGGTTGACACCAAGCCAGCAGTGCCCTYGTGGCCAAGAAGGCCAATGGGATCCTGGCTGCATCAGGAGGAGTGTGGCCAGTAGGATGAGGGAGGGGATTCTGTCCCTCTACTCAGCTCTGATGAGGCCACATCTAGAGTAGTGTGTGCTGTTCTGGAGGGATGAGGAGCTTCTTGAGAGGGTCCAGCAGAGAGCAACAACAATGATTAAGAGAGTGGAGCATCTATCTTATGAGGAAAGACTAAGCAAGCTGGGCCTGTTTAGCCTAGAGAAGACTGAGAAGAGATCTGATCAATAGGKGTAGGTGTACCTGAGGTGTACCTGAGAGGAGAATGTAGGGAGGAAAGGGGCCAAACTCTTCTCAGTGGTGGCCAGTGACAGGACAAGGGACAATGGGTGTAAGCTGAAACACAGGAATTTCCATCTGCATATGAAGAACTTCTTYACTGTGGCTGCACAGAGAGGTTGTGGAGCCTCCCTCTCTGGAGATCTTCAAACTAGACGATCTCTAGAGGTCCCTTCCAACCTCAATCATTCTGTGATTGCGTGAAATATAATATCCCTATGTCTGCAATAATACAAATGTTAGAGGAGAGAGATTTCTCTGCTTCATTTATGGCAGAATTTGTTCCCACCTTATGGCAAGTTTGTGTCGCTCAGGGAGAGGGGATCTTGTGCAGCAGGTCCCCCCTGTGCCATGCTGCAGAGGTGCCCCCTCTGTCATCTGCTAGGTGATGTTCCTGCTAGAAGCTATTTTATTTCTGTACAGCTCTGGTAGTGCATTTAAATCCCATTTCAACCTCATGTTTCCATAGTCAATGAGAATGTGCTGTGTTTGTCAAAATTCATTTATTAAGGTTTATTAATGATTTCAAGATGAAAATGAATTTTGCAATTCTGAACATCTTCTATAGCATTCTTGTTCAAAGCAATTTATCAGAAAGTTTTAAATTAGCTATCTTTCTGTAGTTTTTCATAGTTCTCAAGGGTACCTTTGTCAGGCTGTTGATGCAGTAATTTCTTCAAAATATTAATGGCAAAATGGCATTTGAAAGGAAGAACAGTTTATAGTCTTCAGATAGTAGTGAAGGAAGGAAAAAGTGAGAAACTCACAGACGTTTCTGTAAATCAAATGACAAGTTTCTGTGAAATTTGTGAAGGAAAATGAATTCTAGGTCCCTTTTTAGGGAGGGAATTGTAGTGTTTCAGAAAGCTGCAAGAGACATTAGTAAAATCAGTGTGTCTGAGGACTGCRTTGCCTGAAGGACTGCATCTTGTTTTAATTTCTCTATTGCATATAGTTTACTAAACTCTTTCTGTGTTATGGACTTTTAGAATCATCCAAGAACAATTATTAAGTAATAAAAAAAAGTCGATATTTTTAGAACTTAGTGCCTCTTAGGAATTTTGCATCATTAATATATTATGTGTTTTATAAGGATACTCTGAGGAATTCAGAGCAAGTTAGAGTACGGATTGCAAAATCAGATCTGAGATTGCCAAATCTACTGCATGCTCGGTCCTGGCTAAACTCCAAGCTGTCATGCTAAAGGCAACTGAAAAAAAAGAGTGTGAAAGTGCTGGTGGTCTTGCAGCAATGGATTAAAATTAGGTGTCTGAAGATTGGCCACCCCACCATGATGCTCACCCTSATGGTAGGGATGTCTGATTTTTGTTATACCCTAGTATAAAGTGTCTGCAGATTTAACGAGTGGAAAACATCAGAGGAACCRTGCGGCCACTTGGAGGGAGGGGAAAGGTGATAACTTGAGCTGATTTTAATTTGCCAGAAGTCTTGCTGCGCTCTCCTTGAGTCTTAGCTGCTCAAGAGCCATGATCAAGTGTTCTCCCTCCTGATAACGGCTCACTGAGAAGCGGTTGACAGGTGAAAAGAGCAGCCAAACGGCTGCATGTTTTAGGAGATGTCTACTGATGCACCGGCAATCCTTGTCAGCGCTGCTGATAAGCTCCAACATCAAGCACCACCCAGAATTTCCTTGGCCAGGCAGCACTTGGCCACATGAACTGTGCTGCGCACAATGTGCTAATTGCCACAAATTGGCTGCACTTGGTTAGAAATGACAGGGTGGTGGTTTCTTTTTTAATCGAGCTTCTACATRCTTAGCTTGTACCATTTGTGTTCTAAGAACTGGTATTTATGCATTTTTGTACTTCGGGAGCAAAGGGAAATTATCTGTTAACCTTAAAAGTGATGTTTAGAAATAGTTTTGAATTTGCACTTGGGAGTTTTGCTTAAAATTATTTGAAAATGAAAAAAAAAGATTCTGAATTAAAATCTGAAGGCTTTTTATTATTATCTATTTTTTTACTATAGCAAATATCAWTTTTTTCCTTCAAAGAAGTAGCTTCCACCCAGAAAGCATCTGGCCTCCCTCGTAGCTGATCATTCCTTTTGTGTGCCCTCAGAGCCAGTAAGATAAGGCCAATCTGCTCCTCCTTGTCACCCTGCAGCATGTAGAGATAGTTTTATCATTTTCCCCCGTCTGTCACAGTGTATTTCTTAAACTGTTGGAGCAGTTCAAGTCCACAAGATGGGGGTATAAGGTATTGCATATAGAAGTGGGGAGGTATGTGAGGGGTGTGTGTGCTGTATGTGAAGTCCTTCTGGGGAAGGGGAGAGCTGGATTGATGAGGGACTCTTGCCATGGTGGGCAGAAAGGTCTCCATTCCCAATGGCAGAGCCCCTCCAAGCTCTCGACAGCATTCAGTTTAGCTGAATTCAAAGTTCAAGCAAGTAAATGAAGCACAAGTTGATGCTCGAATCTGAGCTAGTCTGTTCTTCTCTGGACAACTTATGGTGCTCATCGTAGACACTTGCAAGCATGCTTGCAGAGTCACCTCTTCTGAAATACAAAGCCTTTCTCCCTTCTCACAGCTGCAGCTTTAATTTTCACTCTTTACTACAATATACTAAATCATGAAGTAGTGCATATACACAATAATGCATATTCACTACACTGAAGGATTTGGGACTTTAAGAAATGCTAAATACTAAAACTCAAGATGCAACTGGTAGCACTGAATGAATAAGGGCAGGAGAGGTATTAGAAGAAAACAGGATGCTGGCGTATTTGGTTTCTGTCTAGCAGCCCAAGTAAATAGAGGGAATGAAATGAGTGGCAAGAAGGTGAAGAAGGCACTGTACAGACTATCCAAATTGGCTAAATTGGCTTGTCATGCTTTCAAAGAAAAGCATCTGGAGAGGRCAGAACGCTTAGAAGGAGGTGTCTAGCATACTGAAAAGTGCTTAAGGCAGGATTTATAGAAATGTTCATATATGGGAAGGTTTCTTGTTTTTTAAATATTTCATGTTCATAGTAATAATACCMTAGATTGCTCTTTTATCCAACAGAAATGAAGGTTGTTATCATACTGCTGTGTGAGATAAATAAGAGAATAGTCTGTTGAAAGGCATATTTATTCTGATTAAGAAAATAACYGGACATTTTGCCATTTAGCTGCATGCTCTGCTTATTTTATCTTGTTAAGCCTTTTTTCTTACTAGGATCAACACAAGTTGATGCTGGTATCTGACCTAGTATTAAATGTCAGAAAGCGATTCTATATAAYCCCTGAAAAATCATGCCCTTTATTTTAGAGTTGTTTAAGTTTTTAGTTTTAAATTGCAGTATATCCTTAGGTGAGTCTTCGAGTCTTCTTTTTGTATTCTTTCATAGTTATCCCTATTTTTCAATTTTTTTTTGCTTCATTCAGATGTTCCCTCATGTTTTTTCTGTTGCGGTTCAACATAGATAATACATCAATGGGATATGCACTCTCTTAGAAATAGACATGCTTGTCAGCATCCTTGCCTGCTAAATTCTGAATTAGCAATCAGCAGCCTTTCCTCGCGAGGGCTGCTAAGGAGAGCTGTGTGACCCAGGACTTCTGGCTGTCCTTGCGGAGCAGCAAGTGGCTTTGTGGGTTGCAGTCCATGTCTGTGAAGACTCCCGTGGGGTTTGGACGGACAGAAGTGCTTGGGTTTCCATAGAGTGTTGATACTGATCTTGGCTCTGTGCTGAGCTCCTGCCCCTGTTCACACCTGGGGCTGGAGGAATTCAGCTAGTGCCCTGTGGAAGCCGGCATTTGATTAAACTGCAGTGTTGGTAGTGGCTGCTGTTTGGGTTGGAAGCAGCAGAAGTTTCTCTCTGCAACCTAGGAGGAGACCGTGTGCGGGGCAGGCAAAGCTGGTGGGTGCCAGGGGGAATTGTCCAAGGGTGATGCCTTGGACTAAATGTAAGACTCTGATCACAGAATCACAGAATCTTCAAGGTTGGAAGGGATCTCTAGAGAGCATCTAGTCCAACCTTCCYGCTCAAGCAGGCACACCTAGAGCATGTGGCACAGGGCGGCATCGAGGCGGGTTTTGAAGACCTCCAGAGAAGGAGACTCCACAACCTCCCTGGGCAGCCTGTTCCACTGCTCTGTCACCCTAACAGTCAAGAAGTTCCTCCTCACCTGGAGACGGAACTTCCTGTGCTCCAGCTTATGCCCATTTCCCCTTGTCCTATCGCTGGGCACCARTGAGAAGAGCTTGTCCCCTTCCTCCCTGCATTCTCCCTTCCTGAACTTATACATGTTAATCGTATCCCCTCTCAGCCTTGATCAGCCTTGGTCCTAGCTTGTCTGCCCTTTGTTGTGTTAYGGCTATTGGCATCTCTGCAATACCTGTGTCTGACCCACAGGCCGTTCCTCTTCAAGTCATGTCTTAAGGAGTCAGTGGACTCAAAGCTGGATGTGTGTGAAACTTAATGTTTTGTGAAATGAAGATGGTATCACTAGATGATTTAACAGTCCCTTCTGGCCTTAAACTTTGTGAAATAGTTAAGCAGTTTTGCTGACGACTTGACTTTGAGGACCAGTTCAGCACAACGCACTGTAGAAGGACGTGGGGTACTCCACAGCAGCTTGCCAGCCTAGCAAGGAAGATGGAATAATTACCAGTGGGACAAATCGTTTGGAGGCCTTATGTGGTATTCAGGGAATGTGAACGCAGGTGGAATAAAATGGTCCCTTTCCTTGTGCAGTTACTGAAAGATTGCCAGAAGGCTTTGGGAGACAGAGTCCAACTCCCCATCCATCTCTTTTATGGTTTGCCTTATAACTTCTAAATTTATACTGTCAGAACTGTACATATCTTTTCATTTTTTCTTAGATTACTTGCTGCTCTCACAATCTATAAATACATTTTAGAATATTTTATCGGATTCTAAAATTCTGTGATCTTATGCCAAAAGTTATTAACAATAACTTATTACTGTTTTACTGTAAAACTAACAAATGGAGGAAGTTTTACACCTTGTGTCTTAAATTTCACATTAGCTGGCTCAGTTTCTCATCAACGGTAAAGTTGATTCACTACATTTTTCTTCAAAGTGCTGTACGAAGTTGCTTGCTTCAGAGCAGAGCTAATGTGAAGTCTCGAGGCTACAAGTCTAGCAGGGATCCTTTTCTCCTCCCCATGCTGCGTTGGATGGTGATTTTCTTCTGTTACCTGGTAGAAGCTCCAAACTCTTGTCCTTGTAGGTCCTTTGTAAAACCAGCTCTCCTTCACCAGCTTTGTAGTTCAGGTACAAAAATTCAGATTCAGGTTACATATAGCCTACTGTCACCTGTTATTAAATTTTGATGCTTAACTTCTTAGTAATTAACATTAGTTTAAAAATCTTTTCTATGAATATTGTTTGAAATACAGACATTTGCAAGGTTATCTCAAAATATTACTGCTTTTCAAAAATGTTATATTAATATTCCCTTTTAAAAATCTTAGGAATGGAGCATAATAAAAGTGAGATCTTAAGAGAAACCAAGTTTTCTGATTTTACATTAAAATAAAAAGTGAAGATTATCACTAAAGAGAATTGCTATATTTTATAGACTAGCTTTATCTTGACACAAGTGCATTAATATTGAACAATTGCATCAATCAGAAACTGTTTTTAGTGGGATTGGAGACCCAGACTCAGTGTGCAGGACTTGTTTTTTCTCATGTTTTGCTTTTTGCGTTGTTTGAATAMAGACAACAAGAAATTCAGCAGGCCTGTTTTCCTGTTATTGTTCATTTTGGTCTTTGCTGCTATTTCTGAATGCAACAGAAAGGGCCTGTGTCTTCCTGTCCTTTTGCTCATTACTGCAGACTACTGCAACCTAGTTCCCTTGATTTTCAATGCATAAAGAACTTCATATGTTCTAAACTGCATAATGGAAACCATTTCTTTTTCCACTTGGTTGGAAAAAAAACTTTTTTTTTTTCTTTTGCGWAGTAGTTGCAACTCTAGCAGCATGTTTGTCAGAAAGCAGTTGAAGATATGTGGGAAAATGTCCACTTTTGTAGTAGATTTGTAACTCTCTAGTTACAATTAACTTAGTTCATATCCAGTAAAATAATCCAAAATGAAATAGAATGTGTATGAAATGTATTATTAGGTAAAGGATAAAATCCCTGTGCTGTACATCAGTTTTGCAGTCTTGCCTTCTGGACATGCCAAATGTCCCACTGGACTTCTTGAGATCTTGTTATAAATTTGCTCACATTCTCATAGTCTTCAAATATTTATCCATTGTTTGAGCTTTAATTAAGYATATATTCTGAACTGATGTTTTCACAAAGACACTTTTGTTTATAAGCCTTCTCTAATACAGCAAAGAAAGCATAAAGTTCAGTTTAGAATGGGTGAAAAGCAAGGCAAACTGCTTTAGTTGGAAACTGTGCTGGAATTTGCTGTGAATATGAGGTATGTACGCATTGGATTATCTTGATTAGCTCGTGTACAGGAAAWTTTTTCTTAAAATAATAAAATCTATTATGCAAAAATTATTTTCTTTAAAAACAATGTGTACTTTATGCAAAGCTCTATCAGTCTTTTAATTATTTCCTGCTGACTAATTTCTTCTCAACTTATGTACTGAGCTTATTTCTTTTCAACTCAGTACTTGCGAGGCCCTYGTGTGAGAAAGCACAACTCTGCTTCACCGTGTAGGGACTCTGAGGAGCGCTTGGGTAAAATGGTAGAGCACGTAGCAGTGTTTCCTCCTTCCTTTTATAAAAGCATGTGCAGGGCATATGTGATGTATATGTCTGCTTTCTTAGAGCATGCGGAAATCCTAGTTAGCCAACTTTCACATGATGCACCCTGACAGGAATTCACCACCAGATCTATTGGTTTTCTTACCCAGAGCTGATCTTGACCTGATTTCTCTGTGCAATCAATACGCATAAAAACAGATGCCAGYAGTCTGTATTAACTGTGAGTTAAATTCTTATCAAAATGGATTACCCCAGTGAATTTTTGTCTAGGATGAAGCAGARCCCATGCCTCTTGTTCCAAAAATGTACCATCTGCCTGATAACACTGATTGTCCAGAAGTGTTACTAAAAATATCCATGTGTCTACAGAGGAGCAAATAATTGGCCCTGGAGTGGGGGTAGGAAAAATCCTGCGTTCTTTTCTGATAGGAATGCTGATTGATACGGTGATTTGATGTCTCAGGACATCTCACGATGAGAAGCTGGGGAGAGTGGTTGTTCGTGGGAGGGAATCCTTGTTCGTTATGGCATGAGCAAGGCTTCATCCAGAGCCKTGAGTCTTCTCCTCAAGTCCTTCTGCATTCTAGCAGTGCTAACTTTTATAACCCTAAAGGACGATTATTCCTTAGACATGGCTGGTGCTCTTGTGAGAGCAAAATGTGAAGCAAAAATGACTTTAATATAGCTGAATGAAGAACTCAGATGGTTTCTCTTAAAATTGCAGGTCAGGTCGTGTTCAAAAAAAGAATTAAATATTAAATGGGAGGAATTACATTGGAGCAGAGCCCAGATTCTAAAAGTAAATTGCTGATAACTATAACTTGGTTTCCTCAATGAGTATTAATCCAAATTGTATATAGCATATATGGCTTTGAGTAATAGTAGTTAAGCTAAGGATCAAGAGTCCAATTTTCTTTGCTTCTTCCTAGGAAATATAAAACCTAGTGTTGCATAGCAACAGGCTAAGGTATAGAGATATTGGCACTTTAACATGTTTAGTGCTTTGGGAAGAATTAGGTGGCTAATGGCATTGCTAGTGAGGAAACGGTATTATTCTCTCTGAGGGTACTGTTTTAATTTAAGTCTGACTGTAGTGACTGAAGACCATTATCATCCAAAAAAATAGCTAGAGGTCTGCAAAATGAATTACTGGTCTCAGTCCAGTTTTCAGGGTACGCACAGCCACATTTCAAAAACTATTCCTGTAATTGGCAATACTKCTGGAATCCTCTGAAGGTCCAGCAGTACAAATAGCTGTGGAGATGCTGTACTGCTTGTTTGGCCCTAGAGCTCACTGCTTCAGGCAACTCTTGGGCTGTTTGAGTGGGGACATTTACACTGCCACCATGTATGTTCTGCTCCTATTGCAGAAAAAAAGAGTTTTTCACAGGATATGACTTGTCAGCAGAGCTGTGTGGTAGGTTTGGTGACTGTTACTCTAGAAGCTCATTATTAAAATTTCTCAGGATCTTGGTAGGGTCTTGCATTTTGGGTTAATTATAAACAATGTTTTGCCTACAGTTGACTGAGACATCTTTTCATCTTCTGGGATCTTCTGAAGCTGTTAAACTACTACAAATTTGCAGGACCAACTTTGAATTCACATTGAAGGTAAAAGTTTTCTAGACTTTTGCAGTCTCTGTGATACTAGTTTTGGTGTCTCCTTGTCATCTTGCRCACTTGGAAGTGGATGGTTCGAAAACCAGGAGACCATCAAAAGAAGAGGAGGAGTAAAATTGATGGCTCCACGTGACAAGGAATTGAAGTCCCTTAAATGCTGTTTATGCTGCTGCTGTATGTTTGTTGTACAAACTTCAGCAGCCTTTTGTCCAAAAGCGTTGCCAGACACGTTGTTCAAGTTCATGCTATAGACAGGCTAATGCAGCCCCCTCCTAAGCACTGAAACACTGGCAGCTGAAAGCTTACCACAGTCATAGGACTAGTTGCTCGATTTAGTTATAGCTTATTTTACTATTATTTAATGTATTTTACAGGAAGTTTGTATAGTAAAAGATCTCTGGGGGAAATTCAATACAGCTGAGAAGCATTAAAACACGCCAGGATGTCCTTTACCATACGCAGCCATCATTCAGTATTAGTGCTGACTTTTTTATTTTTTCTTGCATAATATAAGGCTAGTAATGAAATCTGTAGGAGCATTTAGAACAAGAGAGTGTTCCACGTTTAAGCTATGCTTATYTTTAAATAATCACCAGGAAATAGTAACCAAGAAAGCAGTCTGTGATTGACTGTAACTCTCTACTTCAATACAGGAGACCTCAAGACATAACTGCATTAAGTAAATGACAGGTTACAGGTCATCTCAATTTTTTTTTTTTTAGTAAAAATGCAAATTTAAAAAAGTAATTTTAAAAAAGTAGATATTCCCAAATAAAAAGAGATTAGTAATTATACTGCTTCTGTTGCTTTTCTTAACAGTGGGAGTTTTGCCTGTAACATTTAACTGTTAAGAGTTAGTAGCAGGAGTCAGGAAAGGTAACTATTAGCAAGTTCATGTACTGGACACCAGTCACGAGGCTAATTCTTATGAGATATGGAATTTTAAAATTTGTTTTTAGAAGATTATTTGAGCTTAACTTTGCTCCCTGCCTGCTGTGGTGGTGCTCCCTCCACATCTGCTGAGATGTACAGAGAAACCTAAACAATGTGTCACATATTCCCAAGTTCTTGTGAGATATGGAGATATGATGTATGGATATGGTGTATGGAAGCACATGCTTTTGTCTATCTATTAAATGTGAGAAAAGACAGTCTTTAGTTGTGAGTTTTGTTTAAGAGAGAAGTGATGCTTAAAAAGGAATTTGAGAAAAGGTTAGAATTTACTTCCTACACAAAACGTTGTGCTTTTTTTTGAGGGAAACTTGGCGCTAATCTAAAATTAATGTCTCTATTACAATTGACATCTTTAACCACAAGGAAATGGTTAATTCTGATCTGCTTTTGAATCTGAGTATCTGATCCTATTTTTTTCCTATTCTTTTTTTTTTGTAATTATTTCAGGAGTATTTGTATGAAAACTGGAAGTTGAAGGGAATATACCTGTTACATGTGGATAATTAGGGCCAATATTAGTTTGTCAACATTGAAATGAGGATGTCTCATTATGTCTGCATTTTTATTAAGTTCTGCATCTTTTGTTTTCTTTTTTGTCTTTAGTAGAATTCTGCATGCTCAATATTTCTGGAAAAGTACCTATGGGAACATAGATTCTTAAATAGGGTTTTGATTTAAGCAMTTATTCTAGGCATCTTTAGGGCTGATTTTTAGATAAACTCAATGCAAGCAGAAGCAATGTTCTGCAAACAAATAGGGCATTTTGTATGCAATGTGTGTAAGTTAATGTGCAGGTTATCTTTTTCTTTTTAACCTGGGCTGAAGAAATTTGTTAGTGCATCTTGACATTTACAACAAAAATTGTTACGAATATGAACAGAGTTTTAGATAGTTCTGTAAAGTTTTTCCTTTTGGGGGCTAGTGTGCTTTCAAAATGTGTTTTCAGAAATCCACATGTGTTTTCAGAAAAAAATATAAATTGGAATTAGTTTTTGAAGCCATTCTAATGTCATCTTTTTCAGGTTTTATCTTGTCACCTTTTGAACCAGTTTTGTAGCAACAGGAGTTCTTGTTTCTCCAGTGAATATCAGGTCTGAGCTCATGCCTTAAGCAATTTAGATTCCATTATTTGAAATAGGAATTTGTGTGTGAATGTGCTTATAGACAACTTTTGCTTTCAGGACTTATATTTAAACATGTAAACCTTAGTCTCCCTTATAAGTGTATTATAAGCATTATAAAATTCTTAAAAGATGAAAGGAAGATGATTTTTGCTCTGGAATGAACTTCTAAACAATATTTTTCTTCTCTTAAGCCTATCTGTGAGATTTAGCATAGGAAAGAGCTTTAGGTGATGAGGTGATGGTTATCCTTTTATTTTAATTTTTCTTGAATTTTCTTGTCATGGAAAGAAAAAGAGTCCATTTCTTTTGCCGTGTCTTGAAATATATGCTCATGTGTTGCTTTTGAAATATTCTATATTAATTGAGCATATATCAGATGAAAAAATATCTTGGGTTATGTAAGTTCTACTCACAGAAAGCCCATAGGATAAAATAATGCTCTCTCAATGTACGGCTTTCTGTTTAGTAATTACCTAAAAAAGTAGAAATCTGCCTGTAATTTTGTTAGTTTTAGTCCATTAGAGGCAATTTTTCACTAAGGCCTTGTTAATGACAGACATAAAGACCTTGCTAGCAATTGTTTTAGGCCTGTGTTTTATGGCCCAGCACTGCAAAAGCACAAAAATGCTTTTGAAAACTGTATTCCCACTATGAATTAAAGAGCATGGGGGAAAAGACATTTTTAATTTCATGCGTATTAAGTAGTCTGTACAATAACACTGATTAGGGCATTATAAAGTGCTCTGAAGTTGTCTTGATTTGCTATGTCTCTTTATGTTTCAGATAATTAGCTTTTTCTTCATTAACTTAAATGACTGAATGGTGCCTGCAACCAATTCAGTGATGGAAAGCGCTGCAGTGACAGGACTTGAAAAGTTTATGCAGCGCAGATGCACGTAGACACGTTCTGTCACACACACCTTCTTCTGCCAGTTCTAAGGAAATACCTAATTTATGTCTGCCAACTTTGTTTCAACGACCTCAGGAATATAACTGCTGTGCTTCTGGTTGAACRACTCACAGATGATGAATTCCAGGCAGCCTGTACCTCTTTTTGCTCCCCTGTAAGATAGTGAAGACTGTGCAGCCTTCCARAGGCGTTTGCACTGAGGGCATCTGGAGCGGCCGTGCCAACCTCTTGCAAGTAAAAATTGCAATTTTGCTCCTTATCTCCAGCAGACAAAGTGTTCTTGGGACCAGTACTCTGAACTTGCAGTAGCTGGTGAGGTGGGAGGCTTTTGTAATTGAGATGTGCTTGGAAAAGCCCAACTTCCCTGTAGCTATGAGTGTGTATGTGTGTCTGATGCTCTGAAGTTAACCAGGATTGTGTATTCTAGACTGTTGTCCTACTCAAAATGAGCCAAAGATTTCAAGGCCATACCCTGTGGGTTTTGGCATTGCCTTTTTACAAGCGATCACAGCTAACTGAGAATCAAAACCTCACTTTGAAGGCTAGAGCATCCTAGACTTGGTTTTGCCAGGTGCCAGTGAAGAGGAGGAGAAGTGCAGAGTATCTTGCAGGCTTCTTGATATGGCATCTCTGCTATTGCTCTGACCTCTGAAGTCAGTGGCTGTCACTCTGTTACCAGATGTCTCAAATTTTTAGCTGGATATAACAAACCTCTCCTGGGATTCTTGTGCTTTGCTCAGGAAAGCTGAGGGGGGCCTAGGAATGACAGAATGAGAAGGCTTGGCCCAGGACACTTGTGAGTCAAACAAGGAGTCTCATTTCCTGCTCAGGTTGACCAAAAACTTCCATCGTTTCATACCTTTTGAGTGATTTTTTTGGTTTCTTTCTAATTAAATCATGCAATTTGAGAGAATTAGAAAGTACTAACAGCTTCTTTGGATTTTTTTTTTTTTTTTTTAAAGTGAGTAAGGAATCCTGGAGATGGATCCTGTAGAAGTACAGTTAGGTCAAGCATGAGGCATCTTAGGATGGAGAAACCTCTCCAATCAGTACAGTTGCTAGCAAGCCCATTACTTTTCCAAGGTTAAAATGAACCTTGAATTAGGAAAGACGCCACAGAAATTTGTAGGTGTATGTTTAATTTTCTAACAGGGATAATTTCCTTTATAGCCAGTGGAATTATGTATATTAATATGTGCCTGTAAGATTCAGTACTATCTAAAAATAGATTGAGAAAACCTTCTGGAGAGAAAAAGAAGCAGTGTATTCTTTAAAGCAAACGCCCTAGGGTAGTTGGGTGGGAGTTCTTGCATTTATTTGTTCAAGAGAAATCCATGGTAAAGGTGGGACTTAGAGGCTGGTTTCTGGAGAAACGGCTGGCAGGGCTGTGGAAGATGGGAGCTGGAGAACATTTGGAAAGTCCCCGTTGGCAGCATTAGAGCTGCCACTGGTGTCATTTGCACAAAATGTATTCAGCTGCTTGTGTACGAGCCCAGCTGTGTCCTGTGTAGTGCTGGACTCCGCTTAAAATTGGGTTGGGCTTTTGTGGAGGAAGGCAGAGGAGGACGAATTTGCAGTAAGAACTGGCACAGATCAATGTTTTTAASATGTGGCAGCAGCACAATACTGCTTAATTTGTAAATGAAGGGCCAGATACCCTCTGCAACAGCAGCTGAACTTCTGCTGACGTCAGCTGCCCTGAGAACATGGAACAAATTGCTTAATTTACTAACTCAGAAAGGACTGCCTGGTGTTGGACTTCTGTCTTTTCCTGTTTCTTTAATCCTTTTAGTCGCTGAGTCAACCGCGGCGAACAAGAACATTTTACAGCTGGAGGGCCAAGGCAGCCCTGATAATTGTTTCCATCGCTTCCCATACAGAACAATTGCTTTCGTTCAGGACACTGTTTGCCTGCAACTTGAAAAATCATTAAAACTCTCATTTAAAACTTATGGGCTTTTAGTTCATCCTAATAAGCATGCTGTCTTTTTTTTTTTTTTTTTTTAAATGGGCTCTATTGCATGCACTGAGTGCTTTTCTTTTTGATAGTGTTTACTGCACACTTTCAAGCTGTTTGTATGCACATGATTTTAGCGTTTGATCTTTTGCTAACACTCAGTAATTCGCACTGTCATAGTAGTTTTACTGTGTGCTCAAAGTCATCATGTTTCCTTGTTTCCGTCAAACTAGCAAGAATTCAGTCACAATTGCAAATGTGTGTGCTCRCTCCTTTTTAAAGGTGAATATTTTATCTCAATGAATTTTGGCATCTTCAGTGGTAGCTTGAGTGGATAATTTGGATTTTAAATCATCTAAGGACATATTTTGTCTTACAGGAACCTGCTGTTACAATAAGAGTAGAATCTTAAGAAGAGTCATTAAAAATCATGCTAAATACTCAATTTATGCTGCTGAAAAGGCTTTTTACTTATTTCTTAACTTCAATTTCAATCTACAAATGGGAAAATGTGTTTGTGGCATCTTTCTCCATGTTGTCAAAAAAAAAAAAAAAAAACCCAACTTCTTACAAAACAACAACTTCTTATTATCCTTTTTCCTATATAAGACTTCTATGGAGAGAAAAAAAAACTTTAAAAAGTTGAGCTAAACACCTCGTCATGATGTATTTTCAGAAAAAGTTAATACTTCCCTAAAAAAAMCCTTATTTTTTAGTATGCAATGATAAATAGGATCTTTTTTTGTAATCCTAGGAGAGTTCTGTTCATTCTTTTTTACCTGGTGATTTTCATATCTGACCTGTACTGGCTATAAGCTGTTATTTATGAAATTACATTACCAATTGTATACACCAGTGGTAATTTCAGGGTGTAAATTGGAAACCATTCAGCTGTGATACCTACATAAGGCCACTTGGCTCAAGGATTTTCAGAAATRCAAATGATGTAAAAGTATAGAAGTTTTTAGAAGTATACAAAAGTAGTATATAATATAGAAAAGTATAGAAAAAGTATAGAAAAGTAGTATAGAAGTATAGAAAAGGACATTTGGGGACAGGATTGGTTGTTCAGTATACTTCCTACTTGCAAAAGCAATGATGAGTAGTATTCATTTTACTAGCATTTGCTGAAGGTAATCCAATGGAGACAGTCATGTTGCTATCACAAATTAAATTTTATTAATATATTCATTTTTGTGTAATACTCTTACTAATTTCTATGCAGGCAGCTACTGTACAGTAAATGGTGTTTGTTTTTCCTTTATGCTGTTTTCTCATGCATTGTATGTTTTTCCATGCATGCTGAATGCAGCTTTATGCAAGAGAGCCTATTGCACCCTACTTTACAACCAAATAACTTCTCCTTTCAAGTGCAAATCCGAACCTTTTACGTGCTCCACTTGCATACCTTGAATCTTCCCAAGGAAAGTTCTTTTGGGAGTGTCAGTTTTGGGACTCTAGTGGACGGACATCGATGGGACAGTGAGGGAAACCTAGGCTTCTACTGTTATGAAAAAAAAAAAAAAAAAAAGCCTTAAGAAAATCCTTCAGGATTCATAGGTGAGTCGAAAATTGGCTATAATCCTTCTCCTCTATTAGGAAAACAATAAGCAAACTTGAGTAGGGTTCTGTTGTAGATTAATTTAGTCAAACTGCTTGCAGAAATTATTGACATACTTTATTAGCAGCTCAGGTGTGGGACTAAGTACGTTGGTGATTCGGTGTAATCCTGTTAACAACAGTTAATTACTTCCAATGCTTTCTGCAACCTTACAAGATCTATGTAGTGCTATGTAATTTAGTTGTCAAAATTGTGTTAAATTTTTAGACATTAACTGTCATAAGGCTTTCCAGTGAGCAGAGTAGCAGCATTTTGCTAATGAACTTCTGAACCTTTGCTAAGAACAAAACTTGCGAAAAATATTAATAAGATAAGACACAAATTTATGGGCCAGCATTCTAATAGAGAAGCATGAGAGAGAAAAAACCCATAAGTAAGAGCTGTAAATTCAAGGTTTGAATTCTAGCCAAATATTTGAAGGCACCTCAAAACCAAAAATGTAAATATTACCAATTCAAATCATTTGCAATGTGAATTATTGATAAATAAACAAGACACTTGTGACATAGTTAGTGAGATGTCAGTAAAAAGAAACATTTAAAAACTGAACCAGAAGCTGCTGGGAACCTGACAGTGATGTGGAGTAATATCTTTAACTCTAGAGTTGGTCTGTACTAAAATTGGTTGATTTGATAATATCAATAATAAAGATAGAATTGGGCATGATTGCTGTAGCCTTTCTGTATTTGGTGAGGAAGAAKACAGGGTCCAACATCCCAGGTCTAGGGTAAAGCCTACTGTGATGAATCTAGTGAAAGATACAAATTTGTAAATTCATCCTCTTATTACAGAATWTTGAACTTATTATAAAATATTGAATATAGATTTACAGATTCTTACAGTTTCTGTACATAGAATTAATGTCTTTTTTTTTTCCCTCTAATTCCTTAAGCTGCATTTGTCTATCTTACCATATCTTAGCAAGTCCCATTGTATGCATATGATTGTTGGACCTCCAGAGCTGGGTCTTGTGCTYTTAGATGGCTCTAGTTTTGTCTTGGTGTATCCTGGAGTCCGAGTGATTTCCATATTTCTGAAGAATATCTATAAAGAGGTATTTTTCTTTTCTTGTAGGATTTCTTCAGGATGACCTGCAGTGATATTATAGGGAGTCTCATCAGAGCACCGGATTTCTTGTTTCACTCAGACTTCTCCCTGCCAGGTGCCGGTTCCTGGGCCTGAGAAATGGGTCTCTCTTTCACAAATTGCAGAGAGCTGAAGTCTTCACTTCATGCATACTTCATCCATGTACAGTTAACTTTGAGACTGAGTGTGAGTATTTCTGTAGAATACATCAAGTGATATTTTTTTAAAGCCTTTCCTGGGTCACCAAGAGGTCATTCCAATTAAATCCTGATATTACCTAAGGTAATGAGAATGGCTCACACAAAATACTACAGAATTACTGCTTTTTGTGGTAGTTTCTTGCCCATTGATTTTATTTAATATTACACTGCTTTGTTAAATCAAACACGTAAATTCATAGAAAGCATTTGAAGGATCAGCAAATAGAAGGCTGYAGGGAGGCTGAAGGTGCAGATTAGAGTTGCCTTCAAACAAGGTCCAGAGTAAAGCTTTTAGGCCAAGTTCTTATGATTTGGTCCTCTTTTTAGTGAGATTCCTGCTTTCTAATAGCAGAACTGAAGTAAACTGATACTAATGAACAACTTGAACGTGCTTATTCTATTCTATTATRTAATTTTACTTCTTTCTCATCAAATGCTAATTTTTGGCTCCAATTAAATAATATAGGATGATCTATTTGTGTCCCAGTTAGGTTGCAAGGTAAGTTTCATTACCTATTAAAACACAGTAACAGCCAGTACAAGCCAAAAGGCAGCATGAAAGCAGATGCTAGAGAAGATACTCTTCTGTTAGAAATGTCCTATGCTTGCATTTGTTGGAGAACTTCAGTCCTCCTCTGTATCTGCTCAAAAGGTAAACTTTTGCAGTCTTCCCTGAAGGTAAACCCATTTTTTTCAGATCCCTGGAAAATGAGCACATGGTTTGGGGATATTTCCTGGTGCTCTGACTTTATTGCCTTTCTTCTGCACTAGGTGCCTGGGCTGTCTCCACAGAGTTCAGTTGCTGTGGAAGAAAAAAAATGCCAAGGCCCTAAATAGTTGCAAAGTCTGTAGGTTAGACCTTTCTTCCTTCAGAAAAGTAGCAAGGAGCGAATGCTGTGGATTCTGAGTGTGCCCAAGAGGTTGTGCTCTGTTTAGAGTGAATTCCAGGTCTGGAAGGGATCCATCTCATAGYGATAATGTCTGCATGTGCAAGTCACAATCTTCTTGTTAATGATGGGTGGAAAGCAGTAACTTATTGCTGTCCTTTCAGCATCTAGAATTGGAGAATCTAACCAGACTCTCATATCACCGAGATAGATAATAAAATGATAGTTACCATTTGTCATGAGGCCTTATAAGAGCTTGAGCCAAATCCTTTGGCAGCTTCCCCAAATTTTCGGAGATGTGGGTTTGGGTAAGTAATGAGGCCATTACAACAGCTGGCTCTAGTAAATAGTCTTGGACTGAGTTCTCACAAATGAAATGAATGGAGAGATAAGTATAAAAACAATGCAAGTAAGGTTTGGGGTTTGGAAAGAGCAGGCTTCATTAATTTGTTCCCTCAGTTTATCTAAGTCTGCAGTGTCTTGAAGGTAGAGGTCTGGATTTTTTTCAGATTAGAAATAGTACATATTTGGAATGCATATCTCAAGCCAAGAGAGGCATTTGAGAGAGTAAGGCAATATATTTGACATTTTTACATAGAAATTCAGGTAGTCTGGATAGTTTCCTAGTTRGAGTGGTGAGGGAAAAAATTTAAGTGCTTGTAATACAGAACTTTGCAAATACATTAAAAAGAGTTAAACATGGTGCTAGAGGTGAATATGATATTGACTTTGCSTGCTGACTTCTTGTTAAGCCTCTAGGTGTGATGGGGTTGATGTTTCTCAGTTGAGCTCACGGTGTTGAGCTCACGGTGCTGCATGTCAGTGCAGCAAAACACATTRGGCAAATCTGCTGCCTTGTGCTAGGCCCAAAGAGCATTTCTTGATGGTCTTGTAGTCTTGATGTCAAGACTAATAAAGGGGCCGGAAAGGGACCAAAGGGACCTTGGTTTGAATGCTGCAGTCTTGTAAGGGTTGGTGTGGCCTTTGGTGCRGGTTTGGTCTGGAACAGAGAGCCCTCGTTTGGCTGACTCCAGCAGTCTGGTCGCACCTCTGCTTCTACTCTGTGTTCCTTTGGAGTCCAAGAGCCATGGATTTCATTTTCCCATAGTGTATACATTAATTAATTGATTAAATGATTTTATTAGCACTAATTGATTGTAAATGCTTATATCCTCTGAGAACTTACTTGTGTGTAGTCTGATAATGTAGGAAAAAGGAAATGTTAAATGATAATATTTGGAGGTAATTAAATCGTTGTCAGAGATTATGTGTAAAATTAAAAGCCAATTTCTATTACTCCTAACTTTAGCTCAATTCACTTTTCTCGTACTTTGCTTCTTCCTGCATTTCACCAAGCTGCCCTGCATCTCTTCAGCCTGTCTCTTCCCTSATCATCTCTGTGTCTTCTGTCACTGTCCCGTAGTCACTGTGGTATTTTCTTGTTCTGCAAGTGTCCTTTAAAACTCTCCTTATAACCTAATACACCCCACGTAATCTCTAATACTGCTCCTTTGATGCCTCGTAGTCTCTGTTCTCTTTGGGGTTGCTTTCTGCTTTAGTTGGGTAATGGTGCTAGATTTGCTGGGAACTGGGCGAACGTAGTAGGAACCTAAGAGCGCAGGTTGTCCTGTGAGATAATATTATTTCTCTTTAGTTGGGTAATGGTGCTAGATTTGCTGGGAACTGGGCGAACGTAGTAGGAACCTAAGAGCGCAGGTTGTCCTGTGAGATAATATTATTTCTCTCTCTTTTTTTTTTTTTTTTTTAAATTTACTATTTTTAAAAAAATACAACTACTTTTTTTGTTTGTTTTTTTTTCCAATTCCTACAGGTCTTTCCGGAATAATTGTTATTAATTGAAGCTGAAAGTGCAGTGGTCATGCAGGCAGAAGAGAGAACCTGCAGGTGTTTATGTGGATGTAGAACAGCAAGAAGTTTGCTGTCAGTCATGTCTGTTTAAAGGGCAGCARGAGTTGGGAACCAAGGGTCTTAGAAGAAGCCTTTTAGAGGGCTCTATATTGATTGACTTTGATAGACAAGCAAAGATAACTTAAATTGATTTAATTTTTTTTTGTCTTTCCCATTTTCCGTTCTTTGTAAATTAATCATAATGATTTATGAGAGTAAAACTAAATCTCTTCCTATAGAGCTTCTGTTGAAGTGGGATAAGCAAGTAACTTGTGTTTTCCTCTCATCACCCTGTTTTACTGCAGTTAATTCCAGAAATTATTAAAACTCTGAACTCACCACAGTTGTTCATAAGAACTGCTGTACATCTGCCACCAGATAGTCTGGCTCTGCCAGTGCCTCTGTTCCATGCATGAACTTTTTAAAAATAAAGCAAAATGACCTCTTTATTTAATTTTGTTTTGCCCTGAGTTGCAGAGTAATAAGAAAGTATCTGCAAACATAGGTTCTGAGCAACAAAAAAAGAAAGGTGTTATCGGATCTACTCCCAAGGAACTGTTAGCCAAGTTTAGGCACTTCATTGGGGAACTGGGAGGGAAGAACCGTCTGAGGAAGGAGAAAGCAGAGCTCAGAAAAATGCAGGATTCACCAAACAGAGATAGGAACCAGAAATAAAGGGAAGAGTTTAATTTAATAAGAAAAAAACAAAGTGGAAACAGAAGCAGCAATAGGGTGAGGATACTGGGAGAAGGACACGAGAAGTAGGTTAAAACTTTTCTAATCACTGTTCCATACATACAAAGAATGAATTTGTGTAATTGAAAGGAAATATGCTCATAAAAAGTTAAAGAGGATGTTCTGTCTGGCATCATATATGGAAGATAATGATATTTTCTTGTACTTTTTATAACAGAAAATAGTCAAATCTTTCTATAATTGTTATACTGAATACATTATTGTCTGTGCATTTGCAAGTTTGGAAGAAATAATTATGTGTTATTGAAAGTTGAATTTCAGTAGTAGTAGTAAAACACATTATCAGTTTATATAGTAGTTGTCAAATCAGCATATTTTTTTTTTCATTTTATCAGTCCATTAATGTAGGAATAATTATTTACCGTATCACACAGACATTTTTGGTATCTGTTTTCCTGATCTTAAACTCTTACTTGAGCAATGGCTTTCTTACTTACTTCCTTTTAACCTTAACCTTAAATCATTTTTGTTGAGTGGGGGGAAACAGTGGATTTTAGATAATTGTTTTCCAAGGTTCACTTTACATTGTTTTATATTACTTGTATTGCACAAGTCAGTTGGATTTACACTGTAGGTTTTGTTTAAAATTCAATGTAGACTTTTTGTAATCTTTGAATTTGTTTTCTTAACTTAAATAGCAATTCAAATCTGAGTTGACAAGGGTGAGAAAGAAATTTTAAAACGAGTATGGCCTTCTCCCAATGCATTCTCCCATGGTTGCTTCTGCTTTCACTTTGTGTTTTCTTGTTGGATGCAGTTCTTTCTGTTTCTTCTTTATTTCTTCTTCTTTCTTTTTTTTTTTCTTTCTTTTTTTTTCTTTTTGGTGACCAGCCTATAGGTAGGGAGAAAGTTGGTCTGGCTGCAGGCAGAAGCACCTTTCAGCACAGCCTTGCCTTGTAGTGGCCCGTGATGGAGAAACTGGCTGTAAGAGCAGTTGCTGAATTTAAAAAAAAGAAGAAGAAGAAAGAAAAAACAAAATAGCAGATGTCTCTGAGCAGAAGAGTTGGACTAAATGATCTCTAGACGTCCCCTCCAACCTTAACCATTCTGTGATTCTGTGAAAAGAAAAGAAACAAACACAACAAAAGCAAACAAAAAGCAACCCAGAGCACCATAAGCTATAAGCTCTTAGGTCAAGCAAAGACACCTCTCCCTGTGTTGGGGTGTCCCTGGTGGAAGCCCGGGCTCAAATGGGTGCTAGCAGGTGTACTCCGTGTCCTTGCTCTCAGTCACTGTCCCTGACACCTCTTTCCCTCTTGGAAACAGGTTTTGTTTCATTTGTGGCCTTTGGAGCACATATAGTTTCTTGCGTTTGTATGTGTGCTATAGAAACACTCACCAAAGAACAGSGAAGGATTTTGTGCCACTTTTATTTAGTTTTTTCTGATTATTGGTCATTGGGGACTGAATTTGTTTCTGCTGTAGAGCATGTGTGCTCGTTTCAAAGTTTTTTCCAACAGTATATAGACCTAGCTTGCTATTCAGCACTGATAATTGCTTAAAAAATGTCTCTAGGGATTAATGCTTGTTGTGTCRTAATAGTTTCTATTTTAATATGTGCCAAGGTTAAAAATAAGTGAGAGTTGGGATTCTTTCTTTTTAATTATTATTTATTCCAAGCTCTTCAAATTCATTCTTGTGATTCATGAGTCAAGCTGGGTTCATTCCTTTTCATGCAATAGCACAAACTTTTTCTAAAATTATGTCTTAATTAACACTTGCACCCAAGTCTTATCAGCTCCTCAGCCCTAACTGTGCAGATCATCTGAAACCAATTCATCTGAAAGACCAAGTGCTGAAATTTGCATTCGGATGCGGTTCTGATAATGAACCTCCTTCTCCCACTTCCCCAGCTGATACTTCAAGACCAAGGGGTGAAGAAAGTTGACTTGGTTGCATGAGGTCCCTGGTAGAAGGTCTTTCTGCTTCAAAGCAGACTTGCCCCTCTGTTGCAGGCGAAAAGTGTGCTCCATGAACCCTAATTCTTTCTGTGTTGTCTTGGATTTCCTAGTTTTTGTGTTTTAGTTTGGTTTTGAAAGGACAGCTCATTTGCCACCACCGTCATCCCCTATAATGACTTTGATTTTTCAAGTGGAAGTAATAAACTGACATACTTAATTTTTAAGGCAGATCACTGGATAATAGGATTTTGGGGTTACTGCTTTTATTCTCTAGGAGGACTGCTGTGTATGCTTCCAGGGTTGAATTAACACTTTAACAGGTGTGAGTTTTAATTTTCTTTTAAATTAATTCTTTCTCTATTGGAGAGAAAGAGAATTGTGACTGAAACGCAGGAAATTGTGCCTTACCGAGTGTATGCTTGTGAAGTKAGAGATTTTGTCTTGCATGCCCTGCTCCATCTAGTGGAAATTTAATGTATCAGCACTGGAAGGTCAAGGACCTGAGTGAATCCAACAATTTGGGAGGAGAAGCGCTCAGAATCCAGATCTAAATTCACTGAATTATCCTGTAAAAATACCAAACAGATTAATGATGAGTTTTTACTCCATGGTCTCCATGAAAAACACTAATGATGGCTCTTAATTACAGAGGGGAGAACCTACCAGTAGATATTTAGAGTTACATGAAATRGAGGTTTTTGTAGAAACCCGTATGGTCAAATGTAAGTGCAGAAAAGAGTGAGGGTAGATCAGAATGTGTGGCCTTTAAAATACCCTGGATTTCATGTGGAAATTGGAAGTTGCTGTACTCTATCTCTGATATGCTGTGATATTTCATAGGAGTTGCTTSAGCACTGTTTTTATTATGCAGAGGAATATTGACATTTATATACTCCCAGCAGTCATACAGATTGCTTTGTTGCTGCATGGGAATTGGGACTAGTGTCAGAGTGAAATAAATGACAGCTGGCAGCACGCTGTGTTCTTTTTCTTTTTGAAATACTTAAATGGTTCTTATTTCATCGGGAATMATAAAGCGGGTCACTATGATGAAACTAGCATTGGATTTCTGACATTAGGCTTAAGGCAATTGCTAACTACTTTTCAGTATGTGGGCTTCTTAATTAAACGTGGATGTTACCTTAGAAGATGCACCATTTATTCAATAAACAGTGAGGGAGGCTGAATCAAGTTGAGAGTTGTTTCATTAAGTCAGATGTAGTGCACCAGCCTGCTCAGTSACAGTTAAAGTGATAGGTATTAGAAAGGATTTCATATTTTTGTATGTAATGGATGTTAAAATGAATTTTGAAGACTACAAGAATATTAAAATTCTGGATTCTGTGATGGATTTTTGGTGCACTATTCACCTGTAAAAACCATGTCTTTCTGCAGACTGCATTGCTCCTCTGTGTTTCAGTGTTCAGAAGACAGGCTACCTACTCTAAAGCCAGCAAACACTGGAAACCCTTTCATCCTTCTGAAATTTGCAGTAAAGGCAGACAGTCTAATTTGACTTAAAAATATTTTCAAAAAAAATCATTTTCAGGTAAAAAGTCTATGGAGATAAAAATACAGCATATTCAGGAATGGCAGATACTAGTCAGCCATGCACTGACTCTGGTCAACATGCAGCAGAGGCACTTGATGCTAGATCAGTCCTCTCCTTATTCATGATGCTGCTGAGAGGGAACATAGTCTCACTTTAGGGAACATAGTCTCACTTTATGTACCTTAACTCCAGCTGTGATCCTCTCCTTCTTCCAGAGCTAAGAGAGTAGGCACTTTGAGTTGTTAGTGGTCTGCAAAATAGTTTATTTGTCTGCTGTTGCTTTGAAGTTCTGTATTTTTTCTTGTGATGACAAGATATGTTCGTTTTATTAGCTAGGCATTAAGTAAGAATGCCTTTGATGGACAAGGGTGAGTTTGAGCTCAATAGAGAGGATACAGATGTGTAACACTATTTGTAACCACTGGTGGCACTGGTTGGGGACAGGGCGAATGTCATGTCCCATGGTAGGATGCTTGCTGATCTGATGAATAATCACTTTATCACATTTGAGAATGTAACTCTGAAAAACAGCCGATATGGAGAAGTTTTGGAGGCTGGAATAAGTATCATCTGCTGGACTTACCAGTTATGGGGGGAAGCTCCGTGCAGTGGCAGTGGGCCGATGGCTGTGAGGACTCCTGCATGTGCACACAGCCCGGCACTTCGCACCAATTCATGAGTTTGGATTTTGTTTTGAACAGGAATTGTTTCTGGTCAGAACAGCATGAGCTGAGAAGGAKAATGGGAACAATAGAAATAAAGCAAAAGCCCCAATTTTGTCATTCTCCAAACAAAACTGTCACCTCTTCCCTTAGGAGTAGCAGAATTCATGGCTGCTAGACAAGAGAACTGCAAACTGGAATGTGTGGGCAGAGAATAAGTTGAAGGAAAGAAAGAATTTTAGGTGGGTAAGGAATCTTACACAGACTGTCTACAGCAGGAAATCCATGTATCACTGCAGTGAAAATGCTGTTGATTTTAGGACTGAGAAATGGGGGAAATACAAGGGAGATGGAAACCTGCACTTTTACAAAAATTCAGAAATGGAAAAAATATTTTGTTTCTTTTTAAGTTTTCCTCTCCCTTAAGGAAGAACTTTTTTTTTCTATTTGATGTCCTGAAACTAAGAGGAAAACACTGAATGTAGATTTTAAGAATGGTAGTTTTAAAAAGAAAACAAATTCACCTGCTAGCATGTCTCTGGATTACATTTTCTTTCTTCAAATGAAAATTATACTTTCAAGAGACTCCTCTGTTTTAGCATATATTCTCTGCACAGAAATTTCTGAAGAAAATTAATGTTGAAAAAAATGTACTAAGCACAGTCTTCAGAATGGAACAGCTTGGTGGAAATGAAGCTGACTGCACTTTGATTTCCATATCTGAATTTATGCTGTGATGGGGAATCCTCCCTTTCTGGAGAGAGAGAGACTTAGGGGAATGAGAACACAGATGTTTTTTAATGTTTCTCCCTTTTAGCATTATAGCTTAGCTCTTGAGTGTTATTAATCTCATTCCTTATGAAGAAAGAATAGATTTTACCCAGTGGATTTTCAGAGTGTGGCTTATATTCTGCTTTACAATGTAGGCAATACACGTGCAGTGTAGTGTTTTTGACTACTAGCTATGCTGTGTTTTGCTATGTACTTGCTATTTCTCCTATCAAGAAATAGTTGCAGCTGAAGATTGCTTTCCCTTTTGAAGAAGTTGACAGTTCAGCTATATTGAACTTTTATTTTGACTTCCATCAAAATCTGAGCAAGCCTTTTTTTTTTTAAGAGGTTTTATCTTCTTCCTATCTCTTTTAAATCAAATCACTGTCATGCAAACCCAATTGTACACATTTTTGCACYTACGAACACTTTGTAGCATTCACAAAAACAGCCTTTGCAGCCTGCCATTGCACGCTGAAGACTAAATCAGTCTCCACTGTGTGTGTTGTGGTATTTTGCAGGCAACTTGTGAGCATATGCATGGTGTAACTGGGCTGTCAAAATGCGGAGCACTTTTGGTCTTGGCAGGATTTCAGCTTGCTGCCCTGAGCACCTTCAGCTTGGTCAGGATGTCCTCTCAGCAACTGTTGGCTGCTGCACACATCCCAGTTGACCACTGTGGAGTGATGCTCTTCTGAGAAAGCGCGTTCCTAAGCCTCTATTAATCCCTTTTAAACACGTAATAACAAACTAGTTATCAATTACCCCTGTGAGGTGTTTGTAAGGTACCCCTTGCTACCGATTTAAAATGACTGAATTTTTGCTATTGCTATCAGAATTTGAAATTGCAAGCAATGTTTGGAACTGAAGGTGGTGCTTTCTAACAGAGTCCTGGCTCTGGTGACTTATGGTTCCTGGGCTGTGATATCTGTTCCTTGAGCTATGGCATTTGAATGTGATGGTTTCCTAATGCTGGGATGACCACTGTTTGACCAGGGAACTCAGAAGTGTTCGATTTTTGGCCATGTTCAAATTGGCCAGACTTTGAGAGCTGAGTGTTAWATGCCTGTTTTAATAGAACCTGCCAGCGGCAGTTGTTCTTAGTGTGGGCAGTCAGGAAAGAATTGGTTTTGGTGCTTCCTTTTTGCTGTAAGTGTTTGTTTTGTAATAAATTACAATTAGAAAGTAAGCATCTAATGATGAAAGAGGGAAGTGTGAGGAAGAAATTCAGAGGTATGTAGGCCTTCTGAAGGTGAGTGTGTCCCAGATGGATGTCTGTTTTAATAGCCAGAGTTTTAGATTGTGTTTTCAAAATTCAATATATGTCACCTCAAAACATACTGTACATTTTTGGCACTTAAAGAAATAGACAAATTGTGAATCTATAGATCCTGATGTGTAGAGAAGGAAAGCCATGCATCCATTACACCACCTTGGTATCTCAAGTGTTCATCTGCGGAGAGAAAAGCAATTTACTTCTTCTCATTTCATGTGTTTCATATGCTTTTATGAAGCAGAAAGAAGCTTGTAATGAACTGTTACAATATTGTGTTTAATGCATATATAAAATCATTATTCTGAGACTTTAGCCCAGTAAATGTTTTAAGGATGATTAGCTGCAAGTTGTGCTAACATCAGTCAGTAGTTCTGTGACATACAGAAATATTTGACCTCAATGATAGGCAGAAGAAATTTTACCATATTTTGACTTTCTGGTCTTTAGTTATTTATTTATTTTAAGAAGACCAATGTCTGTTTGGAAACTGATGAGCSTGAGCACAAGTGTTACCTAACTAAGGTTAAAAATCAGATTGCTTTTCCAGAGAGAGCTATTTATACACATAGGTATGGCTGTTCCTTTGCTGGGATGACTGTGGMTCTGCAAAGTAAATTTTGTGGAAGGTCGAGATGGGTGGGAGCGATTTACTGTAGTTAGAGAGTGAAGGTGATTTATGTTGTCTCTTCTATCTATGTGTTAGCTTAGCAAAGTGTGGTGATTTGAATACCTGTAATAGCTGAGGGCTGTACTTGTTTTCTTTGCAGGATCATTTCTCCTAGTTTTATTTTAACATGACTTCTCTGCAAATTAAGCACGTAAGAAAATACTTCTGACTTATTATGTTATATGGGGAAGCTGAAATGAAACGCTTTAGTTTAAGCCTGTTTTGCTGTAGTTATTACCATGTTCTCCCTCTCAGCTGACCCTGTAGGTGAGGTGACATCTCTACCTTGTGGATATTGTGGATCTCGTTGCATCCATGTCTCCTTTCCGTGGTGTCTGTACGCCCAGGTGTGTCCCCTCCTCAGTGAGAAGCAGCTATGAGCTGCCAGGCAGCCTAAAGTGGGCATTTTGGTTAGGAACCGCTTCAGTCAGTGCTTAMCATGGGGCTGCATGGGGCAGCAAAATGTTGCATTCATTCAGTAGTTGCAGACAACACATACATTAAATCAAGTGTTAGGTCATTGTAAACATTACAGAATATTTATATGGAAGATAGGAGTATAAGTCATTCCCTCTTGCCAAAGAAAATGATCAAAGCCCTGCTGTGAAACAAATAAATAAGTGCAGAAAAAAAGAGCTTAATAGTGATGGTAATTAGGTCAGAGTATCCCCTCGTAGTTCACGAATCTATCTGTTACCTTTTAAACAGAATGTAATACTAAAAAGTTTAAGAATATGGAACAGACTCTTCTGCCAAAATTCCAGTCAAATGGATGAGAAAAGCAATTAACAATTGGATGTAAAAAAATAGTTTTGAAAGCTTTAATTTAATTTAATGTGTAATCCTCTGAAAGGAATCAGATATCATTTTAGTAGTTTTAATGTAAATAGCTTGCAGGTTTTGATCTCAGGAGCATTTTACTCTCTCTAAAAATGTTACATGAGTATTAAGGTTTTATTTAGTTCTATGATCTTCTAATTGCATTACACAATTATGTTAATATTTAATTAATGTCCAGTTTCAATACAGTGTATGTTTTAATGAAGAAATTATTCTACTACATAAAATAAAGCAAGATTTCATAATTTAATTTTTAGAACCAAACCATTAAGTCTTATATGATATTAGCTGTAGCTCTTTTTGGCATATAGTCAAGAAGACCAACTTTCTTGACTGTATAAAGCTAACYCTCTTGATGTGAAGATCTCATTTGTCTTATTAACAGGTCCATGCATTACTCGGGCTGTCCTTTGCTGCTAAATAAAATACTCCTGTGGTGATAGGAAGTAGATTTCTAAGAATGCTATTTATTTTATTCCTGCACTTTAATTATATTAAATATGATGAATGTAAAAAACGTGGCTGACTAGGAGCAGAAACCATATTTCATTTTACATTGTATTTGCCATGTTTTTTATATTCCCTAAAATCAGAAATTAAAAATTTACAGTGAGATTTTACTCCATACTGAGGGAGCTCGTGTTCATTCTCACCTTGTGATTTCACTGACTTCATTACACTTAAGATGTTGGCAAGGGATGTGTTTTGACTTTGCAGATCACACTGATCAGTGGATTTCTGCCCCAGTACTGGAGTGGGAATGTGGAGTCTGTGAACCAGAATGGTCCTGATGCTGCTGGTCCTTGGCTGGTCCTTGGCCTGGGAGACCTGAGGGAGTCCAGCTCACTTGTCTGTCTTGAGGTTTACAGGCCCCACAAGGTTGCAGAGTTACAAAAGCATGTTTTCCATCAAGATTTGAAGATACAAACAGGAAACAGATTTCTTGAGTCTGCTAAGATGTTCCAGCTCTGAGCAGCTTCTGTGGGACATCACCACCCTCTGCTTGCTGGCAGAAAGACTAGGCCTGCCTGGTGGCTGGTTTGACGGATAAGTCAGAAAAATCAGTGCTAACTGCTGTCTTAAGAACTCGCTTGTATGGGCGCTAAACCTATCATTCAGATTTGTAGGAACAAGCTGCAGTATGGGCTTGGTTATATTCCTTTTATTCCTTTCTAGAGTGACCTCTGTTGGCACAGTCATCCTCCAAGACATTCAGGCTTTATGTGCTTAGTATTTGGTAATCAGGCACTGCCTTAGAAGCATAAAGCAGAAAGTATTGTGCTGAATAAAAATGAGTATTGTGTAATCTTGTTTATGTAACCAACAAGAGGCAAGGACATCTCTACCTTGAGGTGACTTTCAAAGCCACTTGTTCATTTCTGCCAGAATTCTAACCCCAGATTACCACTTATTTGCAATTTTTAGTAATTTTACAGATCTTAATGTTATGTATCAATTTGTTCWGATGTTGACTATCTTTCAGGCAAGAGACCCTGGATAACGTTTGCAGTTCACCTGTGATTTTGAAATAAATGCACAAATCAGTCAAAACAGAAGCAGTAGTCAGTTTTCTTCTGCTTCTCCCCCCACCCTTTTTTTTTTTTTTTTAGTGTGCTTGTACTGTGTATCAGAGAAAAAAAAATACATTTTTATCAGTTTGTAATGAAGATAAAAATGAAGGCAAAATACTGTTGGGTTACTTACACACTATAGAGAAACAACTAGTTCACCTTAACACCAAGATGTTCAAAATAATTCTACAATTAATTTTCAAAGAGGAAAAAAAAAGTATAGACTTCAGATTTTCTCCTCTTCTTGAGACATGAAGGGCTGTCATTTTTGTTAAGATGATGCCAAATAAGAATGAAATAAATGAAAAGATAGACTCCTGTAAAAGTTGAAATTATTYTATAGCTAGACAGAATGTCCTTTTTTCCATTTCTGAAATATTTTGCAATAATATTGTAAAATTTAGTGTAGTGTAGTGTAGAGAATCAGTATGTAGTAAGAGGCAGAGACTTCCTAATACCAGTGCTTGGCAAGTGCTTAGTAAAAAAAAATGTTCAGTGGAAGAAAGTACAGTAAAATTAATACTAGGATCTTTTGTGAAGATCGAAGAAAATATAATTAAATTGCTGTTTTTCTGCAAATGAACATGGACAGTGACTTTCTTAGATAAGGAAAGATAACACCAAATAAAAAATATGAAAATATTTCCCCTCCCAAGACTGATATTAAGCAGGTAATTGCACAGTAGAAACCTTAAGAACACAGACGTGCTTGGAGATAACATTTAAAAACCCTTTTTAGCCCTATCCCTGGAGACTTGCCAGGATAATGACACATTTTAGGAAACAGCCTGAGGACATGTTAGGAAATTAGAGGCATTCAAAAACCACAGCTTCCTAAGTGTCCGTAGCATAGTTTTAGGGGAAAGAAGTGTTGTTTTAGCCAGGGGCAGGGATGTACAAGAGGAAAAGCTAATTGGCTTGTTGAATTTTTTAAATATTTCTTTAGGAAACATTTCACTGCAGCTCCAGTAGACTTAGGATTTTCTTAGGAAATTATACCTGCCCAAACTGACAGATAGCTGCACTGTTTTTTTTCTGCTATATATTTAGATACAAGGTAGCGGCTCATTTTTACTTCTCTGAAGTAGAAATCTGGGTTGGACATACATCAAATAAGTCCAGTTTTATGGGCATGTTAACTATTCTTGAGCTGTTAACTTCTTTGAAAAAGAGAGATATGTTGCATTTATGACTGGCAGAAATCACAAATGGATGAATGAGAATTTAATACTTAATGTAGGGATATTTGCCAACATGAATGTAGATCTAAATAAGGCTCATAAACAAAAAATGCTGAGTGTGTTTCGTATTCTCATAGCTCATGGATAACTGTTTAATATTAGGAAAGCCCCCTTGGTAGATGTTTTGGAGGTCTGAGAGATGATATTTAGCAGGTGAATGTGAAATTGAAACCTATCTGTTTTTAAGAAAGGAGTTAAAAGTGAAGATTGATCCTATTCCTGTGTTTCAGTCTTGTTACCTGTTTTACTGGTTCTGTGATAATATTTTATTAATGAGACTTACATATGCATGAAAATGTCTTACCAACTGTAGAGGAAAATACAATTTTACATAGTGAAGGCATTTGGCAAGAAAGTATGTGTGGAGTCCTGTTTGCAGGGTAAAAGAGCCAAACCATTCAAAAAGAGAAGAAAAAAAAGATGAAAACTAGATTTATTTCAGTGATCCCTGAAGTCTACTTTTTGAATATTCAAGCAGATTGGATATTATGAAGAGCTGTCAGTATTCACAGCTATGGATGCCAAAGCAATTATGTTTGCAAACCTTGAGATGCATCAGCCTGGTTTTTTACCTTCTGACTAGGGAGCAGGGAAGCAATTGTGTTGAATATTTAGGCAATTAATGTTGAAGTTAGCTCCGAATTGTAAATTTTGAGAAGTTTATAAAACTGTGACCAGATACGAATGAACTCTTGAGCAGATATGGAAGAATCCCATTTCTTGAATTAGGCAGTATCTTCAATCCAGCAAAGCTTGTAATGGAAAGAATAAGCAGGGGTAAGAGCAGGAAAATCATAGAATCATAGAATCATAGAATCATAGAATGCTTAAGGTTGGAAGGGACTTCACAGGTCAAAATGTGTCCCCATCACCTGGTGCTGCTGTGTGGAACATGCTCTAGGGCTCCTACCCACACTAGAGAGCCCTCAGCGTAGGGACATGAGGAGGCACATGGGGACAGTGGGAAATTTGGGACAAGAAAGTGTCCTGCCCCATCTTCTGCTCCTTTCCCTGCTTTCATCTGGGAAAGGAGGTGGCCTCTCCTGAGTAGTTACTCCTGTATCCAGTGGGCTGAGGAGGTTATAAGTTTGTAGGAGGAACTCAGTTGCTCTCTGTTTTCCATAAGACAGAGTTAGCCACTCATGTGTGCGTAGACTGGACCTCACTGCGGGTAGGAGGTGACGAGACCTGATTGTGGAAACGTATTTGGGTTCATTTTCGTCAGAATGCTGCTAGTGTTGCTCTGGGAGGGGGGATGTTAAGGTTTGCAGTGTTTTGTGTCCCCAGGAACCTGGATGGACCATTGACACAAGAGACARCACATGTCTATGCTCAAGACTTTGTTACTGCTGAATTTCAAAGACTTGCCATGAGCAGCGTGATCTTTAGAAAAAAAAAAAGTATTTGTGTAGGGAAGACTTTAGACAAATAGTATGTGAATTGCTAGTACTTCGAGCTTAAGTGATAAATTATGTGAATGCTGAGGTATCTTGTCCATTTCTCTAGTATATAAATTACATTCTTAGTTTTTTTCCAAGATTATGATGAATTGGTGTCCAGGAACAAAGCTAAGATAAGTACTGGGACATTCCAAATTGAATCCATTTAATAGATAACTTCCAATAAGTTGCAGCAAGGAGCAATTCCATCATTATGGAGGGTAAAGATCTTGTTGAATGGTTATTGCATTCTGAATGTTGGATTCTTTTATTATTAAAAAGTTCTTTTATTTTAGATTCTTTATGTTTAAAAATATACTTCCTTGCCATGCAGACTTTTAAGTGGGAATGGGAAATGCATGAAGACTCCACTCAACTGCTCACCTGTCATTTTCTGTATGAATGATTGTATGTTGAAAGAAACCCTATACCAAGCTTGCTGGACAGTTTGTTTTGCCGGTCTAGATGCCCTTAGATACTGTGAAGCAGATGAGATGTGAGTAGGTTAAACAGAGCTTGACTGTAAGCAGCATAATGCAAGTGTCATCTCTGATTTTTTAACTGAAATTGGAGGAGTGTAAGTGGGAGTATTTTACATGTACAGAAAATAGGGAATGTAGAAGGAAGTACATTTATGGAGCACAGACAACTCCTTACACTGATTTTATCTTCTTAAGTAGCCCACAGCGTCTCTAACACCAATGAAAGTGTTTAAGGTAGTCTGACTTTTATGCCACCACACACCATGTTTTGTTTTTTGATTGTCTGCCTTGAGAGWTACAAACACATTTGTTTTTGGGGCCCACCCAAGGGACCCACAGGGGAGACAGGACCCTGATGGTGGCATCCAGGAGGATGGAGAGTGAGCCCGAATGAGCTGTGTGAACTGCCCAAAGCCTGGGCACATGTTCACTGAAAAACTAAAATGGCATTTGAAGAGTAAAATCTGGACTTAATGGTTGAAGTTACACTGTAATATCCTATAAATAGGAATTTGAAGGTCTAAGGTAGATTTTAATGTGTTATTAAYGGGCTTGTATGCAACACGTAGGCCTCTGTATACGAGTAATCTCTATCAGTTTGATTGTAGAGCTCCCATACATACGTTATGGCTTAGATGGTTTGAAATTTGCCGATGGTTTTAGAAATACATAGGTGTCCCTGTGTGAACAGGGCGGGTTGGACCAGATGATCTCTTGGGGTCCCTTCTAACCTCAGCCATTCTGTGATTCCGTAATCTTGCAATTTTATTTTTAATACTTATTTCTATCTTTTAGACATATGTGAGTATATTTAATGTTTGAGCAGCAGTTGACTACATTGCTCTAGAGTGTTTTTTATGCTTGGGACAAATGTCATTGCTGTTTTGATGTTCTATTCTATTCTATTCTATTTTGCTAAACCGTGGCAGCACAAATTTTATTTGCCTGCCTTTTTTTCAGTTCAGGAACTCATGTAATGTTTACCATTATAAAAAGATAAACAAGAATGAAAGCTAGACTGACACATTTATTRTTAATGGTGACATGAATGAAAATTCACAAATTTACTGAGCTCCACTCTATCTTGCAGAAGTTGCTGCTTGTTCTGACCCTCTGTTGTTACTCCTTCTAATGGTGACTCTAAAAGGTGATGATCCTTGTAAGAGAAACAACAAAGATATTTCTGCTTTCCTACTCAACCTTGCAAATCACTTTGAATCCATGAAATATTTCAGCACGGTGAAGCTGCTCAAAGTTCTTGAGGGATAAAAGTTTAAAACRACATAAACCTGAACTGTCTAATGTACTGCACAACACAAGGGAGGGAGGTGGAGACAAATGGACATTTATATATTCTGAATTTTTTKTTTGTTTGTTTGTTTCTGTTATTGGATGGCCCAAGTAAACCACAGGCTCTTGTGGACCATGTTTTCTTTACATTTCATTTCAGGCTTCTTATTTGAAAGTAGGGCTACAATAAAGCAGGCATTTATACTCGACTTGGGCTAACAAAGTTAGAGACTTATTATATTCTTGAGTTTTGAAGGGCAACTATTGGACAAATGATGAATAGAGGTTTTTAGAAAACTACTTGGAAATATTTTGAAATGTGAAAGGGATTTATTATATGAACAAAATTGCTGCATATAGTGATTAATGTATTGAGCAAATTATCAATATTAGCAGAAGAGACATATATCTACAACTGAATTAATCATAACTTTTCAGGATGCATTATAAAATCATACATTTCTGGAGGTTAAGGCAACAGCTTGATTTAAATTTCCAATTTAAAGAGGAAAGTTGATTTTATAGTTAAGTGGCCTCTGGAAATGAAAGGTCTGATAGCCATTTTTTGCTGTGCGCTTCCTGCATAACCTTAAAGTCCTTCATTATTGTGTGATTTTATTCCCTCACTGAATTCCTAAGAGTAGTAATGTGTCACCTAGATCTGATTCCCAGTTCTGTTTAGGTCATATCAATAATCTCTATATCTAAATAAAATTAATTATGTAACAGACAAATGAAAGTATATCTATTACCAACAATACTTAGTTAACAAGAACTTTTCTATAATGGAGTAGCCTGATGACATTTATGAGAAATATTACAGTTTTTTGGGGACCTTTTTTTTTTTTTTTTWWAAAAAAAAAACTGTTCAGGAGAATCTTAACTTCTCATCTKCATTGATGATTGAAGTTGAATGTAGTCTTTGCCGTTGCTGCATGGAAAATGCAGCCTGTTATGAATACTGATGCTGCAGTTCATTCCTACATACCTGGAAATCTACTAGATGGTAAGATTATTAAAATATAATTACTTATAGTCAAGGAATGAGGAGAATTTTCTTTTGTAATTTTTGGTTTTACACAGTCGATGGGAAAATAAGCCACGGAAGTCAGCGAGACTGTGAGTGATATGAAAGAACAAAGAAAAACACACTAAGCACTTACTTCTAGAGGTATTTATTTAAAATGCATGTCAAATGCTTGTTATTCTCCAAAAGCCTAATTTCTTACCTGYTTACATGGAGGGGAGGACTGAAGAGGTAGACTGTATGCAGAAATAAGTGGAAAGTAAGTAAGTGGTGGATGATGCACCTCTTGGGCCCCCACTCCTGGTGAAAGTTTCCCAGCTGATGCATTTTGCCAGTTCTGGGTTTTGGGCTGATTCTCTTGCATATGAAGAATCCTAATGAAGGAATCCGATCTCTCTGCAGAGTTGTTTATTTTAAGGACTTRAAAGCTAGTGCAGTGTTTCTTGAGACTTCAGGAAATGAGGGCAAGACTGGTCCTCCCAGTTTGTTTATGTTTCAGTTTTGTTTTGGTATTCATTAATGAAGTTGTTAATTACATCAGAAGTTCTAATAGGTGTGTGGGAAGTTGTGTAAATAACAAAAAGTTGTAAGGCTTTTTAAAAACAGACCATTCAAATGTCAGGTTTCTGCATGGATGAAGATTAAAGTTGTAATAGGCAAATACCGTCACTAGAGTGGGTGGGGTTTCTTTTCCCACTACAGTTTGTGTAGGTCTGTTATTAAGTCATGAAGATATTTTAGTTATTATCATAAAGTGCATTTATCCCACATAGGAAATAYGGGGAAATATGCACAAATGTCCTTGACTGTTTCCCTATATAAAATTTTCTAATCCTCCATATAAGCTGCTTTTTATTTTTCTACTCCTAATCTAACCTTAATGTTTCTTTGTGAAAACTGTTTGATTATGTATCATTGTGATTATTGTTCCAGAAAATTTCTGTGTTGGAAAGAAATTGTTCATAAACTGTACCTCCTGTCAACAGGAGGTTAAATGCCTGGAGAGAAGGGTATCTTATCCATGATGTTTTATTTGCCTCTGTTTAACAACAGCAAAAAAAAAAAAAAAAAAGCATATATATTCTTGTTGCTAAAAGCATATGGCCTGTGTCTTGACATACTCTTCAAGACACAAGCTCGTTTAATGGTGAATGACTAGTTTCCAATGTCTAGAAGTGGCAATGTGCTACCGAGGAAAAAAGAAATGTCTCTATTTCCGCTCGTGTTTTAGCATATAGTTGTTCTCTCTCTTTTTAAATTCTACTCGTAAGTGCTAGGATGTTTCTTCTAAGATTATGACATTTCAAAAGTTAAGTGCRTTATACATTGGAGCATATTCATAGCTGAGTTTATTTTTATCTTCTGAAATGTCACTAGTAGTAAAAACTTTTGACAATTAGATACCCTCCTCGGTAATTGTAACAAAATGGGGTGGACAGAATACACTAATTGCATGCTCTGACTTGTTAGGCAGCAAAATTATCCCAAACTCCTTTAATTCTCATAATRTTTTCGGTGATAGTACGTAGAGTGTGAAACATTATCAGAGGAAGGTGCAATCCTGCACCAGCCTCCACTTGGAATTCGAAAAGCAGAAAATTTATCCCTGCAYACTTAAAACACAGGACATGAGAAGTTTTATGGAGAAATCAGTTTATAGCAATTGGTTTACAAACTGCCCTTTCTAAATCAGAAGAGATTAGAGGTTTATCTGCACCAGAGATGCTGTACAAATGCCTGGATAGCAMTGGGTGAGGAGGAGCTGCAGTATTTAGATCATTCCTTCCAGAGGAGATCTTAACTGCTGTGGCCTTGACGCGGGAGAGCTGCATACTGGGCACTAGTAGCACTGGGTGGCTGGAGTTACTACTGCAGGGTCCATTGCACTTAAATTTGGGGTGGTGATCCCCACAGAGAGACTGTTCACAGATCCTGGTGGGTGGCTAATGGCACTGAGCTTGTGGGTGCTGCTCTTGGCAATTCTTCTGTCTGCGGCGGTTCTGAATTTGGCTTAATGTATTCTAAAAAACCCACTTGAAATACTTGAACAGAGTAATGTTTCATATGCTATTTTCGTGGAATTAGATGGAAAGGACCGCCAGACTGCTCCTGGTAAACGGATAATCATTGTGTTCCCAGATGGCTTAGGTAATTTTGCCCCATTCAGAAGCAAGAAGCTAGGAATGAACCAAGAGAAAAGTAGGCAATGTGCTTTCTGTTTATTGCAAAGGATTTTTTTTTTCAAGTAAGAAACAGCAAACCAAAGGTTATAATAGAGCTGTCTGACAAACAGCATGGCATACTTCAATTTCTTGAAATTACCGCAGGAGTAACTTTGGGAAAATTGATGGTTCATTTTGTTTTTCCTCATGTTGACACAAGCTCAGTTTTCAAGTTAATTTGTGTTTGCTGTATGAAATTAATATTTTTTTTTCCTTTTAGTAAAAGGTTGGTTTTCCTTCCTAGTGAAATCAGAATTCAGTAAGATTTGGATTTTTTTTCCCTGGTAGGAAGTGGTAGGGAGAGAGTGAGCGGAGGAGGTGYGCTGTCACAGTGAAAACAGTGGTCGCAGGGTGGCATGTTTCTCCTTTATAATTTATTTTTTATACATTCTGCATGTGCACCTGGAAGCTGAAAGAACCTAAAATAAATTCATTTTTACCAGCAACAGTGTTTTACTGGAAGTCATTTTACATTGTTCTGTTTTGGTAGTCCTCTTTYGTAGGTGCCTTCTGTCCCAGTGGTTTATTTGGTGGGTGCTGGGTCTGCACACACGTTCAGTAACCTGAGAGGGAGCCACTTTCTTTGAGCCAGCAAACCAAAGCTGTATGTATTTTGGATAATTTACCTCTTTTGGGAGCTCCATCAGATACCTTAAGGAGGAAGAGGAGGCAGCAGTGTTTGGTCTTGCCTTCTCCAGGGTGTCCTCTGTTTTCCACAAGCTTTGGTCTGGTCTTTCGTGCAAAATTCCTGTGGTTTTGTTTTGGGGATTTCTCTATGAACAGCACAGCAGAGCAACTCAAGTTGTGCTGCCATGGTTAGGTATGAGATTGGGCTATTGAGAGGAACTTGCTGACATTGAGTTGGGAGTTGAGTCCTGACTTGAGAAAAACAGATCACAGGACCCTTCGCCATCGCTGTCCTGATGCTTCGTGTCATTAAAGAGCAGCGTGATGCCCAGAGCCACAAGGCACCCAGCAGATGCAGGAACACAAAGCGCTGGGAAGAGCCAGGGTCACCTACGTGGCTGGTGTTGCAGAAGAGCAGCCAGACGCACCCTCTGCCCTTCCTGGGGTCGCCCACTGCAGGGAATTGCAAGTTCTGCCAGGAATGCAGCCTGCTCCTCAGCTGGGGAATTTGTCAGTTTGCAAAGAAGAGCCCTTTCCAGTCTGAAACACGTTGCCAATGGATTGGAAGGAAGCTCTGAAATTTAGAGGTGAAGGGCAAAGTTAGTGCTGAGCACTTAATGGCAAATAGACCACCAGATGAAACTGAGGGGATCTTCAACAGCTTGTAGAAAGAGATCTGAAATTGGCTGTCTTTCTAACTCTCTCTGGCTTTTTTGTTTTAAACTGCAAATGTTGAAGTTTTCTTAAATTYATGGCAGAAACTCACTAGTTTAAAGCCAAACCATTATGCTTGCAAGTTGGTGTGCAAGTAAAACAGGGTACTGACAGCCTTGTCAAGTAAAATTGGGGTAAAAACCTCCAAACCTCTACTGAAGTAGTAATCTCACTGATGTGTGGGTAAAAGTTCAGTTCTTAAATTGCATTGCTGGTTAAATATGAGAATTCTTTTGCCAAAGAAAATTTTCTAAATAAGTTTGACTTTCTGAGAACTGGCTGTTGGTTGTATTTACATCTGACTACATTTGGATAGAAAAGTTGTTTCTAGCATATCCTTGGTATATTTGAAAAGGCATCCCCTGAAAGTTATTGGGCATATCTAAACTTAGAGTTTTTTTTTTTTTTTTTTGCTTTGTGCAGCCAAGTTTCTGCACACTTACACATTCTCCTCTGTCCCTACCGATTTCATTCTGTATTGCTGTTCTCTTCTTAYGTGTTCATTTTTGTTCTCCATCATTCTAGTTTTCTACTGTTTGCCACCTTTTCCATTAGCTCTCAGTCATATGGCTGCCTAAACCAATACCTGGCTCCTGTGGGTGCAGATGCCCAAAGATACTAACTTATTGTGAATCGGTACCATGCATGGTACTGAAGTTCTTGATTTCTGCTTGACTCCTGAGGAATTCTGTTTTCAGTCTGGCCTGGRATTATTTTTGCTTGTCACTGTGTTTGTTTGTCTGTAGCCTGTTTTGACACTGTAGATCCTGAGCAGGAATTTGCTGAGCTTAAATAACCCGAATTTTGAACTTTCCRGTCAGTATTATTAAGTGGTGACAGGATTAGTCTGGGAGAAAAAAATGGTTCTTGACAAACTGCTCTAATGTTATTTAATGGACAGAGACAAAAATCGTTCCTGTCATTCTTTGTCTTACTTTTAAGATTCTCAAGGTAATTATAATTGGCAAAGCCAGCCAAGCTGTACCTCAAATAAGCTTATGTTTTAATGTACTTTTTTTTTGATGCCTTGCCTTTCTGTCTAATTAAAACAGAGATAATAAAGATAAAATTAATAATTACTTTTTCTTTCAGATTATATATCAGATAAACAATTAGCCAGTGATAAATTAAAGACGAATATTAAAGCATAAAAATAATAATTTACAAAAGTGGAGTAGACAGCAAATGCAGCTGATGCATGGGTTGGGGCTAGTCCCATTTCTGCTGTTTTGGTTATTTAAAAACTGTGATTAAATTCCGTATGACCTGCAACTTCATATATGTGTTTTGCATTTATTAACTATGTTATGAAWATGATACAGACAGAGATGAAACTGTTATGGAGGATTTGGGCTGGAACAAAGATGCTAATGAGCCTATGCAAAAATGCATCTATTAGCCAGATGGTGAGTTACATTGGCATTAGCTTCCRTTTACCATCTGTTTAATCCCTAGAAAGAGGCAGGAAAGGAGCTGTAAATGGTCTACAGGAACCAAGCCGGTAATAGTGCAGTAACCTTCACAGTATGTCCTGGATATTGTTGTCTTTTCTCAAGTAATTAAAATGAAATACCCATTTCTTGTGTCTGAGAGTATACAGCAAAACACTGACAATTCTGCAAGTTTCTTTGATGCCTGGCTGTCTCCTACATTTCCTTATCCTCAACATTTTCTGAAAAAGGAAGACAAGTTGTCCCTTATAGCTAGGAAGCCACATGGCTCAGGGCTTTTTTTGTTGTTGTTTTTTCTTTGGGGGGGTGAGGGTTGTTAAATAAAGCTAGCTTTAAACTGTTCTTTTGCAGGGGAGGATAGGAAGGAAGGAGGGTTTAGGACAGAATTTACAGAGAAAAAAAATACAGGGCAATCTAGTGCATTCAACTCTTCCATAAAATTGTTCTTTTAAATGCTTATTGCGGTCTTAAACATTTCAAGCTATGAAGTGGCAAAGTCAGAAAAAGCCGTGATGGGATTAAGCGGTGCCAGTGGTTTAGGCTGAAATTAGAAAATTTCAAGTGTTTATTTTGATAAAAGATTGATCAACACTGTCCCTGTGCACAGATATTTGAATCCTACATTTCATTTTCTGCTTGTTCACTAGAGGGTAGCAGAGAGCGCAAGCGAGAGCCCTTCCGCACAGCTTCTGTGCTACAGAAATGAGTTCACTCGCTGGCTTTTATGCTATTAAACAAGTCTGATGTCTTTTAGGCACCCTGGCAGAGCAGTAAGACATTTCATGCTGTAAGTGTAAACCTCTAGTGTAAAATCTAATCTAACCTCTATGACTTGATATAATTAAAAATCATTCCTGTTTCTAGCTTTGATAATAATTGTATTTTTTAGCTTTTTTATATATATATATATATATATATATATATATATATATAAAATATATATATATATTTGGTGCTGTGATGCACCTTTTCAGGATGACTGTATTAAGGCAGTGCGTAAAGAATGCTCTCAAATTTAATTATGGAAGTAATCATAAAATAGCTCATTGATTCTGGAAGGTTCTGCTCTTCTAGATTGCATATACATTCCACTGAAATAAATGCCTGCAATCCAAAATGTCCCACTACCGTCACATTAAATACTCTAATAAAATAAATAACTTTACTCTGCACAGGGATCTTCACCTGCTTAGCCATCCTTAATGCAGTGGTGGGAGGCACCCCAGTACTGAGCAGAACCTGTTGAGTGGACTGAAGTTAACAAGTGCACAGGATTTTAATTGGCTTTTGATTCTGAAGAAAGAATGTGCAGTCTTGCATGAATTGGAGCTAGTATCTCAGCACAATTATTACAAGTCCTTTTGTATAATGTGTTACAAGGCAAAACTACAAGATATAACAGAACACATAAACATTTTGTTAAGACTCTCGTCGTCTCTGCCTCCAGGAGAATGTTAATTTATCCCACCTATTTTCACCAGTTTGCTACTAATGACCATTTACATGTGAAAATACATCTAAGCAGCCTAATAAAACCTGTTTTGATTGCCTAATAAAAATAAGGTTGTTTTGAGAATCTTATCTTCATAAATATGACAGCCCTTATCTCCATAAATTAATGAGAGCTCCCATTTTTCCATGAGAGGTAATATGTTTGAATCAGTGACAAAACATATAGCAGAGGGAGATGTCAGGGAAAATGATGTGATATATACTCTTGATAAAGAGTATTTGTCAATTTTATGCTTTTTAAATATTCTTTTCATCTGGTTTCCTCCCTTATTTTGCACTTTACATTTATTCATTTTTCTTCCTTTTTAACCCTTTTGATGCTTGTTTTAGCTATTCTAATTCTTCAATAACCTTGTGGCATGTGTGCTCTTACAGGCTCAATATTGAAAAGATTTCAGGTCAAGTCACTCATATCCTTTCTGGGGTATGGGTGGCCAGAGGATTGTCAGGAGAAGAGTTTCCAAGAGTTGTGTTGCAGTGTGGCCCTCTCTTCTTATTATCGATGTAGCCCTATGGCAACACATCCCTCCGCTCCACATTTATTGCAGTGGATACTTCCTGGSTTTTAAGAAAGCAGATTTTAAATAGCATCCAGAGATACGTAGTTTTGTGAGCTATTTTAAAGGTAATATTTAATTGGCTGAGGCTACCATTTTTATTATGTTAGAAGTCTTTAGCAGGACTATTTTGGCCAGCAATAGCAAGCTCTTGAATTATTGCTCGCTTCTGCAATACCTTTAAGAATCGCCTTTTATTGTCTGTTTACAGTGTCCTTGTAAAGGAGGAGCCTGAGCTGAAAATTAGCTTTGCCCGTGGGGCTTCCTCTCCCCATGCACATGCAAAGAGTTCCCCTAAGGTGCCCTCTGCCCCTTGCAACCTTTGAAGCTTTTGTACATGACCCAGAATCAGTGTTTGCCTTCATGCTGCCCCAAGGAGGCRCTGCACATGTGGGTGGTTTCGTTAGATGCTCCTGCCCATCAAGTGCCTTCTGTGAACAAATATTTGGGAATCCTTCCCAAATGATCACTTTGCATTAAAACCTCTTTCAATTTCTACTTCGCTTCTGGCCCAAATTCCACAAAGAGACTGTGAAATTCACAGAGAGATTTTGTAAATGTGCTGCTTATTAAAGGTTATGTGAAACAAAATGATGCAGAGAATGGCCCTCCTTGTTTTGCTGATTCAGTTATTTCATGGTTAAACATTCAGAAGCCAAACTTGAAATATAAAGTGACTTTGTATGAGGTATAAGAAATTAAACATGGTCCTTTTCATCAAACAGCATTACCACATCAGCCTTCAAAGAGTTTGGAGGCCTCGGAAGTTTCTTATTGCAGTGCAGCACGGATATCCTGCCTATGCTGAAGCTTTACTGTGCTTCATTTGTGTGATGGATCAGGTTCTGCTCTGTTTTTTTTATCTCCATTATGAGATATTTTGGACTTTGATTCAAAATGGGGAGTATAAATAATGCAATTGATTCTGATGTGCTCCAGTTAAGGGCAAAGGCAATAAAGGCTCATCTACCTGGAATCAAGTTTGAAATGAGCTGCAAAATCAGGGAAATCATCTATTATTCTTTTAAGACTACGTTTTTAAAAACAAATTTCTACAATATTATCAACTTCATTAGCATCAGTATATCTCTAGATACTTGTGGTAAAGCTGCCATGAAACTGGAATTTGAATAGCAGTTCAGGGACTTTTGTCTGCCACAGCAGTGATCAGTTCAGTCTTAAACAACCACTTACTACTCTTTTGTTCATCACAAGAAGTTCACATCTACTTCTTCTCCTGTTGCTTGAGATTTATGTTTCTCAGCCCCTTCCTCCCCCTCCACTGTAGTAAGAGTACTTAAACTTGCTAGCACARTGCTAACTTGTGTAATTGTCTTTTCCAGACCCATTTTGTTTAAATAAAGCAAGACCTCTGTGTAATACCTGTCTCCTACTCACTGCCTTCACAAGAGGGGAATCAGAGGGAGACTAATTTTTTTTTTTTTTGGTGTATCAGTAAAACACTTTGATGCTTTTCAAAGGAATAGGTCAAGAAGTTTGGGGAGGATAGGAACCTCAGTGGTGTGTGGCTGCTCATCCTCAGTGATGCAAGTATATGAACATTACCTGTTCCTGCCTCAGCACCCAGGTACAGCATGAATGTCTGTTTAAAATAACTATGTCAGAGTTGACATTTTTTCCACAAGTTCTTGCCCTACAGCAATATAAACAGGCAAAACCTGTCCCAGCAGGACTTTGCTGTTTCTCTTTTTATAGTTATCAAGGCTGTAGTGATTTGGGGAAATTTTGTCACAAGCAGCTCCACCTGCCTCTATTTGTGTCTGTGGTTCTTTGCTCCGCTGGCTTCATCCAGAGCTTGATTTGCCCCAAATGTGATAAAAGTTAAGCACTGTGTTTCCAGTCCTGCCATTTTGGGTCCTTCAGCTTGTCAAGTAGGCTGGAACAGTGTCTCTCCCTCTGGCTTCTCAAGCATTTATCTACACAGAAATCTTTTCTTCAAAATTTGATGACTTCTTTGCACCAGAAAAGGCTCAAGAAAAGCATTGCCAGTATTCTGAATGCCATACTAYCTCAGTAATATTGGCACCTGGGAAATACATGGTGCCATCTTACACTGTTGATGTTTTTACAGACACTATACTACTGTGGTTTCAGGATGCTGCCTCCCTTAGTATGCTGACTGCTGAGTTACACAGCTTTTTCTCTTGATAACATCAGATGTTATGTAAATACAGGGAAAGAATAGGGCCTTACCTTCATAAAGTGCTGATCATGTGGATATATAGACATTGGTCAACAGGGCACATGAGTGTGAGCTTGTCTACTTATCTTTAGAAAAGTGTCCATCATTTTTTAGATGCTAGYAAAATGTAAAGTAGTAGTAATGTAATTCAATACGGATAGTATCTGCATCAATAGGTAAATATTTTTGATTTTGATTACAATGTATGTATAAACTCTTRAAGTATTTTATACATGTTTAGATCAATTCACGTGCTTGATGTAATTCAATTGGCATGGTTTCTTTYTAAAACTGATCAACCTTGATGGCATCGCATTAGTATACAGCTTATTAAATAATAAAATTTTGCGGACACTGGCTAATTCTTCTAATGAGAAGAATAATATTGAAGGCACAAGGATTTATCTACATACTTAGGTTTATGAGAGGATTGTTGAGAAGCTTCAGCAAAGCCTGCAGTGCTTTGAAAGCCAAACTTAGAAGTAGTACTATAKGTTTTCCACGCAAAAAATATACAAAGATACGAACAGTAAGTGAACAAGGATGTAGAGTATTTCCATAAGCCATTCAACTAATTTTTGCTTGACCAAACCTAGTGTCATTGTTATTTTTACCTTCCAATTGATGGCATTTCGGACATCAAATATGTGATGTCACAGATGTTGCTGGTTTGTTCTTTAGAAATGTCTGTTACCCAATCCTCTTCCCAGTGCATTAGTAATCTGTGGTAGGTAAACCCCAAATCTTCCTCTTTCTCTGTATCAGTTCATCTCAGATGCACTAAGTCTGACAAACTCGCAACAGGGTCTTTAGCCTCTTGTGTGGCTAGTGATAGAACTGATGCCATTTATTAAATACTTCTGTGCTTACTCAGATGATTATCCTCTGCACACTGACACAAACATCAGAAGATCAGGATGATGGATGAGAACTACGAGGTTTAATCCCATCACGAGGGTGCTTGGCTTTTGCTGCTGACTGCTTTCTCATGTGAGGATGTTAATTGGATAATGTTGTCCCTTTTCTCCCTAAATCTTTTTGTTCCCTTTTTGAAATTGTTTTCTGTAAGCCTCATCCATGACAAAGTATTCACCTGGGTGGTCATTTTTAGAGAGAGTTGCTAGTTCATGCATGTGTCACAGCAGAATAAATCCTGTGTGCCACCTGTCTTTTGATGCAGATGAGCTGCACACAGTGAATCTCAGCATTGCTCTATCTGGTCATAAAAACAGCAAATACATTAAAAACCAATCCTAGCACTGGCGTTTTCCCAAGGAGTTAGTATTAGTCTGATTTGTTTACCTCTGAGTCAGTGGGAATTTTAGAATTTATTTCACTGAAAGGAAGACTAGGCTAACTTTGAGCACTTGGAAGCCTAACTGCCAGTGTATTAGACTGGATTAATAATGAGGTAATTTTCCTATGAATTATTTTTAAACACTGTTAATCTTGATTTCCTTTCTTTTAAATCAGTAATTMAAAAGTAATCCTTTATTTGAAATGAGTAATTTATATAACCAAGAGTTACTATGTTTTGAGATTTTGCTCTTTTCCTTCCTTCCCCAAAAGTACAGAAGGATTTCCAGGGTGTCAGGCCTTTCTTCCATAGTTGTCACTAGGAAGATGCAAGAAAACACTTTTATTGGCTGAGCAGGTGTAACATAGTTTGTGCTTTGTATTAGTATGAATCTCAAACACCGTGTTTGGTCAGAGGCACAAAGAGAGAGAAATATCTTGTGAGAAAGCCATTTTGATTGTAAACTTCATTGGACTTTCCAGCTTGAGGAGTGCTTTAGAGTTGTCCCTGAAGGATAACTGAGTGTTGCTGTTCTTACAGATGCACATAGAGGAATCCCATCTAGACTCAGCTCTCTGTGGTACTCAGATGTCCCACCGTCTGGGGCTGGGGGCGAGCAGGGGTKTCAGGCATCCCCTTGACGTATTACTAACTAAATCAAGAGGATGTAGAGGGAAGTTGTACAATGGACTGCAAAATCTGCAGTCAGATCAGGCAAATCCCCTTCGAGGAAGGGACGCAGGGGATTTAGGCGCAGCCTTGCTCGCTTTGTCTGTGGCTTTGGGCAGGCCAAAGCCCGGGATTAGCCAGTGCTGCCGCYGTGGCCACTGGCAGGAAGTTGGTCAGTGCATAACTGGTGTGCGCTGAGCTGGGCCGCGGCGCTAATGCCCAGACAGAGGAGTCAGCAGTCACGTCCAGCATTCCGCTTTGTGAGAAGAGCCGGGGGAATAAAGCAAATACCCGCTGGAGATTATATCTTTGCACAGAGAGTCTTCATTTGCAGAGGCCCAACGGTGCTGTTGGAAGCCGCAGGGAAGCACAGGTTTCTATGAAGTTACTCGCTATTATTTGCTGTAGGACAAGACGAACTGCAGCCACAGGAGCCTGCTGGATGGTTCTTCTCACATGGCCCTCGCGGATCGGCAGGTAATGGGGACAGCTACGGCTTTCTGATTAACCTCCTGGCTGCTGAAGCGCTACCATGTAATAGGCAGAGCTTCACCAGAGCTGAATTTCAGCAGCAATTTGTTTTGATATCTCCGGATAAAGCTAAAAATGTCAATGACTTCATTTTTTCCTGAGTATTTCTGAATCTGTCCCACGCTAGTTTATCTTRCTGATCTTTCTAACCTCTAATAAGCTTTTGAATCACTGCATAGGCAAAAGAAGCCTCCAGAGAAGGCGGACATTTCATTGAAATTTAGAGGGACTTGGACACAGAAGTTATTTACGCTCTTTTGAAAGTCTAATTGGCAGCACTATGTGTGATTTTCCTACTGTTTTGCTCTCAAAGAGGCACAGAGCAGCACTGGTAAGGTCTATGTATTTATTTTTTTTGTGCAGGATACTGTATTGCACACATCTCGCAGGGTATGCTTGTGTTAATGCTCTGACTGTAATGCTGGAACAAAGAAAATTGATTAATAGTGTAAAGTCACTGTTTTGATCCGAAATCTCCCCTTTGTTTCTAAGTAGAGTGAGCCCTTTTCGGCTTCCTTGTAGTTTTCTTGAAGCCTTACAGACTCACTTTGTTCTTTTTTGTTCTCGCTGGGGAACTACCCTAGTTTCAACAGACTCTTTGCCAAGCTGCCTGCTCTGGAGCTGAGCTCTAGTCCTGCAGACTGGCTTTTGGAGGGTGACGTTAGGGAGCTGTGCCACAGCAGGAATGGAAAGGAACTTTYTGAGGCTGTGCATAAAAAGTGCTATTCTGATATGCCCACAGACATTCAAACRAGGAGGAAAATACTTTTTTTTTCCTTTTTTCCCCCTTTTGTTACACTGATCTTATGACTTTGGCTTTAATAGAAGATTTTGTTATCCAGACCATTCTCAGATGTCACGTGGTGATAATATTGTTGATTTTTATGAATAAATCAGTAGGGCTAGCAGGATAAACAATATTGAGAGAGGTTTTTTTGTTTGTTTGTTTTTTTTTTTTTTTTTTTTTTTTAATTTTGGGTCCTCTCATCAATTGTTACCTTTCCTGCTGTCTTCTCCAAACTCTAGGGACAACATCCCTAGGTGTTGTCAGCAGTCCCAAGAGGGAATAATGACCTCTTCCTTACAGAGGGAACACAGATGCCCTCTAAGACTTTGATCATGCATGGAGGGCATAAGGAAAACATTGAGGAGAGGTATCCAAACAAGGACTTGAAAGTGGTTGCTGTCAATAAAATGGAGATGGGAACAGGAATTGGAAATTGGAAGAAAAGTCCCTTGGAAAAACAAAGAAGCTGAGCCAGCTATGAGCCTTCTTTACCTAAGGAGGCTGCAGTAAGCTTCAAGCTTTTCTCCATGTTGCTACAAGGAAATTAGGAAGCAATTTGTGAGTGTGTGTGTTTGTGCATGTGTTTGTGTGTGTGTCCAGCCTTTCATGCTATTCCTTGCATGGAGCTTTYTTTGATCATAGAGGGGATGAACAAAGACATCCGTTAGTGTCGTTAGTGCTCTGTACCSTCAATAAACCTCAAGTCATTCAGTAAAGTTAGTCCCATCTTTTGCATATGGATATTACTTTTTTTGGCATTAGATAGTCTTATGTTCATAGGAATTAATGATTCATACTGAACCTTCCTCATTTGTATTTACTTACATGCATTTTTATTTCTGATGTGGAAGATTTAAATTGGTGTATAAACAGAGTCAACTGCAATTGCYTTTTTTATAAATACAACTCAGTATTTCCTGTCCTTCCTGCTAGGCTTACATGAAGCAAATATTTGTGTTTGCCACATCTGGGAGGACCAGGAGCAGGTCAGAATGTTCAGGCCATGGTGGAGAGCAGCTGTTTTGCTTTTGATGAAGAAACCTCTGATGAGTCAATACTTCTGAATAAGCCTTTCAAGAAAGTATAAGATTTAATATTAAAACAAAGTGCTTTATATTATTTTGAAAGTGTTTGACCAAATTTGGTGATCACATGAGATGGCGACCTGATATGCTAGGGCTATACATACATTTTTACTGTCTAACGAATATGATTAATATCACTGTGACAGAAGAGTTCAGCAAAAATTCTCAGTGTGACTGTTAAATATATGCTAACATAGTGTAGAGAGGCATATTCCTGCAAAGATTAATGACCTTTCTCTACTCTGCATTGAAGTGCTCTTAAGTTTCAGAAAGTGCTTCATGACTGGGTTGGTATCTAGTTATTAATGACCTAATTGTACTATAGATACCAACTATTCATCTTTACATCTTACTGACCTGGTGTTGCCCAACAGACTTTCTGAAAATGTCCCTAAAAAATGAGAGGGGGGAGAAAATAGCCATATTGGTCTGATTGCATGCATCAATCATAACGCTGTCTTGTAAACTATGACAACAACCCTGTCCACATAGTTTACTGGTTATCTCATCTCTGTGAACGTGAAAAATATCTTTGGATAATGAATGAAAAAATCATGAATGGCATGATGTCTCGTGATTCCTGTAAATCTTCATGTAAATGGCCAGCAGTATCATCCTTCTGAGATGTTCCAAATGGGTCACCTCTTTTTTTTTTTTTTTTTTCTTTTTAAAAAAAGCCTTTTTTTAGCTTGGGGAAAAAAAAAAGTAAAAATAAAATAGACATAAAATTTTGCAGCATCACTTGCAATCTTGGATTGCAGCATCACTCTTCTCTTTCACTCAGTAAGTATTTCAATATTTAATGCAAAGTGTATTTAGTTGACCAAGTGATTTGGTCTCTGTGTCTCCTGCAGCTTGTGGATGAAACATCTACCTGCTTTGCTTGGGCTGTGGAGGTTAGTTGAGTCTAGCTGCAGGACTACGCACAGCCTGGGGGGCTGTGGCAGAGTGAGGGCATCATCACCATTAAAATAGCTGGTGTGCACAAAGRAAAGGTTGGCGCAAGCTCTTCCTCTCTTCTCCTATTTCCTCCCCATTGGCCTAGGCAACTCTCTACTCAGTGTGCTCGCGTTTGCAGATTCTCTCCTGCACATGTCGAATATCCCCCTGCCTGGGAAATGACCATGGGCATTTTTAGGTGCGCATAAAGACACATATTATGTGTGTAGGTATGTAGAAGTTATGTGCAATAACGCTCAGCATTTACATCAGTTAGTTCACACACAGTTCAACATAGTTCCTCCAGGAACCTAAATAGTAGGTGCTATTTAATTGTGTTTTTTTTTCTTTCTTTCCCCCCTCCCCCCCCCAGAAAATGAAGGAGAGGGTTCAGGAATCAAGTGTGCAGGAGTGCACAGCGTGGTAAGCTGAATGCCAAGAGGTGGGAGGGAACTTAATCTTTGCTGCCTGAAGCAGCCGTGCAGTCAGTTTGCAGTATTTATTGCATCAAATGATGATTTTTTTTAATACAAACCATTTTACTATTAATTGGATTACATACATTTGTAATACAAAATATATTTGTACATTTTCATACATTTAATACGTGTTTTGTTGCTTCAGAATGTAATGTTAGCTCCTTACTTTGAAAGACCATTGTTCAGTGGCAGTTGCATATGATGAAGGGTTTGTGGTTTGCTGCCATACCAAAGGGATTATTAAGGCATTTTCCCTACCATGTGTAAATTAAGTAAGTATGTGATGAACTTGCTCAGGCAGTGGTTAAAAATGAGTTACTTACAGCCCCAGGTTTGTGAACACAGAGTTGAAGAATGAGATGCTTTTTTTGAAGACTTTCTTTTTTTCATTTTAGACTGTTTTTGTTTTATCAATGTCAATAATTTATATGTTCAAAGTACGAATTAAATTCAGGCGTGGAAGCAAGAAGAACCACTATTTTACCGTGGTTGTGTTGTTTCTGCCTTAGGTCTTCTTATAAATTATGTCCATTAATAAAACTGCATGCTTTGTATTTTTGGGAAATGAAAAACTAGTTTTCTTGTTATGTAGATTATTTTCAGTAGAACTTGAGAAATCTTGTTTCAATTAACTAATTATACATTTATTTTCTGAAAACTCATGCAGTACAAAATCTGCAGCAAAATTGGTGTCTCATTTTTATGGGATTCCTAATTAATATTCTTAGTGACTTAAGAAAGCCTGCAAGCAGTCGGTTTCTGTGTCCACAGCAGATCAGAGGCCCTCAGCTTTGTTTTACATTTAATAATTCAAAAAAATGTTCTTTGATTTCCCCCCAAAAGACTCTTATGATGTAGGTGCACATTAATTTTGGGTGAACGGAGATAAATAAGAGTAACATCTGTTCCAGATGTTAACATTAACTGAAGTTTAGCATGAGGCACAGCTTTGGTGCTTGGCTTTCCTGGCAGCTGCACAGGCATCTATTGGAATGGGATCTAGTCTGTCTTATTTAGGTGCCCAACTTGGGTGCTGTCTCACCAAAATTTTAGGTACCTGGAGGGTGCCTGGCTCCATCCCATGTCCCTGCCTATGTTCCCTGGCCATGTGCAAGGGGGGACACAGTCTGTTGACCGAGCACGAAGGTTGAAGACATTGTCTGCTCTTTGAGTTGAGACAGAGACAAATTMAGATGGAGCCAGACTAACACAGTCATTGGGATGCCTACCTGCCTAGTCCGTGCTTCCAGGAGTCTTCCACCCTTAAAAATGCTTATATAGTGGTCTGAAGTGTAAAATACTTACATATGTTTCCATCATTGCTGCCACTACTGCAGTCCTGGCCACATCTCATTTTTCAGCATTTTTAAATAACTTAAGATGTTTCCTGGAGTCTGTCTGTCTTGGATCACAGCTGATCAGCAGATGCTTATCTACCCTAAGCATGTGTGAGGATAATTAAGGTTAATGCACATGGAACTTTTCCTACAAATGTAAGCAGTGACCTATTATTAGGGACCTAAGCACCTATTATATTTTAGTGCCTAGAAGGTTAAGCAGTCCCAGAAAAGAGTGATTAATATCTGAGCTATAACTTAGATAGGTTTTCAGTTTCACGTTAGTATTTTATTCCCATCTGCCACTCCAGGGTTCCCAAAGGAACTTGGGACACAGTGACATTGTAGCTTCCTCTTCCAAATTCCMAATTCCTGATTGTCACTCACATCTCTCCTAATCAGAAGCTGCTATAACTTAAACTGCTGCTATCTAGAATTTTCTCCTAGGACTTTTCACCCTGTCTTTACACTGGGGGTAGTCAAGTTGTGTGCATCTTGGAGGCATTTCCGAGCTGGTATTTCTTTCTTCTCTGGCAACTAGTGAAAAAGAGATTGGTTATGTCTTTTATCTACGACTTCAGAGAATCACAGAATGGTTGAGGTTGGAAGGGACCTCTAGAGATCATCTAGTCCAACYTTCCTGCTCAAGCAGGGACACCTAGGAGGTCTTATTGTATGTATATATTAGAAGGAAGGGATATGGGGAAATGCCAGCATGGGGATAAAGGGTTATTCTGCTATGGAGAAGTGAGTGGGAGCCAGCACTGACAAATTTACTTTATTTGGATTGCACACCTCCTGTCTTTTCTCATATGTTCTCATCAGACAGCACATACTGAAAATCTCCAGGAAAACAGATTGGCTTCTTTCTTTATTAACTRCTTGGCTGTCATATGAGAATATTCTTACTGGGCCTTCCTGCTTCAGGTCATGGCAACAGGGAAAGGACAGGAGCTAGCAGGTTTCTTTCAAATTGAAAGAAACTGAGAAGAGAAGCAGCAACACACAGTGGAGTTCCCAGTTTGCAGATGTTTGTTATTTATGTTTTGGCCAATCAAATATATCTGGTTAACGAGGATAGCCTCTTTTAAAGAGGAGTTCCTATGAGGAAAGCAATGTCTAGATGAAGAAAGCAGTGTATGAAAAATGCTGCTACGCTGATGCCCAGAGACAGTAACACCAACTTCAAAGAGAGATGAATCAGATGTGTGTGTCTCCATGTTTGCACTAAATTCAGCAGTGGCTGTTTTGCATGATTTCATAGTTATTTATTTTGTGAGTGATAGAAATTAAAAATCATGTTTTTTTGTGGAAATTGTTTCAACTGTAAAGCATATATACTACAAAGTTCAGAAAGAGATTTTGGTAAAAGTAATAGTCGAACACACCACATTTTCAAAGGATCTTCTGTCTGGTGTTTCACCTGAATTGATACCGTATTAGTTAAARTACTTGACATTGATGTCTGGATTCTTAGAACGTGTGTTTTGGTATTAGGAGCTGGGAACAACGTTACAATTTTCGCACATTTCCTGAAGTCTCAGCACAAAACTACATCATCATTAACCAAGAACAGTAGAAATGATTTCCACATTAAGGTTTACATTCCATAGGTTGTGGATGTTTACTCATTTTAAGTAATGCTATAAACTTCTAAGGAAAAGTCTCATTGTGTAAATATATTTTGTTGGGAAATAATAAGACTCTAAGCAAAGCTGGGATCTGGTTAACAAATTCCTTCCAAGGGAAATATATAGTGGAAACATATATGAGTGTTAAGTAAAACTAATTGTCTCTTACAACCTTATGAAAGGACAAATCCATAAGTCTTGTCCTAGTCCCACTACAGAAATATGATTCCTAGAGCTGTGACAAGCAACTTCTATCATAAATACCTCTCAAAGTTGATGTAGGTAGGACTGGTAAAACAAGATGCAAGTTAGAGTAATGAGTTAAGCATAATTATTCTTTCTGGTGATTGGAAATTTGAAAAAGTATTTAAAAAAAGGCACCTCAGAAACCTATATAGGAGCTCAGTAAACAAGTTTATTAAATGAATATTCTGAACATGTCTTGATTCATTCAAAAATAGGATCATGTGAGTCACCCTTTGGATGCCCTCTTGGYACAGAAGATTGCTCATTAAGAGCAAATCTTATGGTTTTCAAAATTGATGAAGACATTTTTTTTTTTTCCCAAGAGAGGATTATTTTTAACTTCCTAAACAAGGAACTGATAACTTTTTGAGAGTGACCATGTAATGGTTCTCTAGCAGTTTTATAGTGTCCTTCCTGTCTGCAGAGGCATTTCTTCTTCTGAAGAGAGTACAGGTAACACAGATTTGCTCCTGGCACTGCTAGAACTCTGGTATCACAGTTTGCGGATGTGCCTCTTTTGTTGCTGGTTCTGTTAAAGATTTTTGCTTTTGTGGCCCTAAATCATATCCATTGTTATTTATTCTTCAGATCCATTAGATTAATTGAATTCAAAGTATTCAAAAAATTCTTCGGCAGATAATGTTCTCCACTTTTGAACTGAATCAAAAATACTAAAACATTTGTGTAAAAGCAACCTCAGAAGAAAGCAGTATTGGAATACAGGATAGGTTGAATTTATTTCCCTAAATGTAGCAAACTTCACGGCTMTTTCTCCCAACCACAACTGACTTTAAAGAAAGATTTTATTCCTGGGAATGTAGGTCAGCTAGCACTACAAAACTACAACTCCCCCCCCTTTTTTTTTTAATCCACAAAGGCCCCAGTTTTGACAGTCTAAATATAATAAATAAGTAATGATTGCATGTGGACAAAATAAGCTAAACAAGTTATAAAATTTGGAGGAAAACCAGCAAGATGATCTTGAATTAGTCAATGTATCTGATTCACTTAGAGATGATGTCCAGAGTCTCATGTGCAGAGCAGTCGTTCAGTGTCCCTGCAGTGTCATTCTCATGTCCCAGGGCTGTCTTGAGTGTCCTGTCAGTGGTGGCTGCTCTCCCACTTCTTTCTCTGTCTCTGAGAAGTAATAGCTTAATCATAGTGATGGTAATGGGACAAACTGAAATGTTCTGAAGTTAGCGGTGGTGTCATCCTTGTGATGGGACAAGACAAGCAGCAGCATTGTTTTGGATTGAGTGTTTATGTGGTGGGCAGGAGAGGTGATGAGGTTCTGAAAGGTGAAGGCTATCATAACTTGGGGATGAATGAAGATTGCACAGAAAGGGACTATTAGATTGTATTAGTGCAATCTTACAGCTGACTAAACTGTTTTATGTTGCTTTTAAAGTCTGTCTTTTACCTCACTGTGCATTTTCATGTTTTTTATGATGGATAATTCTATCCCATTAAATCTGATTAGAAAATGAACTCTTCAAAAAGGCTTACTCTGATGTTTTTGAAAAATGTGATTCACATCTGAAGGACAACATTTTTGGAAAGACTTTTTTTGGAATATTTTTCTCTTGGCCTATTGAACATTACTGCATTCAAATCTAGCTCTCTGGATTTGACAGTAAATAGATACTGCTGCTCCTACTGCCCTCTGGGACAGCTGTGCTTTGCCGTGTCAGGAACAAGTGATGTCCTACATGCTGAGGGACAAGAAACGGAATAGAAAATACACAAAACTGCTGTGGATCAGTGAAGTAACAATTCTACCCCTTGCAACCCAGTCTTATTCCCAGCTTCTCCTGCTTCTCCTGATGAATCTGGTCAATACAGAAGGCATTTTTATGGCATTAGGAGGATGTCAAAATGGTCTCCCACAGAAACATATGGCCCCTAGCAYGTCTCTATTGATAAAGTGGTATAGCTTAGTTTTTCCTTGCTGTTTCTTTTTTTTTTCTTTTCCATCCCTCAAAACTATATATAAATGTACAGAATTCATAAGCATTGTGTGTTTGGACCACAATCAGCATTCGTGTGTATTTTGGTCACTGATGATGATGTCTGTATGATKTCTGTCTAGAAAGACAAGTTTCCAAAAGGTAAGCAGATGAAATGCTGAGAGGGAAGAAGAGATTATTTGTCTACCCTTTTGTTAAGCTTCCTTTGAAAAGATTCCAAGTATACTTGTTGGTGCAAGTTTCATACCTAGGTGTTAAGGTTGGCCCTGTCTAGCATGTTGAGAAACTTCTATTAGAAATTTTTATCATGTGCAGTTATGAGCATAGATTATAATCTGTGATCGTAAGTATGATACAACTCTCTTAAATTTGTTGTGGCACTAATTATAGTATCTTAGTCCCTTTAAAATAATGTTTGAAGCAAGCAGTAAATCTCAAGTAAAGAAGTGAAATAAACAGGAATTCTGTTTTTTTTTCCCCCTTGAACGTCTGTGGAATGATGGCTACATTCATTGCGTGCCAGACAAGGCTTTGCAAGTTCTCTTAGACCACAAATGGATATGTGGCTGAGATGATGCCTTTGGGCCAAATGCTAGTGTACTGATAAATATGAGCAAGGAACAAAGCAGCCTGTCAAAAGCAGTGCTCACTGCTAGATGTTGATGCTTGAAGGTTGGGGGTGTGGGTTGCCTGAGGAGCAATAAAAATGATGATGTTTACAAGCAGGCACACTAAGTTGTATAGAATGACTGTGGATTCTAAAGGAGCAAATTGCACTAATTAATTTTAAGCCTACACAGTTAAAAAACATAGCTTTTCAAGGAATATGAAATTCAAGGGTCCTGCAGCGTAGTTGGTTCAGTTGGTGTATGTCTGTATTTCCTAGCACTGCATGCATTCAGTAGTGCAAATACCAACCTAAGCTAGTGTGTTATTGGGTTATGTGTAAGAAGCAAAGCAGGAGTGTAAAATGACATAACAGCGCAGCAGAATGCTGGTTTGCAAAGCTTCTTTCTATGTTTTTGGGTTATTTTTGCATAGGAATTCAATCATGAAGAATTCCGTTACTACATTAACATTGTTTTAGTTGGGACATTAGACTCCTTTAAATCAAAAGAAAGCAATTGATGCCTTGTAGGATAAACTTCTTTTTTGTGAGTAACACAATAGTACATCTGCAAGGTGTTCAGCCATTGCTGTTTGACAGTTACAGCTGTGCTACAGTGCAGCTCATCTCCATGCCCGTCTGGGTGGAGAGGTTAAACTGTAACTTAATTAAACTCTAACTCTAACTCTAACTCTAACTCATTTAATAAGAGATTCCTGAAGTGTGTGCATTCTAGCTTGTGACCAGATCTGATGTGATGGTCCTGTATCACATGTGGCTTCCTGTACCAGCAGCACCTATATCAACTTCTTCCATTTGTGGTGTTAAAGTAAGCATTCACTCCCAGCAGAACCAGCAAGTTGGGTGTTGGGCCTTTCCTCATGGCGGAGTTCACCAGCCTGATACCCCCCAGCAATTGCTTCCTCTTTGCGGAGGAAGGAACTGGAGGGAGGACTGGTGCCTGCTCCCACCTGCGCTTCCAGGCTGGAAGGGCAGCAGGGACTGTGCCCCTGCTTCCCGTGCTCCTTGCTGCTCATCCCCTATGTCCAGCATATGCTTCAGCCCCCACTGCTGAAGGTTTTACAGATCAGGACCCTGTCTACCATGCAGTCCTATATTCAAGTGCTTCTGAATCAGAGAATGACCCATTCTGAACTTCGAAATGCCTGGAGGAATCATTGAGTCTACATTAATTTCTGTGCCACAGTGGGTATGATTTCCCTCATCTCTTGTGCATCCCTGCCTGCTGATATTTCTTTGTTTTGCTCCAAAAAGCCACTATATTTCCATGAAATGTTTCTTTCTGTTTGTTGTTGATTTTGAAAGCATTTGAGTATTTAAAGTTAGGCATTTCATCTCTCACAGGAGCTCTGAAGAATTTCATTTGTCTTTCTGTGCTGCACTTTCATCTTCAAAACTCTCTCTGCAGTACTAAGATATGTTCCTTTTTGAAGCTATATAAACAGTACTTKATATGTTAAAACAAAAGTTGGATTCTAATTCTTGGAGTAGATTTAGATGGATTTTTGCTTTGCTGAAAGATAGGGAGGTTTTGCTTTTATCTGAAATTTATCAATGGTAGTCTATAAATGGTTCTCTCAACACTCAGACRTTGCACCTCTGACATAAATCATATATGTTTGTAAAGGCAGTTGTTCTGAGAGGGATTGCCTTTAAAGGGGCTTGCTAGGAGAGGAGAAGGTTATATACTAGACAGATGTCTACTGAAGTAAAACTCAGATGAATGGGTATGTTAAAATCAGTTACACATCTTCAGTAAAGAACCCATTGTGCTATTTTGGACTAGATGGCTGCATTGAAAGGATGAACCTGTAGCTTTAGTTTGCATTCCTTTTCTTCCTCTCTAGTTGGGAAGGTGTTTTGACAAATAAATATGGTATGGCTTTACTTTTCTGATAATTACTTGTCCCTGACTGGTGCAAAATTGTAGATGTATAGGTAAAATTGCAGTTTTAAACTTCGTTTAGTGGAGAAAAGGAGAGGTAAAGTTTAAGTTCTCTAGAGGACCCATTTTTATAGAATTGCATAAAATTTTACTTAGTGAAAAACAGACTTTGTGCAGTATGTTCATTATCTGATAATGTGAAGGGGATTGTAGCATGGGTTGAAACTAAGTACTAGTTTAATCATCCATTCTCCGTAACATATAGTTTAATGTAGTGTAATTTAAATGAAACTTTCAACTTCTGTTTTATTCAAGGGTTCTTTGATTACACAGAACACAGAAGAACTATGTATGCTTGTCTTCGTTTCATTAGAGATTTTTCTGGAAATTTGAAATACAGAAACAGAACTTTCCCAAGTTTCTCTTTGGAAGAAGACAAGATGATGTGGTTAATTAACACAGATTCTGCAAAATGTTGGTTTTTTGTATTTTATGTCTTTGTTCCGACTTTTTAATCAGTCAGACATTTTTTATGTCTGATTGATTAGAAGGTAAACTTTATGTCTCCCAGGAATAGATGTATTTTACTACTTATGTCAGTTGGACTTCTAACCCTCCCATACTAAGGTGTATTAGTGGTGTTTGCTTTCCTCCGGAATTTGGGTTCTGTTTAATCATGTCCATAATGGAGTCTGAATGGAAGTAGCAGAGTAACATTTGGAATTTGCTGCTTGGCTTTCAGTTTTCCTGTCTGGAGTACTGCTCCAGATTTCCTTTTTACTCGGTAAAACATCATCTTTTAGCAGAATCAGCAGGTATTGTTGGCCTCCTCCTTCAGATGGTGTATTTCTGCAGAGAAGCCCTTCTCTGGTGTTGTTTGGCCCCATTATCAAAGGGTATGCAGTCGTGTTTCCAAGCCGAACGTGTAATTTTGCTCTTGAGAAGCTGTGAGCAAGAAGAGCGCCCAGCTTTGCCTAGAGCCTGCGCTTTCCCTCCTGTYGGTGATGAAGCCACCGGGACAGTGGCCGCGGTGACTCACAGGGAAGGCAACTGCTCCTGGTCTTGGATCCCTTTGGAAGAGCCCACGTGCAGCCCTAGCAAMAGGAGGCAGTAGCCTCTCTCTTCCAACATCTGACTCTGCAAAGCCACGGGGGATGCTGATGTTTGCAGTGTCCACAGACTTTCCCAAGCCTGGCAAAAGGCTACTGGTAATTGCAGGGCTGCCTTTCCTAACCAGAGGCCCTGCTCAGCCTGTGGGGATCTTTGACGTTCAGTACTACACCTCAAAAAGCTCCAGGGGAAGTTCATTAAAGTTAATGAGTTGGAAGGCAAGCGCAGGGTTTTTGGAAGCCTTCCATCTGATAATTTTGCACCTTGATTAGGTCGTCTTTCTAACTGACATTTGGAACTGACATAAAATGGAGGTGTCATAAAAGGAGAATTTCAGTCCTTTCCCCCTCAAAATCCCAAAGGGTGAATCATCATAGCAGGAGCCACCAAAAGTTGATATCTCAATGTTGCATCTGCAGAGAGAGGAGATGCAGCAGTAGAAATGCATGGGGAGCCCCTTAGGGGAGCCAAGAATTAGGCTAGTTGGTGCTGAGATAATACTTTGGGACATACAGGTTTTGCAGTATTTGAAATAGGGCTGAGGAAGTACTATATGCTTAAAGTTTAGGTACTGTAAGACCTATCTTTTAGGTACTTCTGTCCCTATGGTGGGATTCAGAAGGTTCTTTTATCGTAGTGCTCCGTGTAGCGTATGGGGAGCATTAAGTACCTCAGAATGGGATCCAGGAGAACGAGTGTGTTGAGGGTTTTGCTACTCCAGCCAGCTAATAGGGGAATGTTAACAAGGCCCGTGTGTCTTGAATCCCACCGAATAAAGTGAGTCAAGTGCTGACACTGGAAGTGTGATTTTGAGGAAATGCCTTTCTCTTCCTGAGGGAATTTCAAACCACCTCTTCTAAATTAAGTGCCTTAGGACTTAAGTGATTAAAGAAACTTGAAAAATCAATGGAAGAGCTTTTGTGCACCACTATCTGCCGTTAGGATTGCTTCTCTATTTTACATTAATTATTGAAATACAAATCCATTCCTCTATTTGGCTCTTTTCCACTTCAGGTTCATGAACTTAAAATCCAGACAAGCTGCGACATGAGAGATTTCAAAACAAAGTAGAAGTGTTACTGTACATTATCTATCTAGACGTTAACACCATTCATATCCCTACAATTTTGGAGATGATAGCATGTTGTGAGTATTCAACACAGCTGTGCCTGTCTCTTTCGGTGTGGTTGAGCCAAAGSAAAGGTAAGCATGAGGGTGATGCTGTTATTAGTGGGCACATTTGGAATCTTTATTAATGGTGAGAAGTGCTTGAGGTTACTGTGAGTGCTTTGGGTTGCTTGTGTGAATGAGACCTCCCCAGCTTAAGGAGGCTTTCAGGTTTTATCCCCAAAGGCAGGTGAACCCAACTGGGAGAAGCAGCAAATGTGAGGAATGTTGCCCACACGCATAAAAGGATTTGGATATTTTATATGCCTCAGTTAACAGATGGCAGAGCCGATGCTATACAGATTAATGTAGACTAAATAATGTATCTTAGAGAAAAGAATGAGAAGAAACATCTGCTGAACTGAAAGATGATGCATCATATTGACCGAGAGAAGAGCAAGTTACTATGGAGAAATTCTCAAAACACTTAAGCAATATGAAGATGCCAAAAAAACTGTGTTTGCRAGGCTTGTTGTTGTTGTTAGAACACATATCTAGGGGCATATCACATGTGCTGTGAACATGTGTATTAGCTCACTGGCTTGAAGAGCTTCCTGCCACTCAGCTGCAAAGTCCACACAATTATACCTGCTTCTCCACCGAGGGTGCCTCCCCAGTAACTGTGACAGCAGTTCAGCAGACAGAGAAGCAGTTTTCCCCATAATAATTAATCTTGTAGAGGTGGGATGGGGCAGGGACTTATGAAATATAGAATTTAAGCAATYGAATAGCTTGTTCCAGTGGATCTCCATGCATGAATCCATAAATGAGCAGTTTCTGGCAGGCCTGAGAATAGGAACAGTAGAGAGACTGATTAGAAGTAAGAAAAGTGAGCCTCTGATTTGGGGAAAATGTTGTTCCCAGGGAAATTATCTTAGGGTTCCTTCCAGCACAGATTATTGCTGTGTACATGTTGGTGAATTTTAATTATTTTTTGGTGTTTCTGTTTTTTGCTTCCATTTTTAGATTGTAGAATGAAAGGCATATCAAGTATGAGTCTCAATCACTCCTTCCTTGGTASAGTGCACTAGTTGGCTGTGTGCAGGATATGCAGAAAATAGCCCATTATTTCCCAGTGAATCTTATGAACTAATAATGGAAATAACAGTAGAATTAATAAATATATATATTTAGCATTAATCCATTTTTTAATGAATGTTAAATTAAGGAAATCTAATACTGTTGCTATTAACATTAAACTTTCATGTTAGCCTGAGAAAGATGCATTTAAACTCATAAATGGCTGTACTGTATATATTGCTATACAAATTTCAGTAGTGCTGCTAATATTTAAAGAATGTTATTGTAGTGTTTCAATTTTAATATTTTTCAGAAACCAAAGGCAATAGTATAAATTTTGCATCTAGAAGCTTGTTCTTGCTTGCAGAGGAACTGATCTAGGAATCTGAGATGGTGATATTCTTATTGTGTATTTTTTATGAAGACATACCGATGGGAATTCTGAGAATCCCATGCTAGTTTTTCTATTTAAAATTGGAATTGATAATGTATCTTTTGCATGAGTATACAACTAAGTGTTGCAGTTCCAGCTTTTCAGTGCTGCTGGACAAGTTCTATGGGATGGAAGGGAGATCAGTTGGATCATCAGGATCATTAGGTCCTGTATCTTGCTGTGCAAGGCTGCAGTACAGTGGAAGGGTCCACATAGTGTTCACTTTGTGACACATCTTCSCCTTGATGAAAAGGTCAAGTACGTGCAGAATTGAACAGTGTTAGATGTTTGCTCAATCCAGATGACCTGGATAAGTAAAAAGAAAAGATGTCTGAAGCTGTCGAAAGTACCAACTTCTCAGAAATCTTGCAGAAYTAGAACCTGTAACTGCACTTACCACCAGTAATTAAAATATTTTCGAGATTTTTTCTACCTATATTACAGTATAGTTAAAGATTAATCCTTAATGATATAAAAATATTCTAACACCACTGYGATAGTGGGAGAAATCTATTTCTCTCTGCTCGCATCTTTCCCAGTCTCTCCCATGCCAGTGTTCAACAGTGATGTTCCTTTTCCTGCAAGATTCCCACCTGGAATTTTTCCTCCTSTCATATTTTCAGTTGTTTGTGACTGGTGCCCTTATCCTAAGGCAGAGTCTGGGTGTTGCAGTACTGACTTAYCATATACCTGCCTGAAAGCTTAATGTGAATTCACTTCATTCGCTTTCCTAACAAAAGAAGTAAACGAGAAGCCACTGTGCTTTTCATTGTTATGCCTGTAATTTTAGGGGTCATTTGCAATGGTGAATCTAAGCTAACACATTSAAAAAAACCCAGAACCCAAGATAAAAAAAGGACTTAAAAAAGACTTTAAAAAAGGAGTGAAAATGATTGGAAAACTTGCTGAATCAGTATGTCATGTTAACTTATCCATAAAGTGTCTGCTGAAAAAAAAAGACTGGCAAACAGGCAAACAAATGTCTGGGATGCCATTCATAATAAATGTGAATGAAATGGTTCCCTATTTAACATATAGGGAAATCAGGCATTTGGTGCAGTTGGGATAAGAAAAAATAAATAGAGTTATTGAAACAGGATCCTCAGAGTGTGCCAAACTTTGGCAAATGCAATGTAATACTGAAAGTTAAATTAATATGTGTGTACTTTGGTAGGCTGCTATGCATAGTGAATGTTACTGTGTTACACATGCTCTGACAAGAAATAGTGGAGTGCAATTCCACTTGAGAAATAGGGAGTTTGCATTGGAAAGCATTATGTGAAACTCTTTAGAATATATTAAAGTAAGAATTTTCAGGGTCACTATAGACCCCTGCAAAACAGATTTCCCCAAAATACGTTGGTTTATTTTGAACTATTCATGAATTATTGGCATCTGTGACCTAACAGTTAATGCCATTGTTACTTATTTAAGGCTCTTGCCTGATGTAGAATCTCAACAATTTTATGTYATTTAGCTTTTTTCACTGCTTTGTGTTTTTCCCTCAGGTTAACAAGAAAAATATTTAGATTGGTATTACACAAAGTTTTTGAGAAATTTTAAAACATTTCCTGACTGTGTGGTAAACCGACTAAGACAAAGCAGTCAAAGCAGTTGCTTTAGAGTAGACCTTCCAACATGCAAGGTGTGGCCATTATAGCATTTTAAACATTGTGTTACTTGGGTAATTCTGTTTGACAAGTGGATGTAAATAAGTTAGCTGAAGACTGAGCTGCTCTTGAGATGATCTGCATGTGTGCATATCGAGTGTATTTTATGAAATGGTATGTACAGCAAATGTATACCACAAGGTATATGTGCTTGTATGGGATTGGCAACTCTCATTGCAATGCTTTGGCTCCTAAGCCTGTTTTTCATGATCAGGCCCTCAGAAATACCTCAAAGAGCAGCTAATTATAAAACAAGCCAACCTTCTTTGTGCTTCAATAGGTGTTTGAGAAATGGCTGAGCCCTCCTTTTTCAGATGAGGAAACTTGCAGTTTGGAGCATTTAGCATTAAGAAGTGCTAAATATTTGACTACAGGTGAAAAGGTCTTTTTTCCGCTAGCTCTTTCTTTTCCAACAGCTTAGGCAGAGGCTATATTGGTGGGTTTGTCTTACTCTGAAGCTCAGCTCAGTGTCTCACAAGATCAGGCTTTTTATTACACAAATTTATACATATTTTGCTACCTGGATTTTTAGTGAGGAAGAATGTATCTTTGCAGGAACATTAAGCAAAGTCAAGGAAGAATACATTTATAGAAGATGAAAAATATTATATATTTTTTTATGCCCAATGTGACATCCTACCTTTTCAAGCAAGGAAAGGAATATTAAATGAGAACTCTTGATATGTGTACAAAAAAGATTTGCAGATATAAGGTACACATACTTAAATGGTTGGTGTTTTTACTGGATTAAGCTTTGGCCAGAGGTTAAGGATACCAGGTTATGACTTTGTTAATGATATAACCATCCTGTAAGATCTCAGCAGTCCTTTGCTCCTGTTCTTTTCCCCATAATTTATGGTGTAATATAAGGGCAAAGCCTCTGGAGCAAACAGTSCATCTTCAGCATTCGAGCATGTCTGATATAATACGATCCCAATCTTGGCTGGAACTTCCCTGCAATATGAAAACACACGTTGTTATTCACCCTAGAGTAGCTCCTGAAGCAAATTTCAGGCTTCTAAGAGGAAATGGCTGCATAAAATTTGCTCTTGGAAGTTACAGGATTGTTGTAAGTAAGCCTTAAAGTGTCTGCCGTTTCTGGCAACAGAATCACATTTGAAATAATGTAATTAATGTTCCTCTTTACCACATTCTGTGCATATATACAGAATCAGCCCATCCCACAGCCCAGGGATTTTAGTGCCAATACAATAAAAGTGTCCTTGACTTAATCTTAAGGCCTTCTCCATCTTCCCTGCTTGTTCAGCCCAGCGTGGCAGCCTTTCTTCTCCCCTTTTCTCCTGGGTTTGTAGCTGCACTGGGAGCTGCTTCCTCCAAAAAAGCCTCAAGAGCCTATCAGGGAGTTCCTGTCCTTTGGGAACCAGCGCTGTTGATTTGGGAGTTTTCCTTCTCCTTCCTCCCTGTGCTTGCCCTGCTGCTCCTCTTTCCAGTGCTCTGAGTACAAGCAAACCTCATTGCATGTGTCTGTGCCATACCAGAGCCACGCTGTAGCAGCATTAACCTATTGAGCTGGGTGCTCCCTGTATAGATACACAGCGAGTGACGGTCTCTGCCTGCCAGAGCTCATGATCCAAAAATAGGCTATGTGTGTTTCAGATTTTGCTAACTGTCTCTGGTTGTTTGCCAAAAAATCCCCAATGAAGGGCAAAACTCAGCAGAGCAGCCTTAAACATTGCACTGTCCTGCTGCCTGCAGATAGTTGTGTGCCACTGCGTGTGGAACATCTGGATGTGCACTGCACAGCCTCTGTGCAAAGGAACCCGTACCGCAGGTATTAATGAAGGGGCAATAAAMCCAACCCTTGATTTAAAGAAATCCTTGATTTCTTAAAATGTATTTGGAGAGGATAGGTGGTGGCTTAGCACGTTTTTCACATGTTTTTGCTGCCAGAACCTAGTTCCACAATGACCTTAGTTGCTTCAGGCTGTCTCCTTTGGGTGACTGTTGGGACATTTTTGGACAGGAACATGCTGTGTGATGAGCCAAGGGAAAAATGTGCCTTTTAGCCAGACCACGCTTTTTTTTTCTTTTTTTCAGTGTAGATAATAATCTAAGTGTTGGACTCCCATCCTGAGGACAGGCAAATAGCGTAATGTGCTTCCATCAGACATTCCTGCCCCAGAAAGCTGGTATTTGAGGGAAAAGCTCCTGCGTTTTGGTCACACAGGATCTGCAGGGCAGCAACCACTGCAGCTTTGTGGATGTAGGAGCTCCTGGTTCCCATCCTGTTCTGCTCCCAGGAAAACTACATGGCAAGTAACTTCCATGCATTTTAATCCATGCTTCTATATCATTTATCCAAGAAGGTCACAGCAGTGTTTACTTTCCTGCTAGAGCTGTAGTAATTTTCATCAGCTTTTTTTTAGGACCAAATATTTACTCTTCTTCTTTCAGTAACTCTTAATGTCGAAGATGCTAGTCTGCCTTTTTAGTGTTTCTTTTTTTTTTCTTTCATTATTTTCCTTTATTGCCTATGTAATTTCAGAGTTTGCAGTCTGACACAGGGCATGAGGCCATTCAGTCCTTAAGTTGCCCTCTAAACTTCCTCCCGGACTTTTTCCATCAGGAGTTTTGGGTAGCTGGCATTACCTTTGGTAACTGTTCTCTTGGATTCTGCTGTCTGAAACCTCCATCCTGCAGAGGTTAGAAACACAATTTTAGCAACCAAGGCCTTGACCTGACAGCAAAAGAAACCCGTAGAGCTGGAAATTGGCCCTGCTGTACTCGTGAGGTGCGAGCACGTGGCTCCATGTCTCTGCGGTGGCCCTGATGGGAAGGCCATGGGAATGTCAGTGTCCCACAGCTCACATGGACGCCACGGGCAGACCTGCCATGGCACGAGGGGACGTGGAGCCTGTTGAGGTTTGGGGCTGGTGTGATCCCTGCCAGCGTGTTTGCAAGTGGGCACGTTGGTGGCCCAGTGTCCTGCACCTACTGCAGGTGCGAGTGTTTATCAGCAYTTCGTGCCTCAAAAGAAACCAAATTTTTGGCAGAAACAGGATATTTAAGGTAATTTTGGGGTCTGCATTATTAACAACRGTATRAAATGGAGGGGAGCACTGGTTTGCTGACGAACTCTGGAATTTGGGCCYTTTTTTTTTTTTTTCCTTCTCCTTCCTTTAAATTCATTGCGAACATCCTAAGTAGGTCAGTGCGTATCAAACATTTCTCAGCTTCTCAGCCTGCTCGAGCTCTCACTCAAAGCCTGATTAGTAGAGGTCACTAAATGCTTGCTTTCAACATTTGCTCCTTCTCGCAGCGCCTCTCTCTCAGATCCTGGTCTTTACAACTTAGTATTGATCTGTCGCTTGAAGAACAGACTGTATTATTTTGGTTAATGTTTCCATTTTAAATGCAAATAACTTAGGATTTTTTCGTAAGTTTTATGTCTTGGTATGTTTGCTTTTGATACTTGTTGTCTTTGAGTATAGACTGAGGTATTTATTTTTTCTCWTTTCTGCTTCTGCCTTTGGTCAGACCTAGTGCATGGCTGATGACTAAATCTGTGACCAGCTGCTTTCCTAAGTGGTCATTTGTGCTACTAAATATTTTAGGTTTTATATCTAATGTTTATGTTCTACCAGCTACCATTGGCAWGAGAGAGTAAGGAAAGAGCCTGTCTTTGCAGCTCTGCTTTCAAGGTGTTGTGAGGGAACAGGGAAATACAGGGACGAGCTGTTTGTGCAGGGTGCCTGTTTGGGGCAGTGCTGAACAGSAGCTACCACAGGTGAGGAGGAGGATTTGGGCTTGCAGAGGGAAGGAGGAGGACTCCTTTGCAGAGGGAAAGGGAACATGCAGTGCAAAGGTGCGTATGTTTGGGAAGCATGGTTTTGAACCATTGGGAACCTAGGGAACAAGAGAGATAAATCTAATGGAACTGCGAAGAAATCAGAAGGAGGGTTGGTGGAAAGGGAATTTGATAAAGGTGATATGTCTGTTACAGCGTAGATGGACTTTATAGGGGAGCAATAGAAATTTGTTCAGTGGTCCCTGTTGTTATGGGACCACCCTTATGGCTTTTGAGCAAAGCATAGAGCTTCACCAGAAATGCTACTGTCCCTTGCTTAAGGTTTATACTGCATCTATTTGTCATGAAGGAAGGAATGAGATGTATTTGCATGGCTCAGGGATCCTTAAATTGAATGGTAATTCCTGTATGAAATACCGTACCATGGTCTGACTGTAGAGTTCTAGAAATGAAGAGTCCTCTTGCAGAGCTGGAGGTCTGAAAGTCCAAATGACAGAAAAAAAAAGTAATATATATTTCAGTGATGTTTATACAGCTGTACAAGCTTTATTTTACTTAAATAAAAACAACCRCTGTATGTAATTGAAAAATATTTCCATCCACCTTGTGAATAATATACTTAAGGCCTTGTAAGAGGTTGTTCCCCCAATCCCAAGTATCATATGTTGTACTGAGTATTGGCAAATCTYAGCCCATTCCTTACTTTTACCTTTATTTTTGTCTTGAAAGTGTTTATTTGAATACTTTAAAGTTAACACAATAGATAGAAGAATAGCATGAATCTGTGTTGCTGAAAAGCAGGATGGCCGTATGTTGCACATGTTAAAAATGTTTAACAAAAAATGTCTGATAACTTCAATAGCGATCAAGGTCAGAGAATGGAAATTTCTCACATAATGTAGATACTTCATTTTAACCTGAGTCATAAAGTAGAAGCTGTAAAATAGGTCTATGAAATATAGTAGAAGAGTATTGGTTGTTTTCGAGTGTCAATTCATTTTGTGGGTATTGAAGCAGACTCAGCTCTGTATTGATTCATTTTTGGTCAGAGAAAGTGTATGGTCAGCATAGAGTAATGATGTCTTTTCACAAGGAAAGGTTTTTATTCCATTAGTACAGTAGGTTGTTGAAATAATAAAATATGTACTCTTCACCTCTTATTTTCATTTCCTGATGTGCGATAGCTTGAACTGCTGTTGAGTAAAATTTGCTGCAAATGTTCTTCCTTGTGCTCATTTGCTCTAGTTCACACTCCATTAACATTTTGATAGAAAGAAGGACATTACTGTGCCACTTTTTGTTTTSCTGTACCTCTGAGATGACTTTGGGACATTGTGCTGTGAATGCAGATGACAGCAGAACGTAACAGTGACTTCAGGTAATGTGAATAAATGGGATGGAGCCTACAATACTATTCACAGACTCCTTGTTTTAAGATTTTAATCATGAGTTTATCTCATTGTGCATACACGTTACTGGGGAACTTGCACAGCAAGTGGCACAGTTGTTTTGGCAATTACTTTAGCTAAGCGTGCCTGCCCCTCCTTTTAAAATGAATTATTTCACATTGTTAAGAAAATTTTGAGAGATTGTCTATTGCAGATTATTCTTACAATAAAATATTCTTACTTRTTCAGCTTAACTGTTTTTTCCCCCATGCTTGTGTTTTAGGCAAGTCCTCAGCAGCAGGCTATATGAAGGCAGCCTTTGTATTTGCAAAATTTTGTCTAATATAGGTGTGGCATAGCTAGTCTATCCCACAGAATGGACAGGAGATACTGAATACAAAACTAGTCTGAATACAAACAGTTGTTAAAGTGGCAAAGATGTAAAGGCAGATACTAACGGAACCCTCTGGATATAAAAGATAAGACTACATAGATCACTTTAATGAGCATTTCAGTCAAAATTTAGAATTAAAGTACCTATTTTGGCACCAAGAAATGCTGAGTAGTTTTTATTGTTTTTAACTGAAATGAAAGTAGAAATTCCTTTTTCATCCAACAGGGTAACATTTATCCATCTAAATACGTGGCCTGTCAGAAGTATTTGTAGACTCCTTGAGGTCACAAGGAGTTGAGTGTCAAGCGGCCTTTTAAATGTGACCTGGGTGTGTGTGATGGAGAGCAGGAGCATCCCGACAAAGGAAAGGGTTAATTGACCRGTTCCCTGCGGAGGGGACCCGGCAGCCACCTCTTATCGGGGATCTATAGGGCCCTTGGTTGGGTGTCTGTGACCCTCTCCAGCCTCTGTCAAATGAAAGGGGCACTAGGGAGTAGGGAGAGGCTGGCAAGAGCCCAGCTCTTCTTATGGGCCCAGGATGCCACCAACTCCTGTCCCTGCTCCGAGCAGTGCTGGGAGTGCCCATACATGAAAGGTGTCTTTATTGACTCTTTCTTTAAATGGGCATTTACCCTGTTTTGGGAAGCAGTAGACTCTGCTGCCTCATTTGGCCATGGGGGAATGYTTTATCTCTTTCCTTGAATTCTCCTCTGATCTGTGCTTTGGACAATGTGCTCTGTGCAGAGAAGACCTAGAGTGCTACTGCTCTGAAGCCTTGCTGCTTCGCACTTGCTTTTTTAAATGAGTGTTATGYCACAGAGGATGCATGCAGGGGATACGGGTGGTGAACTGTGGTTTTATCATTGATTTCAGTACAAAGCAATGTATAGAAAATACTCATTATGTGTAAAACAGCAACAAAAAACTCTGTAAAGTAGGCAAAATCCTTTGTGATGTATCTGCAAAAATAGATATTTCACCCCCAATGCACAACTTCTGCAAATAACCCAGCACTAACAACATCATTGATCTGAGCTGTTTGCCTCTAAGAATTAGGGGAAAGAAAAGAAGCTTTATTTAAAAACAAAAAAGATAATTAATTTTTTGTATTCATTTCATATTTCTTTTCAGATGTTTTTATAATTGTTTTCTAAGGTTTGTATTTTGAATTCCTAATGTCATATTGCCACAACTTACTCTTAATCGGATTAGAGAGTCTGGAAGATCAGATACCAGTCTTTTCCGGTAGACAAAACATGAGATATTTTAAATTCCTCATTTGAGCTGGATTTTAAATTGTTGCATTTGAAGAGTGACCTGAGTCAACTCCAGTGGGGATAAGTCAGCAGGCTGATAATGGCCTTTTCATCAGGTGTTGCTGCAGGTCTTCTCGATGTGTAACTCAGAAGCCCAAGAAACCTCCACTCTTTCTTCAGTCATCTGAAAGAGAGCACCGTGGCCTTTGACTCTCCAGCACTTGTGTAGTGACAAGGGCTGTGCGGGATGGGGAGAACATCTTCATCTTTTTTCTTGACTAAAGTGTCAGTGCCTGTTCAGATCTGAAAGTGTCTTCTTTAGTCTCCTGGTGTCTTCTTTAATGTCTTATATATTAGGTTTTTTTTTTGTGTGTGTGTGTGTGTGTGTGTGTGACTGAAATTTAGTTTCCTCTGGAATGCAGGAGAGCTGCTGTTCTTGTTAATAAACACAACAATGCATGAAACATCCCAAGAGGTGAATGCAGTTTTAAATGATATGCAAGTTCTTTGTCCTTATCTTTAAATTATTATGCACTTCTTAAGGCCAGGCTTTTTAAAAGAAACTTCCTGGCAGATCAGGAGATGAGGTATACTGCCGGTTGGAGCCAGTTGCATCAAATAGRAACTGAGTATCTGTTATGCCAAGTTTCATTCTGGTCATGCAAAATTTTATTTGCTTTCTTATCTCTGGAAAGTTTAGGTTTTCTTTATTTGCCCATGATGAAAAGTAAATAAATTTGTCCTTCTTGGCACGTTCCTAGAGTCCCAAGACATATATGAAACTTGCAGTTCATGTTTTCTTTTCATAATTTAAAATGTTTCATGTACTTGTTGCCTCCTTGCTCTGTCTTGGTGTTCTGCTTGTCTGTTGTTGGAAAACAAAGTCTTCCATTTTTATCTGGCACTTTTAGGAAGCTCTAGTTCCTGGAGGCATTCTCTAAATTATTTGCATTGAATTTTATTTGTTTCAGAATTCCTTTTCCTCTTATGTTTGTATAATATGTGAGTTACGTTTTTAATCTCAGAATTTCTGAAGTATGGTAAACACGGCATCATCTAGAGATGATGGGTATCAGGCAAGCAGCGCAAAAATAGACAATGCCTTTGGTGAGATTGCACATTTTGAGTCAATGCTTGTGAGATCTGCTGTCCTGCTGGAGACATCCCTCTTCTGTCAGTGAGAACCTTTTACTTCTCCTTTCTTTTGGAAAATCGTTTGAGGATTTAGGTCTTCCTTCTTCTACCATCTCCCTAGCTTTTCCCAAAGCTATTGGTTGCAATTCAGTTGGTTGAAAATTCTTGCCCATCCTTGAGGTCAGCAGACTCTTACCTGGACACCTGAAATGCTGAGAAAGGAAGCGAACCCCTTAGGGATGAAGACCCCTCTTTATAATCCTAAGAGACGGCACCTGCTCTGTGCTGATGTGTTAGTGCAACTCAAGGCATCAAGGTTCGTTCTGCATTCCTACCATAAATCTTGATACTAAAATTGCAGGCAGAAGCATTGTTTGTAAGGAGCATCGTTCCTGATGTCCTGGTAAACAGGTGAGGGTACAAATGAAGTAATAAGAAGTGCTTGGACCATGCTGCATGCTGCTGGTGGTGTGGGCATGCTGGCACCCCAGTGGCACTAAGGAGGCTGCAGATCTGTGGCRGCAGTTGTGCTGTTCTGCTTTGGACTTGTGGGTTTCCTTTCTGGGGCAGTAGCTAGAGGCTGTGTGGGTTTGAGGGCCGGTGCCCCTCGTTCCCTGAACACACTTGGGGGCTGAGCATGTTTATTTTTCATAAACAGGACTCCGAACTGCCGGTGCCCTGGGGCATTAGTGGGAATGCAGCCAGGATCACAGCATCGCTGCTCGGGGGTTCTGCCTTTTGTACAGCTGGTTACTCAGACTAAAGTGAAGGAGGAGGGTGCTTTCTTCCTCCAAGGCACATACTCCTCCTCTGGCCCCCCGCAAAAATCTGAAGAATTTCCAAGATGCCTCTTGTGCTGAGGAGAAATCACGTTTCAGCTCCGTAGCCCGAAGTGCTTGATCTGGCCCGCAGTTTTGCTCCTGGGCGCAGCCCTGTGTGTTCTGGCGAGGGCCCTGGGAAAGGTGCAGCACCGGCCAAGGGCTGCAGCCCCATGCTCTCTGACGGCTGTTTGTGACACCTGGAGAGAATTTCATAGAATAAAAGCYCCAGAGACACGTTTTGTACTCACATCTGGGTATACTGCAGCAAACTGGATCCCCATTCTGTGGCCGTGCGTATCCCTGCAGACATGGGTGTTGGGCGTGAGTAAAGGTGACAGTGAGTTAGTAGAGCATTCCTGATAATGGTTGTGTGTTAGCTCCGTGTTAGCAAGTGTGGGGCAGAGTGTGAGTGAGCTTGGAGGAAGAAGAAAATCRAATCTCGTTTTTTAGCAGTCAGCATTTATGCCGTAAAGTATGTGTAATATAAAACTGCGCACTTAAAAACAATAATATACTCGCTTATATTCTGGTTTATAGTTCAAATGTTACCTTCTTAGCCAAGCGAAATATAATTCTCCTTTCTGCCCCAATTGAACCATAGTTCAGGCACATGATTTTTCAATCCTGTTTGGTGGTTGCTTTAGCTTCCAAGGTAGGGGATTTACCAACATATGTAATGTTTACAGCTGAATTTAAAGAATCAGTAAATAACCTCCATTTGTTCTTGATTTTTTTCTTGGTRATGTTTCAGTGGTAATCGTGTCTGACCAGACTTTTAATCAAGTCAGCTGTATATTCTATAAGCACGTACGCTCTGAAAACTTACACTGCGTAGCACAGCAAGGCATTTATAAAACTTGCAGAATCTAACCACCGAACATACAAAAGTTCAAAGCACTTGAGCTTGCATGCTGCTGGCAAAATARGAATAGCTCTTGAATAAATTCTACAAAGAGCTATTCTTTTTGAAAAGGGATTCTGGTGGTTTTGTGGAGAAAATATTATTCCRTTTAGTTAGCCAATTTAATATGTTTGAGTTACATTTTAAGCAAAATATACTCCTTAAAAAACTAAACATTTTACTGATTCTCTTTCACAGCTTTTTCTTCCTAAATAACAATTTTTTTTTTAACACTCAGTGGAACAGTGAAGTCAGAACTGTCCAGATCATGCTGTCTAGTCATCAAACCTGGCTCATCCAAGTATAATGCCAAAGCCACAAACATAATTTCAAAACTGTTGAAATGATGTTGAAACTTTGTCATTTGATGTGTGATCCTAATCTAGGGGAAGTGGTGAAATAGGCGTCTTTTCCTCTRATAGAAAGCTCTCTTTTAAAATCCCTTTGAAATGACTGTAAGGTAAAATGCATTTAAAATACATCTGTAATTAGTGGAAAATGTTTTTTTAGGAAAAATAAACATACTGTGTTGAAAAATGAGGGTAAATGCATCATTTTTTATACCGTTTGGGATGTTTAGTGTGTGTCTGTGAGTGTTTTAAGGGATTTATTTAATTGTGTTATGCATTTCTATGAAAATCTCTGCYTTTGTTGTCAGCAGTGCAAGGACAGGATGAGGATGTGAGGACCCTCCGAGGAGGATGCTGAGCCCGGGCTGGCAGGGGCTGCTGCTGGGAGCGGGTCTGGTGTAGCGGAACACACTGGCCTGCCCTGGCCCGTGGATGGAGAAGTAACATATAGGCAGAGCAGCACACATTCAGGTCTTTCGTGATGGCCTGTCTTTGTAAATGCTGTATATTTTTGCCTGATGAACCCAGAATTTGAAAATGCTCTGCAAAGCCCGTGCTTTCCTAGAGTGCGTGCTGCACTTATTGGGCTGTCCTGTCCTCTTACCTGTGCTGCAGCCTGGATTTTGGTGCTCCATAATGGGTCTGGAGCAGTGGGGAAAAAAAAATCAAATCAATGTAACTAGAAATGGATGAAAAATAATTGACCTTTTTTTCTTACAGCTGAAAATTCACTGCCTCTTTACATATTAAAGTATGAGCTTAAGCATAGAGTTTAGCCTTGAAATGTCTCTGAGAATACTTAAAGCTGTGTGAAGAATCGGTCCTGGGCAATATTCACTATCTTTCTCTCTTTCTCTCACGTGTATGTCATGCCTACCTATTATTTTAGAAGTTATATTAAAGGCTGCCTTCTCATGTTACTGTTAGTTTACATTAAAATGTTGTATCATCACTCGTAATTGAAATTATAATTGAATCAAATGTCAGGAAATAGCTGATCTGTATGTTCCTGCCTGTTTCAGAGATTTTCTTTGGTTGGAATCAATAGTAATAGACACACACATAAAAACAAACAAAAAAGCCTTTGTCTGACCTGAATTTTAACTTTCTCCCACGTTTTTCTTATCTAGTAGTCATTATTACAGGAGCTAGATTTCTGCTCATGTCTTCAAGATCTGTAGTAAGTACAAGGGCAAGTACTTATGGGGATGAAGAAATAACAGCGAGTGCCATTTATCTTAACAAATTATGTTAATGAAGCTTTCTGCACTGTCTACTGCAACACTTTTATAGCCCAGCTATGCTGATATGGCCTGGATGAGTGGGTGACCAGATGTGTAAAAAGTCACTGTATGCTGCAAGGGTTATGGTCAATTTGTTGTGTTCTGCATGGAAGCTGGTGGTGACAGGGGTGCTGCAGGAGTCTGGCCTACTTAACATCTCCATCAGCCAGCCTGAGGAGATGACAGAGTACACATATCAAGCTTGCAGATGACACCCAACTTGGGAGGACCAGTTGGTACAGGCCTGCCATGCAGCAGAACTTACTCAAGCTGGAGGGAGGGGCCACAGGATCCACCCGAAATTCAAGAATTAGAAAGGCCTGCCCTGGGAAGGAGGAGTTCCCTGCTGTGCATGGGCTGGGACCCGCTCTGCAGAGAAGGCTTTGGTAGGCAGCGAGCTGGGTAGGAGCCAGCCAGGAGCCCTGGCAGCAACAAGGACCAGCAGCTGTAGACCTCTCTGTTCAGCCCTGGTTATATGACATTTATGATACTGTATCTCATTTTGGGCCCCCCCAGAACAGAAGAGGTGTTGATAGACTGGTGCAAGTTCAATGTAARACCACTAGGCAGGTTGGGGTCTCGAGCACTTGGCCTGCAAGAAGAGGCTGAGAAAATTGAGATTCTTTGGCCTGGAGAAGTTGGGCTGACCCAACTGCAGCCTTTTGAATGCTCAAGAGAAGGTAGCTAAGAAGAGGGAGCCAGGGTCTCTTTATTACCATAGATGGTGAGTGGACAAGAGACAAAGGACATAAATTGAAATAATAAGTTCAGACTGGACATAAGGAAACACTTTCTTGCCCTGAAGACAGSCGGTGGCACAGGTTGCCCTGGGAGTTTGAGTAATCTCTGTCTTTTGGGGTTTTCAGTGCATAGCTTTAGAAAGCCCTCAGCAACCTTGTCTGACCCTGCTTTGAGCTAGAGGTTCGATAGGGAACTTCCTGAGGTACTTTTGGACCCCAATTATTTTACAATTTTAAGTGAAGTTTTCCTTCAGCTCTAGTTTTAGTGGCCTGTTATTTGCTAAGTGTTCAGCTTAATGTCTTCTACTTTGTGCCTTTAGCACGTCAAGCCCTTGCAAGGTCTCCTACCCAGCTACTAGTCTGGCCCAAGACCGCTTGACAGCTGACATCACAAGATTGGCTGCATGTTTCCAGCCCAGACATTCCTAAATAATCAGTGCATGTCTTTCACACTTCACTACTCCTCTTTTTAAGAGTGACTTGTGCTGTRTATTATCTTAAAAGCTACTGCGGAGCTTGAAAGTGTGTGTAGAGTCACTTTAAATGAGCAAGCATGAATTATATTTTTTGATCATTGATTCTTGTGCTGCTGTGCAATGACRTAGAAATGACATAACTGGCTAAACACGAATAACTTCAGCATAACCAAGAATATATCTAAATTCTGACATGAGGCTCTGCCCACAGTGATACTATCAAAGAGTTATTGTTGCTTTTTGCTAAACTTGAAGTTAATTAAAAGTTAATGAATTGTAATTAATGACTGAAAGAATTGATGACTCCTTATCAAAGTTCCTGAATTCTACTTGGTGAATAGTGATAAATGCAAGCCTATTGATTTATTCTTTATCCTTATTGCTCTTTTGTGAATGAAATGGGCATTTCCCCCCTAATTAATAAAAAGTTGCTTTGAGGGTCTAATTAAGTGTTCTCAGCATGCTTGGTTCAGCCGAAGTTAACATTCTCTGACAGTGATACAACTTAACATTTCTTCTGTGCAACATAAACCAGGCAAACATACATTTACTTGGCAGCCTGGTATTAGCTAGCAAATGCAAAGACTTAGGGCTGACAAACACAGCTGCACCTGTTGTTTTTGCTGAACAAATCACCCTAAAGTGCACAATCACTCTCGCCTGACACTTTGTCATTTGTATCACTAGWTTTTTTTTTCTCTCATCTATAGTGTGTATTTCTTAGAAATGACTAAAAGCACACAGTTCCATGAAGCCTACCTTGTATATTTATGATTTTAATAGGGTCATATGGACCATCTGTCAAATAGAGCTGACTTTGATTCATGGCTAATATTAGCTGTAAAGAAAAATGTCTTAAATAGTATTTTTTTTTTGCTTTTTTAGTACATCTTATGGAGTTGAGACCTGTTCTTTGCAGGTTGCATGTGTCTGTTAATACTGTGTTGAAATTTGACCCTGTTTTTTATAGTAGCCAAAATAAGGGATTATCAAGTTATAAACTTTCTAGAAGTAACGCATGGTATTCATAGTTGTGGTCAAGGAGGTTTCAGGGGAATCATGCTTACATGTCACCTGAGCATAGCTTTATGTGAACTTTACATTTTGCTGATCCAGGGGCTAGTCTTGAGGCTTGCTCGATGCTGTGCAAGCCACCAGTGCCTCCAGCAAGGGATGGAGCTGGAGCTGAGCTACCCCTAACTCCATGTCAGGGACCTATCAAGGATGTCCCATGTAGATGCTGCTCCAGGAAGGTCCTCGGGACATTTCTCTTCTTTTCTTGCCTGAAGATCAGCCTGTGTTTTGGTGGCACGAGAGGCACTACCTGGAGCTCAGATGGGTTCAGTGTAGAAGCCTCTCATCTGCACAAAACTATTGCAGTAACAATTTTTGAGGCAGTAAGAGTTAATGATATAGTCTCTTCTACGTCAAAATATACCTGTTTAATACAGCTATGATATTGGGCAGAACTTTTTCTCTCTTTTATCCTAATCTCTACCTTTAAATGCTGATTCTTTCTTTCTTTTTGATTCTTTCCACTCTTCTGTGTCCTGAATGGACTTCTAGTGGTGAGCAGCTTCCACAGGCTGTTCCATCGGCCCTGCTGTCTGTGAAAAATTGGGAATTCTTTCTCACGGTCATATCTCAGGTATAACTGATGGGTGATGTCACCTCCGTGAACTGTGAGACTTCTTTTCAGCAGGATTTGTAGCACATTTATCACAGTAAAAACTGATGCCTAGGAAAATAGATGGGAAGAACAACCAAAGGAGAGACTATAGCTTTAGAAATCAGTGGCTGATCTCTAAGGACACAGGGATGGGACCAAGTCTGAGGCAGCAAAAGGTAACAGCTAATGTAAGATCATTAAAACATGATGTAGCACACTTGGAAAGCAAAGGATTAAATCCTGAATCTGGCCCAGGGTCATGTTTTGTGGGTATATTCAGCCAAGTTAAAATGTTTAACTTCATTAACTTGATTATAATTTCCTAAAAGAAAGAATTTAATCCCTAGTCTGAAATTGGTAGTGTCAAGGGACAAATGACTGTAATCTTATTAACTGCAATATGAGCTCTGCTAGTGGTAGAAGATGGCCGATATGTTTATGCCAGAGAAAATTATGAGGAAGTTTTGGGGTAAATGTCAAGGCAAAAATTGTTCCAAACCGTTGTTAATTAAATGCATTTTCTTCTTTCTATTGCTGTATAATATTACTCATGAATGACACATTAAGATGTGGRTTAAAATAAGCAAGTGACTGAAAATGGGATTATTTTATTCAGTCCGAGGCCTCCACATGCAAAAGACCTTAATTAAAGCCTCRTTCTTACGCCTGGCGCTTACCTGCTTCAAGTTAGCTAGCCTCGTGGCCACCACCTCCATTTTAACTCTGCGTTATGACTGTTAGTATTCCAGTGCTAATATATATAAAGGAGAAGTTCACCTTTAGTGTTTATGCATTATTTGGAGCTATCTGAAATCCCAGGTGCAAAAGTGAGTGTTGTTGTGAAAATAAATAATCTACAAACTGGACTTTAAGGAGCAGAAAAGATGAAGATCCTTCTAATTGTTATAAGTTAAGCATGGAAATTACCAAGATTTTATTCTACCCACTCCCTGTAGTYTTTCCTTGAGTGAGAAACCCAGTTTCCTTGACACAAATTATTCAAAACTTCCCTGTGTAGAGACCTTTTTCATTGAACAGCCTTCTAGGACATGTTGGACATTATGAAGGACTGCTCTCAGAATTCAGGGCATTAACTTTCAATAGCTTCTGAATTATTCTGTTTATTTTATGGCTCATAKAATAATGCAGATAGATTTGGTGGTTGTATTTCAGTGCAGGGAATTCAGGTCASTACTGCTAAAGTCTGCCTTGTAATGGCTTGGTGTCCTTTAGTAGCACATCATGGTTTGAGTTATTGTCCTTCCTGCTTTTTCTTTCTSCTTTTCTCTTTCTGTCCTTCTTGCGTATTTTTAATTACATACACCTGTTTTTCTTCTATGAATGCACCAGTCTTTATGTCATTCTACTATTCTGTCATTTCTACTTTCACCCTTTAAGATCAATGAGGAATGCACTGAGGTTAACTTTTTTTTTTATTYGTTTAAAACAACAATACAAAGGAAATCATTTAATTTCAAGATGTTTTTAGATAAAGATGTAATTTTAGCTCTTTTAGTCATTACAGCCAATCAGTAGAGCACTAACAAGAGCCAAATCACAGAAAACTGATTGGTAAAATTCGTTAAATAATTCTCTTAACAGAGAAATTAAATATTCAATGGAAACATGCCTTTACCAATTTCCTTAACAGTTCTRGATGCAGTAGCTACAAATGCTAGTCATCCAGTGTCATCTTTCTTTCAACCTGTCTTAACCTATATTCACAAATGGTCATTTAATCTTTTGGTGAAGAGATTTTTATAATTATGTATTGCACTTGGCATGGCCACCAGTTTAGTTTTTCATGCATAAAATAGATTGGGATGTTAATAATGTATTTTACAGATCCTTATGGTTCGATGATGGAATTACTGGTTCTTCTCCAAATTTTTCTTAGCTAGGAAGACTCTTATTTCAACTTTATTTGCTTCTTTAAAATCTACTCTTGTCTGTTGTTGGAACTGTGTTTTGTCACTATCTTGAGTTTTCCCTTAGGTGCATGTTGAGCGTGACCTAATGATGGAGACTGGACAAATTATCCGAGTGATTTAGACACCACCACAAATATCTAGCAGAAGTAAAGAAAATAGCAGTTGCTGTCTTYCTAAAGCATGCTCTGTGCTGGAGCCTTTTCAGACTTAAGTGCTAGTAATTGGGACCATTTGTTGCCATTTGTGTAAGTCAGGCAATGAGTCATCAAATATGCAAAATAGGATATTAAGTCATCTGCATAAAATCTCCAGATTTCTGAACATACAGCCTTTACAAGTATGGGTAGAGTGAAAACAAGAAATATCTTTCCAGATGGCTAACACACATGAGGATGCACTGCCTGGGCCTCTTAAGGAGTCGTGGTAAACTCACATTACCTGAACTATCGTAAGCAACTTCTGGTTGCAATTTTCTTTATTGTCCTTTAAACAAACACGCTGATCTCTTCAGGGTTGCTCAGACAGCAGGAGATTAACCAGCTGACTGTAGGCAGTTTGTTGAAGCCYGTGCAGTCAGCATTACAGGACTAAGGTGCTAGGAGCAGAGCAGCTGACAGACGGGATCTAATTCAGCAGCAGTCACTTGCAGTTTGACACGTAAGAGAACTTTGCACATAGTAGATGATGTATTGAGTTAAGTAATAGCACTGTGCAAAAAGTAAACTTAGTTTAGCATGATCATGGCAATCTTAAATGAAGATTATAAGGGAAGAAATTTTTCTTTTTTGTGGCAATCAGAAATACACATGTGAAAATAAAACTTTCATAATTTTTGTCTCTCCCCAAACACCAAACGAAACGTAAAATTCAGAGAAGACTCAACAGATGAACTTACTGAAATATTCATTAATGAGTCTTTGAAAAATGTGTGTTCCACAAATAGACAAATGCATTTTTATTCTATGATTAACTCAGTCATCACTCCCATGGCTGCAAGAAAAAGGCACTTGAATGTGAATTGGTATAGTGCTCCCTTTCTGTGCGTGTTTGCAGTTTAGATAATGGCACTTGCTAATTATTTTTTTGTTATTAAATAAACATGAATTTTGTTCCAAGTTGTTCTCTAACACTTGATTATGAAGAGTTCTGCATCTCTTTGCTTATTTCTGACCCCATTTTCATAGCCCTGCAGAGATTGTTCTTTACATGCAAAGTCTGTGATGGGTCAAGACTGGAGTTCGTTCCAGTCAAGAGTGCCAGTGCTTGAGATGGGCCTAAGGCTACTCTCATTTCTCAGCACAATCTTCGGAGCACTCCCAAAGGACTATCCTCCTCCCCCTGTTCTTTCCTTTGCAGTCTGGCTTCTCCTCATGAGAGCTCCCAGTGTCACCACTTGCTCCAGAGGATGCTGTTCAGTGGGTCTTCACTGGGATGAAGAATAACCAAAATACTCCGTTCTTCTAATGGGATGTGAAATATTTAGCCATTAACAATCCCAGAAGCGGCACTTGGCCCCACACCAGTTTCTGTGAAGGGAAAAGACTCTGTCCTTGATCTCGGTGAGGTGGAGGAATCTCCACAGGGATCCTCAGCACAGGAGCAGAGTGGTTGCTCATTGTCTCCAGTATGGGTTTGGGACAGGTATGAACTGGCAGGAGAGTTAGTCCCTGTGCTAAGCTTGTAGACTTTTGTGTTTTGTCTTATTATACATGCAATTAATAAAATCATGGTGAGTGAAATATTCTTTTTTCAGAGAGAGACTTTTGCTAAAATTGTATGATATATTGCGTGCATCTACAAACAGTTCAGGTGCATGTCTGCAAATATAAATCTGCAAGTATAGTAGCTACCTAATAAATAAACCCAAACTGTATGTCAGAAATTAACAGCTGATATGAACTAGCAGTAAAAAATAAGATTAGTAGTCCCCAGTTTTAAAACTTTATTTTCCATTCTTGTTTGCTCTTAGGAGATGAAGATGAAGGAAGGGGGGAATTGCTAGCAACGGGTGAGCTGTGTTTGATACTGGTCATAAACCAGTTAAATAACCTGAAATGGGTGGCAGCAGGTGCTGGTGGCTAAGCCTGTGGCCAGGTTGGACCTGCGATGTGAGGCAGGACGCAGCTGGCTCAGAGGGTACGTGAGGACAGCAAGTGGATCTGCACGACTGCAGTTCATCCTCGTTCAGCCACTTTTTSCTTTACTGCTTTTGCTTATGTGGAAGATGTAGCACTTAGAATAAAAGGATGGCTGGAAAGAGTGAATGATCTATAGGAGTCTTGACAGTATAGACAGTGCTCTGTTAGTCTAGGTTTGCATTTGTCTCTTGGCACATCCAGGCAGTTCCAATTTTCTACCTCTTTCCTATTCTCATCATTCCCAGTTTTCATTCAAACCATCACCCAGGCTTATTTTCTGTATTCACTGTAAAGCTTTAAGAACTCCATGTTGCATCTGTGATGTGTCTTTCCTTTATTAAGAGATGCTAGTTTAAAAGCGGTAGAAAGCTGTAGGTAATCGAAAATAAATTTAGAACAAACATTTGAYACTAACATTTTCTCCTGAGTAAAGTGTCAGTGCAGAGTTTCATTTTGTTCTTCTTCCTACCCTTATTAGAGAGGTATTCAAGACCAAGGTAGGCATAGTTTCAATGACATAATTTGAGAAGAGAATTTGAACTTTCCACACCTTTCTCTTTAATAAAAGATTATTAAAACTACAACTTTGATAAAATACATTTTTGTGCCTATCCTTAGAAACTTTGAGAGTCTGTTGTGAAAGAACTGCCCATATGGAAGAGTTCATATGTTGTTTAACAACGTGGTAACAATAACAGTGTCCTGTGAAGGGGAAGCTTATGGGGTGGTCCTTTAAGACTCCATTAAAGTTAACCTTTTATTTTATTTGATTAAAAATTCAGTGCACAGAGAGCCTCTTTATACTAAGACTATATAATTTAGCAATACATTGCCAAGAACAGCTAAATGGCAGAACACTGTTTAGTGTTCATATGCACAAAGAATAAGTCTCTGGTTGTTGTTGTTTTGTGCGTGATTGATACRTTGAAAAAAAAATAAAATTCTGCAAAAATATGATTTGTTAAAAGGTGCACGGGCAGCTACTTGCAACAGATGGTTCCTTCTGGAATTGCTTAGCAAATACCATTGGTATAATGCACTGGTACGGGGATCGTGTACCCAGACCCACAATCAGTTGGCATCAACTAGAAATGTGAGCAACAGTCTTGGTAAATTTTTCAGTGTTACTGGCTGTGCTTGCACACAAGAAACTTTTAAGACAGAACACATACAGATATGCTAGGGGTAGTAGTGATATATCTGTATTTATTTAAGAGATCATGACCCTGATATACTTAAATCTGTGCAAACACTTTATTAGTAGGCCACAAATCTATTTAGAAAGATAGAACTATTTCTAGATATTGGACCAAAGCCAATGGGGAAGTGATACAATAGTAAAGAGAATTCATTCTCCCCTTGCTGGTGGTATTTCTCATTTTGAGGAAGAATAACGTGCACAGATTTGACAGCTCTAAAGTCTTCTAAGAACGGTTTTGTTATGGTTCCTTAATTTTCTGAAACTTCAAGAAAATGAATTAAAACAGACCTGAAGGGTTTTTTTCCCGTGAATTTGATGATATATATTTTTTTTAAGTCTTGGAGCTGAGATTGAATTTTTATGGCTGAGTAGTAAATCTTTGGTACAGGGTTTCCTGATAGAAATGACAACTCAGCTTTAATTATAGCATCTTCTAGGCAGCTATTATGATACTGCAGGATCCTTAACAGATTTCCTTTTTTTTTAAGGGCTATATTAAAGAGGAGCAGGACTCTCCATAATTGCAGCTTTTTCCTGGGAGGGGGGACTGGAGGAAAGGGAGAGGCTGTCATTGAATGGCTGACTGGATTCCTTTTGCATGCCTTACTTTTCCAGGAAAAAAAATGTTTTTAGAGTGATGTGAGATGTTTTAAATAAATAGGTTGAACATGAAGCCTCTTCTTACACAACTCTTTCAGTAGTCATATAGAAGAAAGCTAAGTACTGGCGCATGGTTCTGAGAAAGCTTTAACATCTGCAGAATTAACTTGTCACAAATTTTGTAGGCTTCAGTTACTCAAAGATGTGACTCTCTGAAGCACTTTTTTTTTTTTATATATATATATATATATATATATGTATCACATTGCATACCTGTCGGTGATTTGCATCTGAAATTGTTTTCATCGCTCATCTTGTTCTTCGGCTGCTTATACATTTATTTCTCACTTTGCACCGAAAGTGTTGTGCCATCTGGTTACTTGCCCAATTTTGAAGAGGGAAAACTTCATTAATTTAAGATTTAACTTCTCTACCTACAACTTCCATTTACTTAAGTAGCAGTTGCTGACTCTCGGGAGGTTAGAATCAATCTGCCCCATTTGAAATGTATGCATATGTATGTCTTCTCTTAGTTGCAGGTCAAAATATGTAAGTAAAGGAGAATGAGAAGTGATCTTCACTCTTTTCCTATATGCTGAGAAAATACCATATATTTAACTATATGGGCTCAGCTACCTATTTTTCATGATTCACATGCAAAGATTCCCCTCCTCTATCCAGCACTTTCTGTGAGAATGTAAACCAGAACTTYGTGGGTGCCCAAAAAAGGAAATTTCAAGCTTGGCAAATGCTTTGTTTGGATTAATAACGTCTCCAGTCATGTTTCTTCTATCCCAGAGGGCACAAAAGTTACTTAAGTTAATAGCAGTATAATAACCTACTTAATATGCTATGGTAAAAATGCCTTCTGCTAGCTAACTTGTAACAAATTCTTGTTGTCATATTTCGGGAGTAATTTATTTTCTAGGCAGGAATGGAGAGACTTGTATTTTGAAACTAATAGGACATGTTTTTAAACAGTATTTGGAAAGTATATGCAGTTCTTAAAAATTACTTGTTTACATGTACATGGTTATCAGGGAGAATAGACTACATTGTTGATCCACTAATATCAGTTTCCACTGTATAAGGCACTGACAGAGTTTATTCATTGACCCAAAGCACAACAAAACGTCCCACAGCGCTTCATGAAAACCTGACAAATTGGGCTACTTTGTTGCTTAATGGTATGTTGCATCAATATGATATGTGCTCCCTACATAACTCACATTGGCTAAGATCTAAGGATAAAGGGGATTATTTGTTTGTTTCTTTTTTCCTTTTTTATTTCTTTTTCTTTCTAAGCAGTTCAGAGAGCACCTAGGGGCTTCAGAGAGCTTGGAAGCTAAGGAAAGACTTGTTGCCTGCAAGCCTCACGAGCAGCCCGTGGTGAGGTGGGCAGATGGGGGAGCTCCTGGTCCTGAGGATGGGATGATGGAGCGAGGGGTGAGGCTGACAGGGAGTTGGCAGCTGCCCCCAGCGCCGAGCTCTCATGCTGTTTCCCCAGATTGAGGAGATTTCGTGTTTCAATGATCCAGCCCCAAACTCTAAGCAACGTATGCTAATGTTCTCTGTTTTTTGGCTTGTTTTGCAACCTGAAGACCTAAAATGTAGATGTTCATGGCAGTGATGACTAGCTTTACAACTCAGCAAGATGTGATTTTAAAGAGAACTTTTAAAACAAACAAAAAACCAAAAAAAAAAAAAGCTTTCTGAGAATTCCTTATTGTGGATTATAATAGGCCCAAAAGGAGCAATGAGTAGAGAGGAAGTCAATCTCCYACAAGTGGAAAGCAGGCATGAGGTATTTCAATCATTAGGACACCAAAGAAGGACAGCTCATCATGTTTTGGACAGATTTTAAGGTATTTACGCATGCGTATTATATCTGGACTCTGGATATATTTTGAAAATACCMATAGGCAATGATTGTTTTCCGGATATTCCTGAAAAAAATAAATCTGATGATTAGATTTTTATGGCAATTTCAAGTGCTTGAGAAAGTAGTAACATGAACAGTGTAYGAATTGCCCCATTTCTATTAGCAATAGATTTGGTTAGAAACAGTGAGCATCTTTCCTGGCAATTGCACATACTGGTTGGGACATGGCTACTKTCTCAGTGCAGAAACTGTCCCTTGCTCCTTCAAATCCAAAGGGACCTTCCCTGGGCCTTCCCTGCCAGAAGTGTGGTAGATGACAATGTTCCTTTCTTCTGAGACCCATTTCTTATTGCCATGTTGCCATAGAGAGAGCCTTAGGCAAAACCTGTATTCATGATGCCCTTGTATTGCTTGGCAATTACATTATTTTGAGATTATGGGAAGTGTGATCATCTGCTTAGACTCCTGCTTCTTAAATGAAGCTACTGATTCCAAGAGCACCCTGTTCATGCTAAGAGTGCTCAGGTAGATGAGTTGTGAATATGCTGTATTCTCACTGGGATTTAACACTTGGCTGTATTAATTTTAAAGTTGAAACACTGTCATTTATGTTGTCAGTCAGAACTCAGTTTTATATCACAATTATCCTGAGTCCTGGAGAATTAAAAAAAAAATCTAATATGAAAGACATTATAATCACCACTTAAAAATATTTTTAAACATAGAGTATTGTCATTTGGTAGAGATGTCTTGGTAGATCTTGAAAAAAAACATATTATTGAAACAGTCCAGGATCTTTAGAAGATCTTTAGGATCTATATAAACAGTTGTTTGTAATTCATTGACAATAAATAGCAAACAGATAAAAAGAACTACCTATTAGTGTATTCTCTAAATGCAGAGTCATCTTTTCCTAACAAAAAGTGCATGCAATACTTCCTGGAGTCAGAGAGTACTTCTGGGGTCCAGTACAACGGAGCTCTCACATATGACTGCTCACTTTTTCTCTACTTTCCTTGTTCATCRTCACTCCAGTTTCATGGTTAAATCTCCACTCATGTTCTTGCTTCACTTCAGTTTCTCAGCAGTGTTATCTCAGTGTGACCTGCTGTGTGTCTGAGCACTGCTAATCTGCTGGGTGTTATTCTCCTGTCTGTCAAGTCCCTTCTTGAGAGCTGAAGTCTTCCCACTCACTTAGAGCTTCTACTGTGTTGAAAAAATAAAATAGAAGATTATCAGTATTGTGGCAAGGCTTGCTATATAGCACTTAATCAGTTCCTTTCTGAGTGGGGCAAATGAGCAGTAGACAGTATGCTCTATTAGGAAGCATGAACAATTACCTCTTTAATGTGGGACTCTTGGAGAAAAAAAAAAGAAAAAAGATACCAGCATATGGAAATAGCTTGCAAATATGTTTTATTGCATTGCGCAATTACCATCTMAGAAAATCAGGAATTTTCCTTTTAAACTAAATAACTACCAGTGCTTAGCTCTTGCAGTGTTGCATGGCTTGTGTTTATCATAGAATGCTTAAGATYGGAAGGGACCTCAGAGGTCATCGAGTCCAACCCCCCTGCACACRCAGGGACACCTAGAGCACATGGCACAGGACTGCGTCCAAGCGGGTTTTAAAGATCTCCAAAGAAGGAGACTCCACAACCTCTCTGGGCAGCCTGTTCCAGGGCTCTGTCACCCTCACTGTCAAGAGGTGTTTTCTCAAGTTCCTGTGGAACTTYWGGTGCCTCAGCTTGTGGTYGTTTCCTCTAGTCCTGTYGCTGGCCACCACTGAAAATAGGCCRGCCCCCTCCTCCTCACTGCCTCCCTTGAGGTATTTATAGACACTGATCAGGTCCCCCCTCAGCCTCCTCTCCTCCAGGCTGAACAGGCCCAGCTCCCTCAGCCTTTGCTCATATGGCAGATGTTCCAGGCCCCTGATCATCCTGGTAGACCTGCGCTGGACTCTCTCCAGCAGCTCCACACCCCTTTTGTACTGGGGAGCCCAGAACTGGACACAGTCTCCAGATGTGGCCTCACCAKGGCTGTGTATGGGGGACGATCACCTCCCTCGATCTGCTGGAGACGCTCTTCTTAATGCACCCCAGGATCCCGTTGGCCTTCTTGGCCACCAGGGCACACTGCTGCCTCATGGTCATCTTGTCATCCACCATGACACCCAGGTCCCTCTCTGCGGGGCTGCTCTCCAGTAGGTCCACCCCTAATCTGTACTGGTGTCCGGGGTTATTCCTCCCCAAGTGCAGCACCCTGCACTTGCCCTTATTGAACTTCGTAAGATTTCTCGCCGCCCAGTTGTCCAGTCTGTCCAGGTCCCTCTGGATGGCAGCACAGCCCTCAGGGCTATCAGCTACTCCTCACAGCTTGGTACCATCAGCAAACTTGCTGAGGGAGCACTCCAGCCCTTCATCCAGGTCATTAATGAATAAGTTGAACAGGACTGGACCGAGGACCGACCCCTGGRGGACACTGCTAACTACAGGCCTCCAACTGGACTCCGCGCCACTGACTACCACTCTCTGCACCCTGCCACTGAGCCAATTCCTAATCCACTTCCCCGTCCACTCATCTATCCCACACCTTCGGAGCTTGCCCAGGAGGATGCTGTGAGGGACAGTGTCAAAAGCTTTGCTGAAGTCCAGATAGATGACATCAACTGCTCTGCCCTCATCTATCCAGCTAGATATTCCTTCATAGAAGGCGATCAGGTTAGTCAAGCATGATTTCCCCTTGGTGAATCCATGCTGGCTACTCCTGAGYAACTTCTTCTCCTCCATGTGTCTGSAGACAGCWGCCAGGATGAGCTGCTCCATCACTTTCCCGGGGATGGAGGTGAGGCTCACCGGCCTGTAGTTACTTGGGTCCTCCTTCTTGCCATTTTTGAAGACCTGAGTGAYGTTGGCTTTCTTCCAGTCCTCCAGCACCTCTCCTGTTCTCCAGGACCTTCCRAAGGTGATGGTGAGCGGCATGGCTGTGACATCCGCCAGTTCCCGCAACACTCTGGGGTGCATCCCATCAGGGCCCATGGATTTGTGGGTATCGAGTTTCCTTAGATGCTCTCTGACCCACTCTTCCTCTACCCAGGCCAAGCCTTCCTCTCTCTGGCTCTCTTCATGTGTCCCTAGGGCCTGCGATTCTAGAGGGCTGCCCCTGACAAACACAGAAGCAAAGGCRGCATTCAGCAGCTCTGCTTTCTCCGTGTTTTCTGTAACCAGGGTACCCACCCCCTYCACCAGTGGACCCACATTCTCCCTGACCTKCCTCTTGTTATTAATATATTTGAAAAAGTTTTTCTTGTTGCTCTTAACATCCCTTGTCGGATTTAGTTCCAAATGTGCCTTAACTTTCCTTGTWGCATCCCTGCATTCCCTGACAACGTTCCTGTATTTCTCCCAAGGGTCCTGTCCTTTCTTCCACATTCCGTATACTGCCTTCTTCTGGTGGAGTTTTGCCAGGAGCTCTCTGCTCATCCACRCAGGTCTCCTGCCCCCTCTGCCTGACTTCTTRCGCAYAGGGATGCACTGYTGCTGGGCATGGTGGAAATGCCGCTTGAAAACTAACCAGCTCTCCTGGGCCCCTCTTCCTTCTAGAGCCCTAGCCCATGGGATCTTTCCCAGCAGGTCTCTGAAGAGGCTAAAKTTGGCCCTCCTGAAGTCCAGCGTGGCAAGGCTACTTACTGCCCTGCCTCGTCCCCGTTGGATCCTGAATTCCACCAGCTCGTGATCACTGCAGTCAAGGCTGCCCCCCACCTTCACATCTTCAACAAGGCCCTCTCTGTTTGTTAGTATGAGGTCCTCTCCTCGTCRGCTCCTCCACAACCTGCGTCAAAAAGTTGTCATCGACGCACTATAGAAACTTCCAGGACCGTTTGTGCCTCGCTGTGCYGTCTCTCCAGCTGATGTCGGGGTAGTTAAAAAGTCCCCCATGAGAACCAGGGCCTGTGACCGTGAGGCAACTTCCAGCTGCCTGTAGAAGGCCTCGTCAACCTCCTCCTCCTGGT
>NW_020455455.1:6043463-6068386 GCF_003342845.1 Nothoprocta perdicaria
CCGAGGGTAAACACTTTGATGATGATTATAAGCAGTTATTAATAAGCAACTCAGTCCGTTTTTCAATAAGAGATGATATTCATTGTTAATCATTCATTTATTATGGCTAAGTAGAATATAAGAGTTAGAAAATACCCATTGTTTAATCCAGTTTAAGTTTGCTGCCTGCTTGGAGATAAACATATATTCCTCACATTCCTGGCATTTACTGCAGGATTCCTTTAAGTGCGGGGTAGATTTACGATGAGGAAACGTGCTAAAACAAGCCAGCGTTTTTTTGGGAGCACATTTGGGGAGGGGATGCAGCAGGAGCCCTCCGTGCAGGACAAGCCCCGCGCGTGGGGCGCTGTGCGAGGTTTCACCTGCGGAGGTGGCGCATTCCCGCGCAGCCCGCACATGCCCGGAGCTCTGCACCGTCCCCCAAAGAGCAGCTGGTCCTCGCCGCTGGTTCAGGCGTGGAGAGGAGTCGTCTGTTCCACCCGCACGCACAGCTACATTCCACAGGTCGGGTAAATTATCCCTGTGACCACCCAATGCTTTTTGTTTAGAAGGGCTTGGGCTGGCAGTGCTGCTCTCCAAGCCCAGCTGCGCTGCACGCAGCCGCTCCGAGCCTCCGTGCCGGGCAGGATCGCTGGGAAGTGCTGCCGGAGCGGGTACATCCCGGCGTGCCCACGATGTCCAAGCCCTCCCGCTTGGCGAGACCGCTGTCTGCTAATCCGGCCCCTAAATCGCCCTCGTCCAGGAGAGACGACTTTAGCAGTCGACCGAGGAAAATTAGTTTGGGGGAGAAGATTTTGAGGGCTGGCAGCGAAGGAAACCTGGTTAAACAGCATCAGCGAGAGCAGGTGGAAATCACGGACCTGCTTGTGCCACGGAGGGCTCCTTTTCTGAAAGGTAACCTTTTATGGCATGCTATAAAGTAAAGAAGTAAATGAATTTTCAATTACTGACTTTTTAACAACCCCCAAACACCAGTTGTTTTGTAGTAGTGTGTATGTGTGTGTGTTTGTGTGTGTATCTTTATATTATTTCTTAATCACAGGCTCGAGTGTACAGAATATGTGTATCTAAGATAGAAGGACTCAAAGCATTGATTTCTCTGGTTCATTTTTGGCTGAGTGCTGTGTACAAGCTGAAAATGTTTGTCTATAAGGGCAGTAAATCACTCATTATCTACTGTGGTCTGAATGTGACCCCATAGCACAAGGCTTTATTTGAAATGATCATTTAAAAAAACGAGCACGTGTCAAAAGTGTCAGCGAGATGAAATGATGCGAGAAAATATACGTTAGTGCAGTCCCGAATAGCTCAGCCAGTGCTCCAGGCTCCTGTTCATAGGACCTAATAAGGCAGCTGTGAGTTGATTTTCTTGTATGAAAACTAAACAGATCAAGTGTATTTCAAAAGGCTTACATGCTTTTAGAATCCGAACAAATGGGGAGGATAATATAAGATTACACTCTACTTTCCTTATCTGCTAAGCAATGGGCTACAGAAATGTTTCCATGGGCTCTTTTTAACTTAGTTTTCGTGTCGTTACTCCCGAGAACTGCATTTTAAAGTAGCCATTTAAACTGCACAGGAAAAATTGAGTGAATTTCCAGTGTAAATAGAGAAAATAAAAGTAGCTGTATTCYAATTGAACTTGCAATAGATTTTATTTTTAAATATGAATAAGTAGAATCTTTTCACTCCACGCTACAAAATACTGCCTTTTCTGCCCTAAATCCTCAGAGAAGAAAAAGTGTAAATCATACACATTGTAACTTGAAACTATGTATTTTTATTTCATACATATGGCATCCAAGGTTACAATTCTGTGCTTTGCTGAATAAGGTTTAAAAAAAATATTTCCTGCAGTATGACTTTCATTATTTCACGAAGAAGGGAGAAGTGATGACACCTAATCTTACTCAGTGAGATGGATGACCTGTTTGTTTTCAAAGGAAACTGAGTCTGAAGCACTTTATTAAAGGCAGAAGAGAGCAAACAGAAAAACTGGAAGTGGGAGGGCTTCAACTTCTGCTCTTGCTCCGAAACCATCGTGCATATTTAGTTGTGTACTGTGGAAACTCATTTTTGGTCCTGTGATGTGTGCAAGAACTCAAAACTTTTATCTAAAAGAAGAGGATGCACAACTTTTTTCTACCCTGGTAACCAAATATTTATTAATTGTATAGTAAATTGTGTTTTCCAGCTGAGTTTTGTAGAGTTGGAAAACTCCACCGAATGTCCCCAGTAATGGTAAGTTTATGGTTTTCACCCAGTTAAAACCTTTTAAACAGTATATGTCACCTTTGTGCTCTCGTCTTTATTTGGTGCCTTGAGAAAAGGAAGTTATATGGAATTTACAGAATAGCAAGTATGTCCTTTTAATGCTTGTGATTTTTATGGGGCTCCTGGGGCCTGTTTTTATCTGTTTTATGTGGATAGTTTGGGGCTACATAATGCTTTCTAACTAATAACAATGGCTGCCCTCACTGCTTAGGGTTTTAGGTGAGATTTTTCTGAAAGAAAAACCTTGCAGTTATCAGTAATGCTGAAACCTGGCATGTGCTTTTAGTATTTACAGCATTATGCTTACTGTTTTCTGGAGCATGAATTAATCCCCGTTATGTGCTGGCTTTCTGCATTTTGATGATTTGTGTACATTAGGCAAGATATTACTCTGAGCTTTCTTCGACAGGAGACATTGCAGAACAAATATTGATACTTCTGAAGGAATATATTTATTAATAAGGGAGATGGAAAAAAGTCGAGCGGGCTGCTTCTCTCTGAAAAGGAGCCCATGTGTTGGCAGAAGTGACCTGGAAGATGCTGTTTTGGGAGAAGCAGGTGCATGGCTGGATGGAGCCTGGATGGTGGTGATGGCAGACGCCAAAAGGTAGAGTAGAAGGTGCATAGGGCAGTGCCCCAAGTTGTGCAGGAGTTTTTGGGCAGCAGCCAAAGGGCCTGTCCTGCCTTTCAGGTGCAGGAAGAGATGGAAGATGGATGAGATACCAGGCTGAGTAACACTGCTGACATGAGGAACATAGAGAGGGGAGGATAAGAGCTAAAATGGGAAGAGTCCTGGGGCTTGGAGGAGGAACCGTGGYCTGGGAGGCCTGGGAGGGTTATATGACAGGGGATCCGAGGGGTGRGACAGAAGGTGACATAGCGAGATGGGAGCTGACAAGCAGGAGCACAGTCCTGAACTGTCTGGTGTGGAAGTGGGGGGGTCAGTTCAGCTGATTTTCATCTGTAACAGCCAAGGAASTCCATGATAATGTGTGTGTTATCCCATCTGATACTGGTTGGCATATAAGACAAGAACCTGTGCTGTGAGTGGTAGCTCACTTGGCACTATAACAGCATCATGCTCTGCTAAAAGCTTCAGCTGCGCTGGTGAACTTTGTCAGGGTCTAGAAACAAAACCTGGCATTKCTGGTTTCTTTGAAATTTGAAAAAAAATAGAAGCAGGAAGATAAAATGCGTATTCGTGCTTCTTCGTGCGTATTCTGTTGTCAACATAAGGCCTTCCAGGAAAGCCAAGTGCTCAAAAGATGGGAAATACAAAATTCTGGCTTTCATTGGATGGTAAAGCAGGATGATCTGTTTTAATTACAATGCCTACCTGTTATTTTTTCCATAGGATCTCTACCTTGTGTTGTGTCTGGGCTGAGTTGTGCCTTACCTGTGAGTTGTGTTATACAGGCAGTGAGGCACGAGAAGGGCAGACAGAAAAGCAGGCTGTATCATTAAAGCCATTAAAAGCTGGACTCTGTTTCTCTCTGCTTCGGCCACAGAGCTGTGTGATATTGGAGTTGTTGCTTTAATTTTTGGGGTGAACACTAGCTATGTGGATTGGGCTTCTCTTCTGGGTATGAAGCTCTGAGATCCTGGGTCTCATCTGCAGTGCTGAACACTCWTCAGAGTATCTGAAGCCAGTGTTCGCTGGGGGGATTTTTTTGCCTAAAGGCAATATTAAGGACTCAAGAAGGTCAACTTTATTTAACTGTTGTTCTTTACTTGAATTTAATGAACAACTTTGACCATAGTTTCTGTCATGTCAACTTCTCATCTCACTGAAAAAAAAAGAGGGAGGAGGGACAACCCTTATTTTATAAGGACTGTTGTGAGAAGAGAATTTTGGAGATCTTTAACTACTTTAATAAAGTGGTGAGAATTACTGAGGCTGTGTGTGCATGTGGCACTTTTGGCATTTCCCATCTGGGGAGTGGTTTATCTTTGCAGACTTCCGTCACTGTAGGCATGGTAGAAATGGCATGAAGGCAGTGTCAGGTGAGGAAGGATTGCAATGCAGCTGTTCCTTTTGCTGTATGAGAGCCTGAGACAGCTGTAATGTCATTTATGCCATTGCCCTGTGGCCAATGCAATAGGCCAACACATACATCTTGAACAGGTGGCACTAACTGCTGCTGGAGGCCGTTCCTTCACAGAAACAGCAGTGGTGGTTGCCCTTCCCTCTCCTGGCTTTCCCTTTACTAGAAGAAATAATTCTAGCTTTTTCTCATGTTTTCAGCTTCTTCCTTTTCTTGTTGGCTCTGCACTGTTCTGGTGGTGGCAAAGTCCAGTTCTGCCTGCAAATCACAGTATCATCCAATCACAGAATGGTTAAGGTTGGAAGGGACCTCTAGAGATCATCTAGTCCAGCCTGCTCCTGCTCCAGCAGGAACACTTACAGCACAGGGCACAGGGTGGCATCAGGCAGATTTTGAAGATCTCCAGAGAAGGAGACTCCACAACCTCCCTGGGCAGCCTGTTCCACTGCTCTGTCACCCTCACCATAAAGAAGTTCTTCCTCACATGCAGATGGAACTTCCTGTGTTTCAACTTGTACCCATTACCATTCACTATTTAGGTATTTATACATGTTGATCAGCTCCCCTTTCAACCTTCTCTTCTCCGGGCTAAACAGGCCCAGCTCACTTAGTCCTTCGTCCGATGAGACATGCTCCAGTCTCTTAATCATCTTGGTTGCTCTCTACTGGACCCTCTCTAGAAGCTCCACATCCCTTTACTCTTAAAACCCCTCACAATGAGCTGCATTAATGAACTCTTTGCAGCAAGGAGTCCAAGGAATCTGTCCCACCGCTTTAGAGAAAAGAACATTGGTAAACCTTTCATTTGTCATTCTCTTTGCAAGACTGAATCCAAGTTCTTTTCCATCTCTGAGATGCCAGATGCAAAATTCAGGTAGACAAGCTTTATGGATTTCTGTCATCCATGTTTTCCTCCCAGAAAAGCTGTGACTGTGCTAACGAATCTCTTTTCTCTGTCSCATTTTATTCATTTTTAATTTTTTTTTTTTAGTTGGCTTCACATCCACCTCCCTTTGTTGTATTTTAACTCTATTTTTTTTTCTATTGCATTTTCCCTCCTTGTTTTTCTCTGCACTCTGCTTTGCAGATCATGATGGTCATTGAAATGCAAGTCCAATAACTTCAGAGTAAAACTCTTGGCGTCTCATATSCAGTTGGATTCAAAACTAAATAAAACTGGTTTGTCTCTGTTATTAGGTATAGAGTAAAGGAATTTGGGGATATAGTGGAATTCATATATAATACTCTTCATCCAAAACAAGAATAATAACTCCATCAAAATTAATTATGTTTTCTCCATTTTATTTTCATGGCAAGTTCTGATATAAAGATAACTATATAATACATGTATTCAGTGCTAATTAGCCACAATTTAATATTTCTTTATTTAAACATTGTACCAGGCTTTGAGATAAAATTTAAAAAATTACTTTCTGATATTCAAGTAATTCCTTTGGAATTTTTAAGGCCTAAGACTTCATCTGTCAGGAACTTCCATTTCACTGCATTTCCTGACAGAGATGTACCTACAAACACAAAACATGTGTAAGATTATAGGTTGACTTCGCAAGGATGTTCATTGTCAAAAGAACAAAGCAAGAAATGTTTCTATTTGGCCTACAGAAGATTTCCTCCCTCTGCATCTATTTAATATTCATGAAGASAGTAAATGCAGCTCTTGTAAGTACTTGATGTACAAATGTGTATTATACCACAATATTAATGCTAGCTATCTTTTTTTTTCTTATTGCTATATACATTCTGTTTGTGAAATGCCTAGTTTATGCAAAATCTTTTAAAAAGTCCGAAATTGTATAGACCCTTGTATGGTAGTCTAAAAAACTGTGTAGAAACGAGGGTTAGTATCATATATTTTCATCCTAATATGTTTAATCCCTCAAAATTTCAAGGTTGAGACACATACAGCTTTAGAAATTGATGAAAAAATGTATTACTTTTTAAAAATGCTAGCTTTAGAAATAAAATATAACATCATTTGATATCAAAATACAAAAGAAATGTAGAATAAGTTTTTCAAACTAGAAAAGAATATTGTTAAAATAACTCTTGGGATTTAAAATTGGACTATAGAAACAATGATCAGCTACGAGAATACRCCTTCTTTCAGCAAGCTTTCACATTTATTTATGTAGCCACTGATGCAAGACTTCACCTGGAGGATGGATGAGGCTAAATAACGTGTTTCTTTCCAAATGCAATTATGCAGTCTATAAACTAGAATTATGAATATTGAAAAATGAATGTGTGGACATTTGTTTTGGTGAGGAATGATAGGACAAGTTCTGTTCTTTTTGCTGTGAGATCATGACTCAGAACCATCCATAAAATTTACCTTAGCCTTTTCTTTAGTCATGATTTCTTGCAAAAAAAATGCTTGCATGAAAGAGTCTGGTAGTCTTTCCTTTACCAGTGACCTATTTACACATAGACTGAATTCATGCAATTCTGATAGTGAGGCAGAAGTGTCTCAAAAATACCTCATTTCTAAGATATAATGTACATATTGTGTATTTTGTAATATGCTCTGTGCTGTACCTGTGAAATACTACATTTCTTTAATTTTCTATAATTTTGTGAAAATTGAGGGYTAGGTGGAGAAGGAAGACCAGGCTACTGTCATGTTGAAGGCAAAGTTGCTGTGCACGCTCAACTCTTCTCAGGCATCAGAGAATTCACATGTGAGTGAGATCTTATGAATGTCATCTACTAGGGAAAAGCTTGGGTTGTAGCTCACTGTTCAGAGAATTCACCAGAGAAACAAATTTAGACACATGAATTTCAAATTCATGTGAAAACTACATTAATTCTGATGGAAATTTTTAGGGGGTGAATGCATGTTCCAACCTAGATATAATTAAATTAACCAAGTTAGATAGTCTTTAAAAGAAAAAAAAATTGGAAAACAGGTTAAAGTAGTTCTTTTCCGTGGCAAAAGCATATCCACTTTGAAATCTCTTCCTTTGAGACCCGGTGGATTTGGAAAGAAAGTATTATACATCCTGTTGGGAAGCTCAAGGTCTTCCATTTCTTATTCTACAAGGCTAAGAATGTTGAATTAAAAAAAAAAAAAAAACCCACCCACACCTCCAGAAGAGATTAAGATAAGAAGACTAGGGAATTTTGGAAAGACCGATTTGGAGAAGAAGCATTTAGATTTTTTTTGGAAGATTGATTTTTCTTTAAGTCTCTTTAAAATCAGTCAGAGGTTTTGAAGGTTAGAATATACCATTAGGGAGATGAAGAGGTGACCAGGATTGTAGGTACTTTTGTAGGTACTTAAACATACCTGATTAATGTATTTCTGTAATTTATTGATGGTACTTTGGAATATATAGGTTGTATATATTTATTCTATCCATAGTTCACAACTTCTTGCATATATACAAGATTTATAAGGATTTAAGAGTGTAGTAGTACACTTATGTGCCATGGCTAAATGTGTCCCATAGTATTTCAGTAGGTGCCAATCTAACATATCAAACAATGTCCTTCAAATCTGGAATAATATTGCAAATTTAGATCAAAAGTCCCAGAAATGTTAGTCTGGACTGTAAAAAACCACTCAAGGCTGGTTGCTTTCTACAAAAAAAGTTTTGCCTCTCCAGAACTACAACTCTATAAATCTAACATTTATAACTTTGACTGTGTTCTGTTCTCAAAGTAAGAGCTAGAGTTTTGAACTGAAACAATAATTTTTAGGTTTATGCCCTTATGTTGTGGATATTCTATTGGATAGATTACTTTTTAAATGTTACTTGTGAGTGCAGTTGTAGTAGGTTTATTTGTGTAGCACCAAGAAGGTGGAAAGTTCATGAAGTTGAGAGGTTCTTATTTGAAGGTGAAAAGGTATTGTACATATGTGATAATATGAAAGAGCAACATCCATGTATTGCATATCCCTTGCACTTGATATGTTTGTCTAGCTGTTTTCCGTTCTCGTGTATTATATTCTTCTAGACCAGAAAGGGAAGTTAACACTGATTTTAGTGGTGGTGTTGGCCAATGCTCTTGCTAGCTAATGAGGTGACCAAATTGATAGAACTTTTTTTTTTTCTTTCTTTTTTTCTTTCTGGTGATTTTTCCTGGCACTTATATTCTGGAAATCCTGAGGGATTATGGAAGAAGGATTTTGGTATCAACAGTAATATGGATGCCTTAGTGAAACTGAGTGAAATTTCCACATCTCTGAGCTCCTGGAGAGTCTCAGTGCTACCTTCTGGGGTCTTTTAGGTTAGTCTGCAGTTCCTTTGAAGTGTAATATTTTCAGAACCAGATGTGGCACTACTCCATTACTAAGTGGAGTAGGAGGATTATTTTATATATTTTACAGATAAATACTCGTACATCCTGTTCAAGCACAGTTTTTGTACAATGGCGTGGTAGTGTTTTCAGCTTGTGATTAACTCCTAGATTTGTTTTTGCTATTGTTTATCTGCTTTGAAATCTGCTAGGCATTTACAAGGGATTTTTTTGAGGGAGTGTTTGTTCTTTTTTTCCGCTTTGAAAGAGGCAGCGATTTCTTCTAACAGATCCTAACTGATCTTAATTCCTAAATCCTCTTTCCTGTGTTTTAGTATAGGCACAATTCTTGCCTTTTTCCAGCCTTCTAGTATTTCAGCAATCCCAAATGAATTGGGATAAGCATTAAAAGCACAGAAATTTCATCAATTAGTTCTTGGAGTGCCCTACAGTGAGATTCATTAGATCAACAAATTTGGAAGAACTTGATTTATTGAAATACTGCTCATCTTATTCCTTCTCTCTTTAGATTTTGTCTCTGGTATTAGTTTTGAAAGAGGTGATCACAGTGACTCTTTCACTGAAGTCTGCTATGAGAAAGGCATTCAAGTCGCCCTGCCTGTGCAATTTGTTAAAAAACTGTCTATCCCCACATGAAATATCTATATATTTAGTAGTCACCCAGAATTGCTGGTCCTTTAAACAGAGAGAGAACCCAGAGGCCAGTCATGATTTCATGCTTTACTCCACCTGTGAAAAAAAACAGAACAGTTATTAATGCAGCTTAGGGGAAAAAAAAGGAGAGAGAGATAAAAGGCAAAGCTGAAAATACATGAAAAATCAAAACATCTGGAATCAACAGCTAGCTGGCTGGACATATCTAGAGTAATAATATAGATATTTAAGGACAGAGAGTGCTGTACTGTTACTGGGGAATGTGTGTTTTATGATAGCCATCTCCTGATATAAGCTRTGGTTGGGTCATGGTTAAGGTAATATTTATCTTGAGCCTGATATCCTGAGTTTGCAAAGAGGCTGATGTCTTTGCAACCCACCAGATGTACCAGAAGCTCTGAAAACTTTGGGGCGAGACCTCCTCAGCCTGCTGCCTTCTAGAATTCAGATTCATCTGCAGCATCTAGAAGTCACATAGACCCGATTGGTTTATATTCACTGAAATCAGTCTTTATAAGCACCGAAATCAGTCTTTATAAGCACTTTATAATCACTTCTCATAAGGGGAAGATGTGGAAAAGGAGTTTATGACAGAAAAGGTGAGTCCATGAGATGCATGGCAGTGCCTGATTACCAGAAATGTTTCAGAAGGAGCTTTTCTAACTAGATTTATCTTTGCAACATCCTTGCAAAGCCTGATGTGGTAGCCAGGACCTAGGATGAATAGCACCTTCTTTTGAGGTTGCAGATTTATCTTTTGGAGACATTGTCCTGCCAAGCACCCTCTCTTCCCATTACAGGTGGCTGCCAGTGTCCAAGCATGATCAGGCTTTGTCTTGCCTTCCAGTGTCACGTTCCCCAGGGACCACAGGCATTCAGCCWTATCCATGCCCTAAAATTGACTCTGGATTCATTACTCACATATTTTAATTAGGGTAGTATGGTAAGTACCAAGCATAGCACTGGTGCGGGTGATCAAACAGCATCTAAAGGGGTTATAATTAATCCAGCAGTTTAAGACTAGTCTAGTCTAGTCTTCCCTAARACCACTTTGAATACAGCAAGTAACATGTTATCCTATTGATTATTGTTTTGTGACACAGCTTACCCCTGAAGCGAGGAATACATGGCAAATAACTTCAGCCACATGCTGTATTTTCCAGGCGGTGTTTGACATAGGCATCCAGTTCATGTGCTGGCTCTGTAACTTGACGTTGCACTTGGACGCTTTCCAGCCCGCGTGTCTCTCTCTGCAGCGTGCTTTCTGTGGCTGACCACAAGTATGGTGCTCATAATTAACTGGGGCCCGTTTGCCATCGTCACTCCATTCTTTGCATTTCCTTTTGTAATGAAATGAGCAGTTGCTTGTTGCAATTCAGCTCTTCATGCTGACTTACCTCTTCTGTTACTGTTTTATTATGGTATTATCACATTACTGCTTTCTGACCTCATGGGGCGGCATTGCTCAGGGCTTAGCAGCAGGTTGTTGCCCAGTGTCAGACCTCCGCTCAGTGCAAGGGCAGGCCATGGCCTCTGGGGAAATCAAACTGGTGACTCAAAAAGACTTCTGCACAACATCAGAAGTCCTTGAGGAACAGGGAAGTTGCTTAAATTGTACTGCTTCAAATGATGTTTCACTGGAGTCAGTGAGTGTCTCAAGGAGCTGGTGACCAGGAGGTGCCCACATCAGATTGGAAATAGCTGGTCAGGCAGTGGTTTTATGTAGAAAGGCAGGATAACTAGAACTTGCTGATGACTAATCATGCAAAATGCACAGTTTACAAGGCAAAGAGATGCTCTCTGCAGTGCTTAAAATATGGCAGAGAAGAAATCCCTCTCTCAGGCCCTTGCAACGTATGAACAGAATTGTTTTTGTATATCCACTGAATGAAGATGATTTCAAGCTAAGAGGCTTATTAATTTATGTGTGTTTCTCAGCAATTTACATGAGTTTTGAGGCGTGACTCAAGCTGATTCTTGAGTTACGAGAACAAGAAAGTCAAACAAGTAGAAACTGCTCACTCTTCCTTTTCATTCTGCTCCAGAAAGCTCCTATTATGCTAATCTCCCATATAACACAGGGGAGGCAATAGAACACTACTGAAATTGTTCTGGAAATGAATCCTAAGGTATTTAAAGTATTATTTGCCATTATAATTTTAAACTCACTGTCTAAAAGGTAAATACAAAAAGGTTACTGTTTTCTCCTTGGAAGTTTGCAAAATTGTTGCATCTCTAATCAAGGAATCAAATTAACACCTTTTCATCATATGTAGTTATATTTGAAACAATGACACAGTGATTTCATCTGAAAAAAAAAGATATTTTCCAGTTGCTTGAAGAAAATTATTAAATGAACCTTACTCCCTTCATTTTACTTTATTTATTTATTAGTATATCCTCAATTTGATGTGAATCACTGCAGATAAATTCAGTAGAAATGCAGATAATATTTATGCTTGGTAGGGAAACTGTACATCAGCAGTTCAGAGGCTCATCACTTATACAGATACTTCTCTGTGAAAGATATTTGTATCCAAATGCAACTCTGCCCTAATATAGTCAAAATTAGACCAAAGGAAACTTTCATAAATATTTTGTCTGTTTATTCTCCACATTCTTATAAATTTGTTCTCAGTAAAAGATTGTAACATTTTGAAGAGTGATGGTAATTATTCCATTGATGTGCTTGTCTTCACAGATGATAAAGTTAGAGAAGAGTCAATTTAAGGAAGAGTCATAGAGGGCACCAGAGCAGTTGTCTGCTGCTAGTTATCAATACTGTTTATAGAGGACAAAATGATCCCTTTTCATTTGACTAGCAAGTCATTTTAACATAGTGTAAATTAAAATTTTAATTGGTGTGCTCCTCATTGCATAAAATCTTGAGTTCTTTCCTGACATGACATGCTCTTCTTGCAGCAAGTGTTGAACTTGTTGTGAACTATGGGATGCTGTTAGGTGCTGTCTGACTGCCTAGTAGGCTGTGGAGATCCTTTCTGAAGTCATCTGGAAGCTTTATTTAGCAAAATCCTCCTGTTGCAGCATTTGGAGTCACTGGCAACAGTCTCAATCTCTCCTTTTGCTGAAATGCTCAATCTGTTCTGTGCATCCAGAGRTAAAAATAATGTCCGTCAGTTTTCCTTCTTATTCTACTAAAAACGTGCTCAATCTTGCATAAAACAGTAAATTTTCAAGATGTTAATGAAGATTGTATTTTCCATTAAGGTAAGCACTGAAAAGGTAGTAGATCATCTTTTACAAAAGAGAGAGGTTTGCTCCAGTGCAAAAGTTTTGGTTAGAAAAATATGAGAAAGTCCGTGGCACTTCCCTAGCACATGATATTTGATGGAATATTATTCCATCAAAATTGGCTTGCAAAGATTGAAAAAGGTGAACTAAAGTAGTACTTTAATAATCATTTCTCTATGTTCATCTCAGCAGCTCTTTTCAAAGAAATACAGAGGAARGATGCAGGAGGTTAATATCAAATGGTAAGTTATAGCTAAAGCATGAGTGGGAATTTGTGAATTTCTTTAGTTTCAGACTTTTTCTGTCTGCAAGTGCAAGYCATTAGAGATGACATGTAGGCATTTTTACAAGCCTTTGATGAAAATTGTGGCAGCATGTAGCAGGTGCAGCCTCAATTCTAACTCGTGAACATCATGTATTTAAGCAAGCAGGCCTAGCACCAGTTGGCCTTTAATCTTTCCCCAAAAGTTGCATCACTACATTGAGTTAAGCCATATCCATAGCAGCTGGAGCTGGTCTGTGCTGTGCCATAGAATATAACAACTGAGATTTTTATATCCTATATACTGTCTATATTTACTTTATATAATAATTCCAATAAAAGGTAATCAGTCAAGCAAAATCCTATCAAGCTACTTGTTTGAAAGTCAAATCCCCAAATTTACCGTTCATTTCAAAATGATGTTGGTAGGCTGAGTAACTGATGAGCTTGAGTGTTCAGTAGCTTTGCAGACAGTGTTCTGGAGAGATATGAAAGTAAGTTTGCTGAAGTGTCCTTATCTCTCCAGGAGGCATGTCGTATCTCTTTGCAATAAGGAAATGCAAGCAGCTGATGGAAATAGATATTCTTGCATCATTAAAGAAGCTAATATATGAGATGAAAGGGCAAAACTTTTTAAAAGGAGWTTCTTAACCCTCTAAAGAGATTTGAACTTGCTTAGAGGGCAATAAAAGCCAGTTCAGATTTACTTACAGTTTGAATCTACTTCCATGCGTATTTTTTGCTGCGATGCAATGTGCAAATTTTGACACAAATACCTTTGTAGTCTGCAGTGCTTATCTAAAGAACATGCTCAACAGCATAAAACTTGTTGCTGCTACTTCAGCTTTCATTTTCTAAATAATGAGAAAAATAAATACTCCCTTTTCCCAGCAGTTACAAGAAGTATCTGAGCTCTGGTCTTTTCTCTTTTATTTTCTCAGCAGCTGGACTTAAAATAGGCTTAAAGTAGACAGAACAAGCACTATAACCAGTCACTACGTTAGGTGAGCTAACCATAGACAAACTTTGTGGAATGAGCAGTAGAGTTAAGTCTCCAGGAAGCATAGTAGGTAGGGAAAGATAGGCAAGATTGTTCTATTTTTCTAGAAGGGGAATGCTATGAAATTGCCACAGCTTTCCTCAGTCTAAAAATGTAAGAGGAAAAGTACTCTTAAGCGAACAGCCAAAGATAATCCTGCTCATCAAATGATTGGGTGATATCTGTGTTGGTTCTCAGCTTTCTCCTAACAATTCTTAATTCTCAAGTAATTCTATAAAGTTAAAAGTTCACTATGTATTTATTCAACAGTTCAATTAAGTGATCATTGTAGATATGCAAAGAGGATTTAAATTTGCCGTATTTCTGGATGTGTGGGGAACAAGGAGCTGTGTGAAGGAGGAAAATAAAGACTTGCAGATAATTTAAGCAGTTACTCAAATATWGACTTGCCAAGCAGATTTTTGGGCTCAGTACATTTTTGGAGTCCGTAGCCTTTGATCTCCAGCAAACAACAGGAGTATCAATCTCCTTACTGTATTAACAAGCCATCTGACCTTTACCTTCAGCTTCATCTGCTTCCTGAGTTTGGGAGGTTTTTATTTTCTATAGTGGGCAATGGGAGTTTGTGTGTGGTTAGCACCGTTTCAGTTCTCTTGCAAGGGCAGGTGTTGGGGTGCATGTTTTTGGGGGCAAACTGATTTCTGACAGCTACCCTCCCCAGCCACATGAGGTGAAAGACTGAAAGCCCCATTTCTGCATTGCCTATCCTGGGTGTTAGTGAGTTCTTGCATCCTAAGCTCTTATTGCTGTGGACTCTGCAGCTGACCACGGCCAGGACAGGAATACATTGGACATGGCTGTCTAGCAGGTGACAGTGACAGTACTGTCTACTTAGTGACAGTAAATAGCATTGACTAGCCAAGTTCACAGTGTAACAATAATGCAGCTCTTATGCTGAGAGTGTAATTACTGTCTYTAACATTAGTTTTAAAGTGGAAGCTTGGTTAATCTACTGGTAGGGCTGTATATTGTGAAAGTTTTCCTCAATACAATAAAGTGGGGATTGGCTTTAGAMGGTACTGTCCATCTTTTAAATATGTTTGGCTCCACAGTAAACTTTTTTAACTCTTTCTGCTTTGTACATTTGTAAAGAAATGTGTCCACTTATTAAAGCCAGACATAACCACGTGTTAAAGAAATTGTATCCTGTGAGGCATCTTGGAGGATATTCCTTCTATTTCTTAAAAATTGCCTGAGCTAAACATGGATATTCTCTCTCCCTGGGTTGTAGTACTGGTATAAAAATATATAGATATTTTAGAGGAATATGTGCCTCCCTGCTGTTCTTGAAGTATGGGTTTTGGTGCAAAATACCTTAGAATCATTGTACCTGAACAATCTAACACAACGCATCTATAGACAATTTTCATGCTTTTTGAAAGCCTTCTCCTTATAAATCTCTGCTCTTGAGGAGTTGTCCCCCTCCTCCCCAATTATTCTATGACAATAGGATAGCAAGAATTGTATCTCATGTACCTCATTAAATGAGGTCTGTTTAAGGTCTGTAGAATGTTGTTGTAAATATAGGACTTTACTATGAGCAACTTGACGGTAGAGTTTTGCCTTGGAAGATGATGGGCTTTGTTATCAAAACTACAATTTAATTACAATGAAAAAAGAATCAGGTAAGCCACATAAATATGTTGGCTATCTGGATATAGCTTGTGAGCTTCCTGTGGCACCCTCATCCCGACATAAAATAGTGCTTTGGGGACCCGCAGTGAGCAGTATATTTCTTATCAGAATTGCTGCCTGAATTGGAGCAGAGCACTAGAGTGCAGACTGCTTCCTTTTCATCTTGGTTGGCTTTATCCCGTCTCCTTCAAAGCTTGAATGAAAATGAGGAGTGGGAATGACATGACGTTTCCTGTAGGAATATCTGTTTTTACTCTTAATATGTACATGGAGGGGAAAAGCATCAAGACTGCCATAAAGCTGAAGTGTCAAGATGTCTGGAAGTGGAGATGATGAGTTTAGTTAATATGAAAATATTTACTAAAATATAATGAAAATAGTTAGACTATTTCCATTAAAGTGGATTGTCTGGAATGATACAAATACCTTGGATACTGCTGTGGGCAGCCACAGCAGTTCAAAGATTTTTACATCCAGATGCTGCACTAAAACTCCCCAAAATCAAATCAAATCAATATTGAACATTATCTGTTGCTTTGTGTTTAGAAGAATATAGGAATATGGAATATGGGATATGGAATCACTTTTGATGATGAGTGATGATGAYGACGATGATGAGTGATAAACTAGCGCACTCAAGGTGAGCAGTTTGTGGTATATCCAAACATAATTGCTCACTTTGTGTCGGGAGCTCAGTTTTACTTTGCAATGGGATCTCAGTTTTACTTTGCAACGGGAGCTCAGTTTTGTCTCTGACTCTTGCAGTGTCCTAGGGAGCTGCCCAGAGCTTGGTCTTCAGTGGAGAGTGGATTGTTAGCTCTTTGCAATGTGTTAAGTGACTGGGATTTCAATCAGGGAAGGGTTAAAGTTTGGCTTTCACTCAAGCTACCGTATAAAACAGTGAATTGCATGACACATTTCATGGGAAAATCCTTTTTTGTTGCTGTTGTATACCAGTGGTACCTGCCAGTATAATACATTCAAAAGACATTAGTTAGAGGCACCAACATTTCTAGTTTGCTTAAGAATTATAGTTTTTTAAAAAAAGTGTACACATTGGCTTCTCCATTATTTGTTCTCTGATTATGAGTATTTTGGTAGTCCTATTTTTCCTTACAGACATAAAACCCAGAAAGCTACTTTGAAAACAAATAAAAACAAAACGCTTAAATCATAAAATTAAAAGCAACCTGATAACTAAGGTAGTCACATGTCTCAAAATTTTAAGACTAAAGAAAAGTACCAGATACTTTAAGGTGCACGAAGAACCACTGCAGTTTGTAGTACTGAATCAAAGCAAAATTTGGAGGGAAAAAAAATCTGTCTGCTTGTCAGATGTGAAGCACCTGAACTTGAAAAGAAACCAGAAAGGAGTAGGAGAAGTCCTTGTGAACCAGTTTTGAGTGCAGAATTGTGCTGAGATGATTGTTAGAGGAGACCAAGGATGACTATAKTTTGATGGAGAGGAAACTCATGTGAGAGCTGAGATGGACTCCAGAAGTCAATCTGTAGGAAAGGAACATGAAGACAAGAGAAGATAATGAGATGAATGGTGCAGTGGAGAAAGTTTGGGGCTATTTCATCATTATATGTCAGTAACGAAAGGCAGTTGGACAATATACAGATTCCTCATTTTATGAGATTGATGAGAATAGTTTTGAACTGAAGGAACAGGATGCAGGAGAAGATGCAGGAAAGACCCATGTGATGCCTGTACTTGCCTGGAAGGCACAGGATATTTGGATATATGAAAGAAGTAGATAAAGGAACAATATTGTCAGTTAATAACTTGCAAGAAAAATCTGATAAAAAGTGTGAAGAAAAGATACAGATAATGAAAGGATCACATGTCATCTGGCTAGGATTTTGGGGGAGGTTAATGTGAATGGCAGATGAGTGAATTACTGTGAGGATCCTCCAGGCAGGTGTGTGGTGGCCAGAGGCCTCTCAGTCCAGGAGGAGAAGGGTGGAATGTAGACAACGGGTAATTGCTACTGGCTGTGTCCCGGTGTGATGGGAATGCTGGCACTTGCAAGTGGCTTTGGGTGGATGGCAGCATCCGATACTGGCATAAGGCTGTGAGAAAGGTGCATAGGCTAGAACAGGTAAAATGGAAGCTGTTGAAATCAGAATTCTTTGGAGGAAATATTAAAAGAAAAGTTTTATTGGGATAATCTGATAGTAGTCCTTGAAGATTGGATATAAGGATAGGCAGAGATACATTTAGAAACTGTAATATGTCTCTAAAATATTCAGATTCAAATGGTAAATATTTGAGAAATTGCAAATAGTCGAAAGCTAATCTGTAGTAAAAGCTTCAAGGACTGCTAAATAAAGAGGCAAGAATCTCCACTAAAGTCAAAGTTTCAAAAACTCTCTGGAATTAGTACTCAAAGGAAGAGAGAAATAGGTTGTAAAACAGTCTCCAGAATCCACTGSATAATAAACATCTCCAAAATAATGCAAAGATTAAGCAAGGAATCTGCAGAGAGTGGAAAGAGCATTGACTGTACCTTGCTGCGTTTTAGGCTATACCTTTAAAATCAGAAAGCATAGGAATTAATTGTAAATTTCTAAGAATCCACCCGAGACTTTTTTTTTTTTGTAAGTACAGCTATTGTAAGAAGAGGAATCAATAGGTTTTAAATGTAATTGCATTCCTCAGTTATGAATTTAAGTTTAATGATGATATCGAACCTGAAGCAAATGCAGGACAGCTAATGGAGGTGACTATGAGGAAATTGAAATTCTCACCTCCAGGGGGAAGCAAAACTTAAATTATCTAATTGTTTAAATCAGAGGAGACCAGATAATCCACAAAGAAGAGCTTGCATAATAAAATTGCAATTCCACTAGCAAGTACTTTTAATAAATATATAGTATATTTAATAACTATATGATATAATAAATATGTTGAGGGAATGCAGTAAAAATGAATCATAAATGGGAAAAGAATGACTCCGTTAAGGAACATTTATATGAACTCAGTAGTATGCAAAAGTTTTAGAGAAAGAACAATTAAAAGACACAAAAATCTATCGTATGAGTTAAGATACTGCATGGGATCACCAAAAGTAGTCCATGTCTGCCTTAAAGTGAATTTAATTRAAGAGATAACTGATTTTTAAACAATAGGTCAATAAAATTGTTTGTCTGATATAGTTGCATGTAGAGAATTATTTGTTATAATAGAGATAATGAACTGTAGGAGAGGAAAAATTATCAAAAAACTATTGAGAAAACTGCAGCTGGAGGGCTGGTTGAAGGTTGCTGGAAGACTTCCCAGGGACTGGTGATGGGTGTATGATGCCTTCATTAATACAAAAATAACAGTATTGGGGGGGGAAAAAAAAAAAAGATGATGCCAATTTGTGAAGGGTTCTGATGACGACTGGAGTTTCATAGAGAAGGCATGGGAAGAGCATGTGAATTGGAATAATGGTGTAAGTGGGATGGGATGCAGCTGTGCGAAGGGCAAGGTCATGCCCCCTGGGCTTGTACCGGGATCTGAGAGAACACTGAAAAGACAACAGAGTATTAATCACAAGATAATTGAGATATCCGTGAGATATAATTGCGGAAAAATGGACAAATTTGACTGCATCATGAATCATTTAACATATGCTAGCGTTAGGAAGTATGCTTCCAAGGCAAGGAAGCCTTAATGCTATATTTATAAGGCGTGCATAAAATGCAAGAAAACTCTGTGCGTTATCTTCACCTTAAAAAAAGTAAATTCAGATAGGAATAAATGCTAAGCTGGGTTTCTAGACTGAATCAGTGAATGGAGAGACTGTTTTATCAGAGGAAATTAAAAGCCCTGTTTTGTATAACTCAGTAAAAATGAAAATTGAGAGGAAATAGAGTTTCTGTCTTGTACCAAGAAAGATAATATTGGAACAACAACAAAAATGAACTGGTCTTGAGTATCTGTGTAATGGAAATTTAAAAGTTCCAGATACAAGGGCAATCAATAGCATTGTGAGACAAGAAATCTGGTTAATTTATAGATAAAGCTGTGCTCATTTTAATATATATATATGTATATTTAATATATAGCTATATCGATCTATAGAATTAAATCAGTGATAAAAATGTTTTTTTCTCTCCTATAAGAAAGCTGGGAAGGAGAAGAGATAAAGATATCCTCTAAAGATATCATAAAGGTATTGTCTAAAATAGTGTGGTAGAATTCTCTCAAATTAAGAAATGCATGTATTTGGGATTCATAGGTCAAGAAAAAAGTTAAAAATTAATATTTCTGATCTGTCAAAAATTACACATCAAAACATGCATTTTAAAAAGTATTCCTCTTGTTTGAGGAGGCTTATCTTAATTGGGCACATATTACTGTGTGGATAGTACACTATAAATACAGCACTATCAATGAAATAACAGCAAAACCTGTTATTTATTTTGAATAGATTTTATTCTGATTTTTTGTAGATTTTGATCCCATGCATCAGGAAAAAAAAGCGAAACTATACTGCAGCTGATGTTGTGCTAAATTTTTCACATAAAATCTTGATGTGTGCCAAATGTGACTGTATTCTGCAGTATGTTTATAACAGTAATTATTTTTGATGTTAGCTTTCTGCAGTAAAATACAATTTCTTGCAACTCATGGGAGGCATAAACTTTATAGCTGCCACATTAGCACGGAGAAGAAAATCCCACAGCAAAAGAGTAGTTAGCGTCCTGTGCTAATGCTATGATTGGTATGAGTAGCTAAGCTGATYATTTTTACAGTATGATTAAAAAAATAGAAAGGAGTGAATGGGTTTAGTGCAGTGCTGTGTAATGTAATCCTCTTCACGCAGCAAATGAGAATGAAAGGATTCAGTTGGAAATGACGTTTAGTCTGGCCCAGGAACCCAGTCTTTCCTTCAACGCACATAAAAACAGCAGCAGCCTGAGGCTATATTTTGTATAGTGTCACTTTAGTTATTCCTTTTTTTTGGACTTCTTTTTTCAGCTTTAAGGAATTAAGTCCCACTGAGCTGGAAAAGATCAGTATCTAAAATAGCTGAAATTATTTGTTTATTTTGTGAAATGTGTAAGTCATAACTATGTGAGCAAAAACAAATCTTTAGCTTTGATGGCATGCTGTGTGCTTTCTCCCTCTGCCAAAATGTTTGTCCTTGCTGATGATATGTGGGGGAAATCTTTTAAGGGTAAAGATAAAGACACCGGGTTGCTTTCCTGGGGCTAGAGAACTGAGTGAAGTGTTTTCCTTATTTGTTTGTATCCAATTCGCTTCGAGTAAACGATGACCAATTTACGCAGGGTTGGTGGGTTTGGTGAATAAATGAATCCCAGTCAAGTGTTAGGTCTTTGCTGTGGTGTGTAACTTTGCTTTGAAGGGAGGGTGTTTTAGCAAGTCAAAAAGCACCCGCTGCGGGTGTGCGTGACTCCTGCCTCATGGTGGGAGTTGAGGCCCTCGCGAATCCCGGCCTTTCCRCCGGGTCCTGAGGGTTGTGGCATGGGACGCTTCCCTCCAAAGGTGAGGATGAGCGAGCACTGGCAATGCCAGAGATGGGGGACCACAGGGTCGAGTGTAACAAGCTGTAAACACATTAAGAATCTCAGGTGGGCCCAAATTTGGACTTAACGTGTGAAAGTTGGAGATTTCACAGTTTACGTTTTCTGTCAGTATTTTTCATTTTGGATGTTCAAACATCTCTGCATCTCCCAGCTAAATATGTTGATTTGATATCAACAAATGCTTTGTATTATGTCCTGCTTAGACGTAAGTAGGGCACGCAGAGGATCTTGGAGGAGAGCTAGGATAGGATCACCTGAGATTTCTATCCTCAGTTTGGARACCGTGCTGCTGATTGAAATCTGAATATTCATTTGAACTTTCGGGGGTTACTTATCAAAACTGTTTGAATTCATCCATCCTTATGCAAACTTAAATCTTGTTTTCCTTGGTTGAATTACTTCGTGATAATAAAAATTCTTTCTTGGGAGAGCATTCTGTATGGGGAAATACATGCTGTATATACAAACAACCAAACACTCCTAAAGGGGCAACAAGGGAAGGACGTCTGAAAATTCACATTTTCTTATTGGAATTTATAAATAGAGGAAATGCCTCCATAGCAAGCAGCAATAGCTAGATTTGTTATTTTCTAGTTTATCTGAGCAATGAAAAAGTTTTGTAACTTTTCTTTAAGTGATGCAGCCATCTATGTCAGCAAAGTCAATTCCTGTTTGTTTTCTCATAACTGTGGATTGAGACATTATTTATATGTGGCTTTACAGCTTCCTCTTATTCCCTGTTCCCTATAAATGATTTCCATAGTCTTAGATAGCCCCTGAACAACCAAGTCTCTGAAGTAGAATTTGAGACTGGTAGAATGTCCGGTTGAGCAAGACGTAGTGCAAATAGGTTTATATAATAAAGCTTGTGTTTGCACATGGCACAAACTGTCAAACATTTGTCTTGTATTCAAGATTACGAAAGCTTATTTCTATTCACTGTTACCATATTTTTCTTTCCTTTAGCTTTTTTCTTATCCTCTTTTCAGTGCTTTTGCCCTCCCTTGACTTTCTGKTTTTTTTTCTTATTGTAAAAAGTTTTTATTTCCTCTTGCTCCAGTGTAGCATTTGATTTCAGTTTTTGTGCTGTTTCGCCTTTCTCTAGGCAACTTTTATCATTATATCTATATACCCTATATGTTCTTGTGGTTTGCAGCACTCTGCAGGTTTGATTGGGTATGCAGAGAATGAATGTGTTCCYGGTACTGAAATGGTAAAATTTCTAGGTAACTTTTGTCCGTAGCTGTGAAAATAATGCAGCTAGGTTTAGATCTGGTGCCATGGAGTGCAGAAGATMACACTTTTGTTAAAGGAAACCGTTTTTCCTTTTTGTCTTTTCCCCACCCCCCCACCATTGCATAATATGAAGTTGATTTTATGGGAAGTGCTCAAGACGGCTGGATGGATTTGGGGGGAAAAAAACACKCAAAGAAAGGCGTGGAAGCATGGAGGATAAATGCAGCAAGGGCCCTCCTGTTTGTAAAGAGAAAACTTGTCTCCAGAAGCAGAAACATATTTGCAGTGAGAAGAAAAAAGAATAATAATCCTTTCAAGAGTGAATTTTCTAGACTGTGTTCTTGCAAGGTACTGCATGGATAGCGTGAAGCTGATTATCCTAGATAGGGATGTGGGGAAGGATTGGGGGCTGTGGAGGGGAAGGAGGAGGAACAAATGGCTGGGCACAGATTCTCTGTGCAACACACACATATTTATGTGTTTCTGTAAATTGAAATATGATAAAAAAACCTAAAGAACTCTGGATGTGCACCACGTGAGAAGGCAGAAGATGTGCTTGATGTCAGGGCTGGGTGCTGATGAGCCGGGAGGGCTGGCAGGAAGGGCACGATGGAGGCAGTGGGCGCCTCCGTCCCCGCTGCCCGCGCTCCCGCCTGTCGGCAAAGGAGGTAACAAGTGGAACAACTCTTGAGAGTTTAGATGTGTTTGTTGAGTGGAACTCTGGATTATTTTAACAAGAATATTTCAAGTAAGTACTTTTTTGGGGGAGGGCGGAACACTTCTACTAGTGTAAATAAACTGTAAATAAAATACTTCTCCTGTACAAGCAGGGGTTATTTTACTGTCTAATTAGCTTAGAAGTGTATTATATATTGAAACTTACTTCCACCTATCTAATGATGTAAATGGCTAATTTAGTAGCTCCATCTGTCTGCATGTATTTATATTTTTTTTCTTAGAAAATATTTTTGGTATGAGCTGTAAGGTGTATAAAACAAAATATTTTTTTCCTACAGCTATATTACATTCATTCATGTGTTTTTTTCCCACTTTTTTTTTTTTGTTCTTTTAATAGTAATTAGAAGGATAGATATGTGTAGGAAGGTTTTGATTTGTCTTGGTGTATACTAAAATAAAAGACCATTTAAAATGAAAATGTTTTTAATATGCCATTGAATTATGCTATAGCTATGTTAACATAATAGTTTAAATTTTACTTTCAGACATATCCAGCAAAAACAAAGTAGAAAGGCAACATCAAAAATTTGAATAATAGAAAATATATTTTGCTTTAGTGAAAGACTGAATGACCTGCCCTGGTGAACATTAATAGAAAATTGCTATCCTGTAACTACTGGAGATCAGAACTGGTGTGTTAGCAGCCATCAAGATGATACAGAATTGCAGACATGGACAAGGAAAAATGTCATATGTTTAATACACTATGATTATGGTCACTAAAGGCCATAATAATTTTTTAATTACTTTTGTATTCATTTATTTTAGGATGAAAATAGGTTGAAGTGAGCCCTTGAATGTGTTGTTTCAAATAAGGAGTCTGTGGTGTTGATAGAAAAAAAAGTAGGATATTTTTGTTTCTTTCAGCTTTTTATTTTCTTGAACATCTAGCTCTTAGAATTCGATTAAAAAAAAAAAAAAGGATTCATACCTCAGATTTCTGAAAAAGAAAAATATTCAAGACTTTAGAGTAAGTTCCAAAGTAAAATCTGTGGGAATATTGCTTTCTAAACCCTCACTGCTCAAAATACAAGAAGCAACTGAAGAGTCCAAAATTTACTTTGGATTGAGGAAGGGAGGGAGGAAGGAGCAGGCAGTCTCTTAACTGAGGGTGCCAAATCTGAGATTTCCTAGGTCCTTGGGATGAAAATACCACAGAATATTTTAAGAGATTCTATTCTGTCTCTTCCCTGCTTGTTCCAAGGAGAATGTGGGTTTGTTGTAAAAGTTCAAGGAAAAAAAAAAGTAGTTCTGAGAAACTTAAAACCTATTCTTAGWATTCATACAAAAAAAATAAAGAAAAATAAATAAAGCTTTGATTTTTCGTGTTGTCTTTCTACCTTTACCAAAAACACATTTGGCAGAGTAGCTTCACATTAGACCTAAACTTGCGAAAAATACAGTCTTTTCTAGAAAAAGTGTCAACAGTGGGTGAGGAAGGGAAGGAGGAGAGCCAATCTGTTAACTTCTTTTATGTTATTTATCTTTCCTTTGAATTTTCATTGACTTTGCTTGTAACCATTCTTCCGACACCTGGGAAGAGAAGAGCTGTCCTCACGTTCACAGGCTGTCACGAAATTCTCCTTGTGGGGAATGCTGTGTAACAAAACCCGGCTGAGCGGGCCGCGTGGCTCCCGCTGGGCCCAGGGCCTGGATTATCCTGCTTGCTGCGGCACCCCGGGCTGAGGATCGAGCCCAGTCCTTCCATGGGGCGTTGCAGCGGCAGGGTACGCACTGCTCTTCCCGGTGCCACTTCCTAAACTACGGCTTTTGTTGTTTGTTTGTTTGKTTGKTTGGTGGGGGCCCAAGTGAGTATTTTCTTCCTCTTATTTTAATTATCACTTGAACCCTTTGGCACTTAGCAACAACTGCTGTATGATATGGGCAATGTATGTAGGTGCCCTCAAATTCACCCACAGCTACTTGACAGTCCAAAGAA
>NW_020455455.1:6068563-6278965 GCF_003342845.1 Nothoprocta perdicaria
GATTCTGACATCCAAGATCTTCTGTCTAGGCTCAGGTCAGGAAACATGGGATTCTTCTCCACTTCGCCTCCCTGTATCACAGTTGGGTGCCAGGTCTATCCCCACTCCGGTGCAAGCGAGAGATCCAGGGTTTCTGTGAACACAGGGACAACCTCAGCCCCAGGCCRTTGTGCTGGTTGTCACCACTGTAATGGGAAAGACACAGGAGTGATGAAAGGGAAGCCCGATGGAGAGAGGCAGACAAGGCCAGGCCTGCTTCAGAGCTGTCCTCATCAAGGACTCTGCGCCAGCGTGTCCCAAATCCCTCCCTAGAGACTTTTTAAGTGGTTATAAGATCCTCTTACCCTTCAAGAATATCTTCTGCTGTRATGTATCTCTAATGCTGCAGTATCCATAATGTTGATGATCTCTGTCACAGATGGAATATTTTACAAAGTCTTCTGTCTATAATATAAGAAATATGCTAAACATCACCGTTATGCTGCATTTGAATTGTAGAAATGAAAATACAAGTTGAAAGGCAGAGTTATTGCCTCAGCTGGGTTTATAGCGTGCTGTCAATGTGAGCTGTTAACCCTAAAGCCTCCCAATGGCAGCTGGTTCACTGTGGGGAAAACGATGGACAAGAATTAAGGGTTAGTAAAAGTGTAACATTTAATWTTTCACAGCTGTAGCCAACTAATATTTTTTCAYGTTACATATTAAATAACTTAGATCTCAGACACAAGTTCTTAGAAAAATAAATTGGCATGTTAAATCCCACTTTTGTGTTGTTTGAGGTGGAGTCAGTTATTAGCTGCATGATCAGCACACAGACGCTGAGTCCTATTCTTTTCTTAATTAAAATCGCTGTTACAAATATTTGACAGTAGTTTATAGTGGCAATAATCCCTTCTGAAAATAGTTGTTGTTCTGGTTCATAAATAGCTTGCAAGGGCAGTAACCCCAGTTTCACCTCTRATGAAACTGAAGAAAAGAATCTGGTCAGTAGCTGGTGGCAGTGTTTAAAAATTTTCAATAAAATGGTCAACGAAGTAGCAATTCACATATAGATGCATAGTTTTCTTCTTCTTTAATTTTTGCATTACTTTGGGTTAGAGGGAATTGTAGGCTGTGAAAAACACTGCATTCTTATTGTTCAAAATTAAAATTAGTTGCTTACTAAGAATGCTGAGTTAAAAATTCTTGCACGTCTTTTGTTGGTCTTGCATGCTGATGCACACGACCTACTAATGTGATGCTTGGCATGCCATAGAAAGCCATTCATCCATGTTATATGTGAATGAAGCCTCCTGGTTTGTACATGCGCTGTGTCACATTCCTCTGGTTTTCTAACAAAGCTTTTAATTGGTAAGCTGTGACTAATGAGCATGAAGGCCCAGAGGAAATGGAGCAGAATTTTCCATTATCCATGAAGACGAGCTCCAAGCACATAGATTATCAGGGCTTGGACCCTGGGATAAACCAGGGTCAAAGGCTCTGACTATAATGGAAAGTAGTAGCTGAAGATTTTGCTTCCATAACATCAAAAATACACTTCCTCAGCAAAACTATGTTGTCAGCCTGATAGCATCGCACAAAATATAAGTGGCATTGTTTTTGAAACTCTGAACAAATCTGTCATTTTTGTTATTTTGTGTTACATACTTTTGTGGGATACATCTCTTCTCGGCTTCAAGCAGGGAACTTGTTCTTCATTTTTCTTTGGAAAAGTTGTTGTACACTGCTGTTGAATTGCTGCCATGTGGTGCACCAGAAGTGGTTGCATTTTTGTGTGGGAAAAGAGATGGGGCTCAGACTCGAATGTCCTCAGGACCACTTGGAGATGAGACAAGGTTGGATGTAATGAGACCAGGCTACCTCAGGCTGCGTCTAATGAGTAGAGCAAAGTAATTATCTTCTGGGTCTTTTTTAATTCAATTTACAGTTTATGCTTTCCTCTTTTCTAATAGACATGCAGGGTTACTTACATTTTCCAGTGAACTTCCAACACAGAAAAAAAAAAGTTTTTAGGAAAACTTTGCTTTTAACAGAGATCAGTTGCCTGACCTGGCATAGAGTGTAGCTGCACCAATGGTTGTGATGCTTTGGGAGTGAGGAGTTGGAGGAGGAAGGGATGTCTTCTTTCAGTGACAGCGCCTTAGATCAGGTTAACATTCATAAATTATGGTTTATGTCTTGATGTGCTTGATGTGAAAATCTAACTTGTGGATGTTCAAGATCCCTCGTTACAAAAAATAYTGTGGAACTGGGAGATGAAAGGCTCCACAGAGCAGGTTAGTCCTTCTTGTGCCAGTGACTCCTGCCTTCTGGGCAGTGGTGACTGCCCCTAAAGCAAGCCTGGGTTTCCCAGACACATCTCTTGCACATCCCTATGTTCTGATGCTGAAATGCTGGGAGAGATTTATCAGGGGTGTCATGAGCGTGTGTGGGCGCCTCCCATGTGCTCTATGCGCCTGTGTRTGTATTAGGTAGTGGATATGTTCATAGCATGAAATGAGTTTAAAACTTGGACAATACTCAAGGAGTTCTGTGTATTTTATGAAAAATAGTAAGGGATTTGATGTGCGGCCAGTATCTGCCCCACACATCACAACACAGAGCAGTTTTTTCTCTCCTTTGTACACTAATACAAAAGAAAGGAAACTTTGAATATGTGCTGTTATGACAGGWTATTAATGATGCATTATTTGATTCAAAGGTTAGTAGATGCAAATGCTAAGAGTGATAAATACATTGTGTGTTCAGATTGTGTTATATTGACTTTTTTATTCCGTGCGAGTGGGGTTTAGGCTTCTTCTGCAATCAGGAGTTGTGCATGCAATATTCACTGTAGAGAACTCCAAATAATTGCCTGTTCTTTTCTTACTGTCACAGATACCAAAGGGACAGTCTAGCTGTGCACCAAAGCATGGTACCTATTATTACTTAAAGGCTAATGAGAAGAGAAGGGGAGGATTTAAAGGTTTTGGATAATTTGTAAACCAGGTAACAGATCGGGGCTGATGTGCTGTAGTGCGACACGAAGTCCCTCCATTTACTCACCCAGGTCGCTGYACTTCAAGCACACAAATGAAGGGAGTTGCTCTGAAGGTCAGTTCTGACTTTCTTCTTAATTTGGCAGATTCGTGYGAAATCAGATCAGAGCATGGAGATGCACTAACCATTGCTGCACTGCAGGTTGTATTCAGTGACCCAGCAGTGCAGCAAAATACGTGACAACTTTCATTTACACAATACCTTTCGATGCAGAAACTCGGAGTGCCTTGCAATGCTGGAAGCTGTCATTCAGTTTGGGGGCTCCTGCAGACCCCAGTCAACTTGTCGTGCCCCAGGGCTGCTCCGCAGCTTGGGCATCATGTTTTTGATCTTGTTTTTGTTGGGGAGTCCCCATCTGGAGGAGGACTCCTGTGGCAGTGCAGCCCCTGTCATGGCAGACAGCAGCAGTGTGGAATTGCACTCACAGTTTTGCCAGATTTTCTATCTCAGGAAACAACAGTAGAAATGGTTGTGACTATCCTAATTTTTATGTAGGGAAAGGCCTAGCAAAGGCCTTTTTTTCTTTAACTCCATATGCTCTCATGACAATCTGTCAAAGTTGTGCATCTGTTTTTTATTTTCATGAAGATGGGAGGGAAAAGATTAGAAGAATGGTTTGAAACTCATCCTTTGACATTATACATGAAAAGGATTACCTAGCAAAGGCTCRAACCTTTGATTTTAAGAAAAACATGTGTTTCCCCATCAATGGGAGAAGATCTGGGTGAGAAATGCCTGCCTCGGGGCATGGTTATATTCCACCATGATCATGAGGAGGACCAWAGCCAGCTATACTATGGAAGTTCATAGAATCATAGAATGCTTAGGATTAGAAGGTCATCTAGTCCAACCCCCCTGCTCACGCAGGGTCACCTAGAGCACRTGGCACAGGGCTGCRTCCAAGCGGGTTTTGAAGATCTCCAAAGAAGGAGACTCCACAGCCTCTCTGGGCAGCCTGTTCCAGTGCTTTGTCACCCTCACTGTCAAGAATTTTTTTCTTGAGTCCTGTGCAACTTCCGATGCTTCAGTTTGTGGCTGTTTCCTCTAGTCCTATCGCTGTCCACCACTGAAAAGAGGCCGKCTCCCTCCTCCTCACTGCCTCCCTTGAGGTRYTTATAGACACTGATCAGGTCCCCCCTCAGCCTCCTCTTCTCCAGGCTGAACAGGCCCAGCTCTCTCAGCCTTTGCTCATAGGGCAGATGTTCCAGGCCCCYGATCATCYTSRTAGCCCTGCRSTGGACTCTCTGCAGCAGTTCCACAGATGCATCCTGTTGTTATCTGTGGGTTTCTACTCAGCTGTGTTGCACTGGACACCAGTGTCCTTAGGAGGCACAGTATAGACAGTGCTAGCCCAACGTTAGGGATCCTGAGTGTGGAGCTGTATTGTACCCCACAAAAACACTCTGTGTCTTGTTTAAGCAGGAGGGTGTCGGGAACAAGGGAGATGCTRAAAACTGAAGAGGATCCAGTAATGAAGATGATTAGGGTATGAGAGCACATGACGTGTGAGGAAAGGCTGTGGTAACTGGGCTTGTTTGACCAGGAGAAGAGCAGATGAAGGAGGTTTCTCACTGCAGCTAGCAGCTACCTAATGGGAAAGTAATAGAGAAAGCAGGGCCAGGCTGTTCTCTCAGTGTGCAGGGAAAGGCAGAAGAGAGACGATGGGCAGAACTTGTAGCAAGGAGAACGCTATTCAAATACGAGGGGAAAAATATCACAGGAAGAATGATTTATTACTGCAGAGAGGCTGTGGCTACCTCTGTGTGTGAAAGGAGTCAAAGCTTGACTGGATGCAGCCCTGAGCAGCCTCCTCTGCCTTTCAAGTTGGCCCTGCCTTGAGCAAGGACTAGACTAGACGACCACAAGAGGTCCCTTCCAATGTACATTTTTCTATTATACTCAGTTGGGTTTTTGATTCATTGCCTAGGCACATGGAAAAGAATACTTCCATTCCTGAAACAGATTGTGCATATGCTCCATGGGCACTAGCAAAAACACAGGGAGATCATCATTGTTCTTAAAAGAGTTGTATCCATTTCTGAGTATATCAGGAATATAGGAGCATAGTAGGAATCTGTGATGCTGAAATATGTTAAATAAAAGAAGGAAGGGATGTTTAACTTTGATMACACAGTGGTGATGGGAAGATTCCCTCTTTTCATTCAAATGGAAGTGTGAGGGCCTAGGAGTTACACAAATTGTTAGTGTTAGAGTTAGGCTTCGGGAAGGGATGAAGGATAGAGCTCCACATGGAGTGCGGATGCAAAGGGCATGTTAAGGGACATGTAAGGTGACTTTTAGGTCTGCTCTTATGGCAATTTTTGTCCTATTGGACCTTCAATAGGGCTGTGGGTTTGGGCCTATCTTCGGGTAGTGTTAGGTTATGGTTCGGGAGTGTAGAGGGGGGGAAATCGAATCTCTTGATATTCAGTGCTGTGTTCARTCACAAGCCCCAGGTGGTCTTCAGAAGGTGCTTGAAATATCATCTGCTCTTGCTTGTTGCCAGGTAAGAGTTTTGCATATACCCCCAAACAATGCAGTTCCTTAAACCTTGCGCACTTAAATGCATAAACACTTTAAAGATCTATCAGGCAACAGGAAGAATCTTGAAAGCACTACTTTACAGCTTGCATGGTTTATATATGCTGCCACTTGTATTTCTCAAAAAATAAAATGAGATAAAAGAGTTTTGTATCTTTTTGCAAGTGGAATTTTAGTAGCTATATAGAAATGACCTTTTTTTCYAGTTGGTTATTGAGCTGTTCGTAAACAGGTGCATATGGAGCAGCATTATTCTTGAAGAAAATGAATGCTAATGTATGCTAGCTTTCTATTTTCACATCTGTATTGTTGGTTTTATTTTTCCATCAAAAACCTTATAACTTCTTTATCTAGCTTTTAAACTTATATTTTAAGAAACTATAAACCTTGAAAAGAAACTATATACCTTGTAAATGAAAAAGAATGTTTGCTTTGCCACATGAGGATAATGGTGCTCACTTTTTTAATACTTTGAGAGATGTCCCTCTTGTAATGAAACAGAGGAAGGCAATTAATCTGAAGCCTTACTAAGCAAATGTGAAAGTCAGACTTTTTAAAAGAGTGGGAATATTTCTTTACATATGTTTGAAACATGGTGCTTTCCATTTCTTTCTAGTGCTTCTATAGTTGGTTGGAAAGACCAAAAATACAAGCGTATTGACTTAGCTTTGTGCTTAGCATAAATTCACACGAAGAAGACTAATTTAACATGTGTCTGACCTTTAACAGTGTGAAATGAAGAAATGTATTGTTAGGGTTACCAGAGTGTGGCAGGATGTTTAATCAGCTTCTTTGCTTTAAAGAACAGTAGGAAGGAGATGATGTATTAAAGACGATAGCTTCTTGTAGACTTTAGGTTTTAGTGCCAGGATCTGAGTACAATAGCAGATTACATCTCTGTAGGGAAACTTCCTACTGGACTTTCTATTTTTAGATGTTTGTGGCTGCTTCTTCCTTTGCTTCTTACTAATTGGCTTTTTCTCTCTTGAAAGCTTGAGTTGCTTTCTCTGAGTTCTGCTTCTAAACTGATAATATAATTCTGTTTAGAGCAATCTTTTCTTTTATCTTTTGTGGAAAACAGGGCAAAAGAAGAGAGTATAAATGCAGTCATGCACTTCCTGATTCTGCTTGTCTTTCAGTGCATATCAAGTAAATTAATGGCTTTGAGCACTAAATATTTGTTATCATGTGTGCAGCAACTGTGCAAACTTCCCTGTAATTTTAAGTCACCACAGATTTGTTTTTGTGGCTGGATAGATAGGACACTTCAGGTGTCCTCTCCCTTCAGTCTGTCAGTCTCTTTGGGAAACTCCTGTTGGTACAGGTTCCTCACACAGGCATCCTTAAGTCAGGCTTAAGGCTTCACCTGGCCCTTGTTCCGCTCTGACATTGACCAACTGGGTCCAGAATAGCGCTCTATTTTAGGAACTGCATCCTTTTTCTCTGCAATGATCTGTGCCCTCTCCTAAGAGACTGTGATTGAATTTACAATAGGAGTCCTAATTCTAATCTATTTCAGGCCTGGCACATTTGGGGTTATGGTTTCTACTGCTTCACTCTTGTACCTCAGGATTCATTTCTTGACACGTTTCTTGCACTTCGTATTTTCAAAGATCCTTTTTCTTTTCTYGCTCTTCTGTTTCTGATCCAGGTCATGTGTATGTGTACTTCTAAAGTTTCAGTGACCATTTCTTTACCTGTAGTTTGTATTTTTGGATGATATACTTATTACTGACCATTCCAGTCAATGTCTCTTACTTATAATAAAATATATTAATGTGATGAAGTAGCTGAAGCATTACAGAAATATTCTCCTAATAGTCTTGTAACCTTATAAAATTGTTCTTCTTTTTTGCTGTGATGAATTTTCATTTTACTTTTTTAATGTATCAGCTTTCCAGGCTCTTGATTCTTCCGTGTTCTTTTTCTCCTTGAGCTTTCACCAGCATTTGGTTTTGCTTGCCCTTGACCTCCTGTTAGAGCTCTCTATTCCATTTTAGTGGGCTGATAAGTTATAAGCATTCTACTTTCTTAAGGTGTCATCAAAGAGGTGCGCAGCTCCTTGGAGCCGTTTAATGGTGATTGTATTTTTCCCTTGTCGCCTGTGGTGATGCAGCCAGACTAGAGCTAGAATGGAAGCAAAAAGACTCTAAGTAACCTGTGATCTTAGAAACCTCTTTTTCAGTGCATAGGAGCAAACTCCGTTATTGACATTCCGTTGTCTTTGTTATGCTAAATCTTGAGCTCTGAGTAATACCCATGTTTTTGGGATCAGATTTACTGCTGGCCTTGTGTGATGCCAAGCAGTTAAGCACAGGCAGTGAGATCAAAGATAGCTGACAGTACCTTCTGTGCAGTTTAAATGGATTTAGTCACTTAAATCCAAGGAAAACAGTTGAGCACCTTCTCCTTTTCTTGTTGTCTTAATCCACTCTTGCACCCGCAGACAACAAAGGGCACCTGCGCTTTCATAGCACTTGCTTAAGCAGATACGCTGGGTCACCTGCTTTGCCTTTGACCCAGGTTTTTGGCATCCTCAGCTTCCCCTTGACAGCCTGGTGCCCTGGCTGCCAGACTACAGGTTTATCAAGATGGGGGTGACCGGCCCCATTCCTGCTGAAGTTGGGCCACTGTGGCCAGGACCGTAGTGACTGGAAGCCCCAAAGCGTGTGAGTGTGAGTGTGAGTGTGAGTGTGAGTGTGAGTGTGAGTGTGAAGGGGTTGGCGGAGTAGCTGTAAGTCACACGTGGGGCAGGTGTGACTTGGTTCTTTGGGTGAATTTTAGGTGTGACTTGGGTTCCTTGCAGATCTGGTTCAGGCTCTAACTTTTGTGCTGTGCTTGTCATAAGGATTATCAAAATCGGGAACATAAACATGAATTGTTTTAAGAATGGTGTAGCTGAGGTAAAAAGAACTGGCTGAATCAYTGGAATAGGTCTTCCCAATGATAGATCCTTATGAAATGTGTTTTTAGGGCCTAGCTGCAGGAGTATTCTTTAGAAGTGCAAGGTTTTTTCTTCAAAGGATATGTCTGGAACAGCTGTAACAGGCAAAAGGTGCCTGCTGGTTGGCAGGTTGGCAAACAGGGAAGGGGAATAAGGCAAAGCAGAGACATAGGAAGGTCTGGCAAATCAGACTGAGACGTCTGAGTCTGCTCAGTGTGAGGGTCTGATCCTCCCTGCTTGTGTCCTGGATGCGTCCAAGTTTGCAGGCCATTTTCCATGCAGGTAAGAAGGTAGGCAACTGAAAATCATTGTAATTCTAAGTGTAACAGTAAGCGCTTGTGAAGATCCCCTCCCTAGCTTTGTTCATGGACAGCAAATAGTGCCATRTTCTACAAAATGGATCTGTGAAAATTTTCTGAAATTTATTACAAATATACTACTTTTCTCCCTCTGCATTTCATTAAAAAAAGAAATGTAAACAGCAACAAAACAACCCTCTGTAACTTTGTAAGTGCAGATACCATTACGAGCAGAATGAGTCTCTGGTAAAGAGCATCAGTGAAAGTTTGTTCATGGCTAAATGACAATTTAATGCAAGCTTTGGATGCAGCATGTTGCTGGATCTGTGGTTTCTGATCTTCTCCCACTGTGTATTAGGTGTTCAGGTGTTCAACTGTGTGTCCCAGACTACCTCCCATTTCCCACGCAGCCACAGCTACTGCCTTCCCTCCCCACCTGGTACCAGGACTCTTTTTCCTCTACTAGAACCTCTACTTTGCTTCAGGGTAAGCTGAAGAAGAAGGGTGTCAGGAGAGCATCCTTCATTCTCTTTTGTAAGATGGGGCAAAGTCAATGGGAGTAGTAAGAACAGCTGTATTCTCTTTACTCCCCTAGGATRTGGCTTTCTGAACATTGTAAAATAAGATTCCAGTTTTGGAGAGTCCTGCRTAACCTGCGACAGGCCCTGTGGATCTTGGGACCCCCTGTGGATCTTGGGACCATACTTTGTATTGTATTAAATTTTAAATACAAAATCAAGATAGCATCTGTTAGCATTTAGTCTGGTATTTAGATGAACCTGGATATGAGTATGGAAATCTAATTAGTCTGAGACGGCACTCCTTTTCCTCATATGAAATAAAAATCATCATCAACTGAATGGACACATTTCATGGACATTTGGGGAGGCTCAAGCATTGCCAGTGTTTGATTAAATTACAATGACATGTCTGCCCAGAACAGGAGCATAGGGGTGAGCGCCTATACCATACCTTGTGCCTATATGGTAGCAGTGGTCACTGCTGATCACATGGCAGGTTGCCATGTGCTTTCACRCTGTCTTTGCTCTCCTTTTTGTTTCTTGCAGAAGCATGCAGAAGTTTTTCCTTGCTTCTTAATGGAGGATGTCTTTGCCAAATAACTTGTGGAACTATTTTCTCTGTATTTCTTCATACTTTTCCCAATAGAGAATAGCTTTCAATTTTAGCTCTTTTCCTTTGTCACATCGACTCCAACGCTGTTCTTTCTGGATTTCCTGCGTACTTTATTTTTCCAAGTTTCTGTTTTCAGTTTGTGATCAGTCTTTTTGTACTGATAGAACATCTGCCCATATTCTGCATTTCTCCACTGTGAAAAGCCATTTTGTTAAATTGAAGCTTTGAGTCAGGATCAATTCCAGTTCAATGTGCTTTTCTCAAAGATGACTTTTGGTCCTCAAAATTAAATGCCAGAATGAGTAATCTGATCTATCAATACAGCAAATGCAGCCTCCACGGGGAGCTTCAGAGCACTTAGATCTTCTGGTCATGGATTAGATTGACCTAAACCAACCGAGATGGGGAAAGTACATCTTTCTGCTGGCCATTCCTTCATCTCTTGCTTTTTGCAGAAGGTGATGCTGTAAGAAATGTTGTGTTTCATACATAAGTATTAAAAATCCTGATCATGGTTTATGTGTTTCTCAAGGCTGTGCCAAAGGAGGAAAAAGGTAAGAGGGAAGGAATGGTAAATCTAGGAGTGACATAACAAGGTTGATGTTATTGCCCATCCAGCCCTATGCACAACCTTGTGCAGAAAGGTATCTTTCCTATGCAGTCTCCCCAGGGGAGTCCTGGGAGGGTCACGTCAAGGCTGATGTGCTGCTCCCATGCAGATCAGATGCCAGGGCAAAGGCAAGGGCTGTGCAGGAGCCTCTGCCCTGCCATCCTCCTAGGATTTTAAGTTATGCTGAGATTGCTTTAGCTGAGGCTGCAGCAGCAGCCTCCTCCTGCCAGGATCCTTAAGTGATAGATAGGGTCTGTAAGGGAGAGCTGTATTGCGAGTTGTTCACCAAAATCCTCTTACTCAGCCCTAAAGAGAGGGGATCTGGACCAGCTTGAGAGGAAAATATGTGGAGACAGACAATACATTAACATATATTAATGTCAACATGAGGTCCTTTTGTTTGCTTATTTTTTAAGCTACCTCTGTTTTCTTGGCTGCTGAACAAAGAACTGTAACAAGTGGACTCATGTGAATCTTCCATCGTTCCTGTAGACAAGGCGGATCTCACAGGATCTAGCATATGGTTTAGCTATGGATTTGGTTCCCATTTAATTGGGTTTTTAGGAACAAGATTGCGGCCTGCTGTGCAGGGCACTTTTATACAGCCACTCAGTAATCATTTTGCCTTGTCTTCACCTATTGGTGATAGCTTTGAGTAAAGTCAAGTCAGAAGGCTGTCACCACCTGAGCCTTTTTGTTTTTGTTGYTTTTTAACTGTTGTCCCTATGATCTGCCGTGAATTCCCAGTTTTTGTTTAACATTCAGGGCAAAGGCAATCTGTCCACTGTTGCCCTCCGTAGAGTGTTGCTGGTTTATTTACGAACTGGCCTATAAAAATACACATATCGGGTGAGTGAAAACTTACTTCCTTACAATAAATAATCTTAACAAAGAGCTTTCCGGACTTAAAAGGCAAGGCAAGTAAGCATTATGCTGTGATTTGGTCGTCTGCAGTGGGAAGTCTTTTAAAACAGTTCATAGAGTTGTGTTTTTTATTTTGTTTTGTTTTGTTTTTTCCACTTAAATGGTGGCACTGGCCTAATAAAGTGCTAGCCAAAATTTGATTTTTTTTTCTTTTTCTTTTTTAATGTTTTTTTTTTTAAGTTTGTGAGGTTGTTCCTGCCTGTGAATTGAAAGCAGTTTCCTTTTGCTCCTGAAGGCTTAGTTTGGAAAGGAAGACTCACTGCAATCTATTTCAAGAATAGTCTGAAGCGGAGGAAATTCCCTTCTTGTTGCTAGTAGATGGTGCAGAAGGCTTTGCTGGAGAACAATAACAGTTCAGTAAGTTACAAATTTTATATGAGGTTTTTTATTTCATACAACTTGATATTATCTGGAAATTAGACTGTAACTCAGACATAAGGAGTTGTGTAGTCTTTCTTAAGGGGTGGGGGAAATGTACATAGTGTGTTTAGCTTTGAACTTAGTAAACACTAATTTCACAGAAAGGATGAAATTTTTAATGAAAAAAGAAAACAATATGTGAGCTTCAAACTGTATCACAAAGCATTAGTCTACGCTKGCAAGGTATCTCTGTGAGACATTCACAGCACATTTCATTATCCAGGAACTTAGATGAAGAGAGACAGGCAATATTCCCTATCTGTGCATCTGCAGTGCTCCCATCTTTTCACATTTTCAGGTTGCTCCAGGGTACCTCCATCAACAATTTAGAATCAAGGGGCCATGTTCAAATATCAGTCGCGGGGCGATTTATACCTCCCTCAGGGCAGATCTCGATGTACTAAGCGTATTAAAATTAAAGTGTTTGTGTAGATGCATTTCTCTCTGAATCAGAAGTAGGGAGGTGTTCAGGGAAGAATTAATTATTTTCTCTATGCAGAAGCCCCTGCTGCCGTGCTGGGTGCAGGCAGCCTTGCACGTCCTGGGCAGTGCACAGGGCCAAGAAGAAGGTGCTCTGGCAGCGCCAGGGCAGAACATGGAGCAGGATCCCCTTTGCCTTCGCCTGTCATGCCTGCAGGTTGGTCCAGGGGAGGAAGGTGGGAGCAAAGTGCCAGGCCTGGCAGGGGCTGCTCCTGCCCTGGACCCAGGTGTGAGAGCTGCTTTTGTGCCGTGGCTGCCCCTYAGAGAGGGGCAAATGCTGTGCACCCAGAGCCTCCGAACCCCAACCCCTGGAATGTTCCCGTGTATYGTCTTCCTGCTGCTTCCCAGGACCTAGCGCTGGGTAAGCAAACGAGGGGCTTTCCTTAACTGCTGGGCAGTAAAGCTCAAGAGAAAGCGATGGAGTAAGAAAAACACTGGAAATGGCAGAAACAGGCTCTAGCAGATAATGTATCAAAGGATTTCCTGCAAGCCCTTTTCAAGCCAAAAATGCTGCTGCTCGTTGTTAGTTTCCTTTGTGAAGCTGCCGGTAGGTCTCAGAGTGCCACCTTCACTCAATCCTTGTCATATAAAGGTTCACTTCCAAAAGAGCCACTTCTCTCATCCCCATCCCTCTTTGTGACTCAGTCAGGTTGGACTTGTTTTCATTTCTGTCAGGATCTTTTTCTTTGGATTTCTTAAAGGTTTCGGTCAGATGTGCCTTTCAGAATGAGAATTCTTAATGCTGCGTTTATTAGTTTCATTCCTGTATTCGTAAGCATTCATAATCATGTTTCACAACATTATGGCTACTTTTTAATAAAAAATAAATATTTAACTGAGAGAAGATTTTTGCCGTCCATTTTCAAGTGTCATTACAAGTGAATGAAGCGCAAATCAGAATTCAGAATGAAGTGCAAATCAGAATTCAGTGCTGTCACACATATTGTACAGGAAATCATAGTTCTTTTGATAAAGTTTATACTCTAACTGATCATGAGGAATATAAAGAGGGAGGAATACACTATCAAATGTACAGGTGTAGCTTTAGAAGCTTGTGTGTATGGGTGATTCCATGGTATATTTTTAAATTTAGTCAGGAATTAATTTAARATGTCAGATTGTCTACTAGCCTATATTTGTAAATTTAGCAAATTGGATAAATGTCAAATAATAAAAAAAAAGCCGTTCTTTTTATGTTTCAATATTTTTTAATCATTCTCCCTTAGTGTAGCTTAGGGACAAGAGCAAAGCCTTTGCTTTTCTTGCAAGTGAAAGCTTTATTTGAGCACACCTTAGATGAATTGCGGAAGTTTACATTCTTTACTTTTCGTGTTTTCCTGCCTTTGGAAATCCTGAAAGGMAATTGGTAATGTTGTCTATAAAACATGTTGGATGTTTTTAATAGAGTTCAGGTATTCAGAAATTTTACAATTACCTCTTCTTTTAAAGAAAGCTGCAACTGCTGTTGTTTGAAGTGCTGAACACTGAAATTGTAAGGCAACCCTCTTGTGCTAGTAAACAAGCTTCCATATGACAGCACTCTGAAAATGTCTTTTAAATTGTGCTACATCTGTGTCTAATGTTGAAAGCAATAAAAGCAGCCAAAAGTCAAGCCCTCCTATCTGTCTCAAAATGCAGAATGTGTATATATGCATACCTACTGTATGTATTCAATATTGCATCTTTAAATAGCAAACATAGAACATAAATGYCCTCCCTGCCTCATGCTTCCTCCAAAGGCTTTACTGCTTCATGGCTCTGCCAGACCTCTCGGTTCCTGCTTTATACGGTTTGCATCTCCTGGAAGAGACTGTCCTTCCCTTCYGAACGGAGCCGAGCTGTTTGGATGTGCCTTTTCTTCAAGGGGACGGAGCAGAGCACTTTGCTGCTGGGACACGAGCAGCCGGTGCCCGTCATTTTGCTCCAAAGTTGTCCCATCCGCGTGTGGCAAGCGGCCGAGTGACAGCCCCCAAACCCACCTCACATTAAAAAGCACCACGTTTAATTGACTTTTGCAAGGGCGGTAAGAATTGGGATGCACTGAGAGAGCAGCGTGTAAGTGGGGCCTGCAAGATGCCTTTGGAGAGCTGGCAGGTCCCATCATTCCACTCCTTTCCCTGTTTTCTTAGGTCAAAGACCATAAGATTTATGCCAAACATAGGCAATACAGATGTGAAGAACAGAACTTGCTACCTGCTGCGCAGATTGCCTGGCGCTGTGTTTAGGAAAGGTATCCTGGTGTCCCAAAGGGGCTTGCACCGAGTTTGTGTAGGGATGTCAGAAACTGTTAGGGCCCAGCAGATGAGCGTAGGGCCCAGTTGATGAGTGTTATGTAAATTAAACTTACAGCAGATTGAGGGAGCATAGACCAGCATAGCACCAAAGATCTGAAATGTAAATAAATGCATAGCATTCATTAAAGAAGAAAGCTGTGGGGTCTTTTTATATAACGTGCTTGGAAGAAGTATATTGTGGGTAAGTAAGTTATTATGTCTTTTTAAGAGAGAATAAGWCCTAATATATGTATTTTTTTAAAAAGAGAAACAATAAACACCACTGGCTCTATTAATCAGTTAAGTTCTGTATTCTTATGTGGGCAACCACTCTATGCTGACATTACCTATCTACACCGAATCTTGCTTAGTGGTTTAGCCTTGTCCCCAAACTTGATTGTATGGCATTTTCAGGAGCTTTAAGTCCAAGTCTTAATAGAATTTTAAGGTAATAATTTTGCATCAAATTCTAGATTTATAGAGACTGGTTTGCTTTACCATGGTAAGAGAAAATCTGCCCATCATTGGAAGCCCCATAAAAATGAGATTTACTAATTGTTTGGATTTAAATTGATTCCTTTTAAATGTCTTCACTTTTTATTTCTTTGATTTAAAATTAATAACAACTCCTATATTACATAATAATAGCTAAATCCTGACAATAGTTCTATAGGAAGCAGACCATGTAAATGTAAAATCAGAATAGTGTGTTTTGTTCAAGTAGTACCATATGTTAGTTGATTAACAAGTTGTAGGGATATTAGAAGATCTTGGCTGCTTRAAGAAGGAGCATCTGTTTTCTAAGTCTTTTATCCAATATGCATGAAGACTTTGCCAAGTTTAAGCTTTTTTTGCATATCAGCGATGAATTCCTTGGGTATATTTCTGTAGTCAACACTAGTATGTTCTTGGTTTTAAATCTTACTCCAACACTGTGAAGAAAATGCAGTAATGTTAACAAATAATACAAAATACCTCATCTGCAGATATTTTATATGTGCAGCTCATTTTTTTTTCAGCCTCTCAACTTCTATTTGGTTTAATACTTTGTTTTTATTTTCTWCCAGCCGTCAATGTCAGTCATCAAAGAAAGCAATTAGAATAGTTGAAGATTTTTTTAGAAGTTGATGGAATTGTAGTCACGTGTGGAAAAATGGCTGGTGGAGGCGCATCAAAAATGTTATCAGGGAAACAAGTGACATGAGTTTTTATAAAGCAAAATGTGCCATCTTCCACTTCAGACCCACTCTGAGCTCTTAAGTAGATTTTAAGTGGCTAATCAGTCTTGCTATCCTGACTTGCAGGAGATTCTGCTCTTTGACCTAGTCATCATCATGATGACAATGAATGCCTGAGGCTTAATCCAGAAAAGAAATAAGGTACTCAAGAAAGATTGGAGATTTTAAGTTRTTTCATGCTTGTCCTGTAGAGAACTTCTGCCATGTCTGTGCTTGAGGTCACACCTTGAGGTTTCCCAAGCAGAGCGCCTAAGAATAACTTCTTTTCCTCTGCAGGTCTGATAAAGTATTTGAACTTCTGTCTTGGATGAGGATTTGGCTTTAACAGTTTGCTGCTATGTAACTTCAGGCTTGTGTTTTGCAGCATGGGAAGAGAAAGCTGAGGCAGGAGCCGGCTGGCAGGAGGATGGTGCTGGCCAGCAAGCATAGATCATATAAGTTGTCTAGCATTGCACAGGCCTCCTACCTGCTGAGTTGAGACCATTCTTATACTGTCTTTAATTTATAAAGTGCTGCATTTGATCCTGTGTGATTGCTTTTGTTCCAGTAAACTAAAGCAGTGGTTGAGGTTAGCTGAAGCTTCAGAGAGTTTAGAGTTGACCATCAAGAGCTTCCCTCCCTCTCTGGTGGGACTTGAACATGCCGACCTSAAAGTGAGTTGCAAGCCTTTGGTAACTGCATCAAAGAAATCCTTTCTGTTAGCATATTTTCAGTGTGTATCTTGGGTTTATGGACAATAACTTTGTTTTGGATTTAGAGGTGTGGCAGGGTATGTTTCTGTTTTGTTGTTTGTTTGTTTCTAATTTGCCKCTGTATCCTCTGACATGTGAGAGCTGTATTATAAATGCAGCCATGGAGAGCGCTCTCTGAGTATCCTGCCAGCATCCAGCATCTGTGCATGTGCCTCCCCTTTGGCATTACCAGACTGTTAGCTACAAGTAGCTAGGGTCACTTCTTGCTTTACGTGTCCCTAGGATAATTTCATCTCTCATCATAACTTCAAGAGATGGGTTGTTATTGCAGAGTAACTGAATCAGCGCTCAGCTGGCCTGTCACCCAACCTAGGCAACACCAGCCCTTCTTGCAGCTTTGTCCTCGCTTCTTATTAACACACCAACCACCAGGTCTCAGAGGTGAATGGCAGCTCTTCCGTAGCTCTCATGTGAGGGGTTTATGGCTGTACCCGGGGGAGGCAGCCCGGGAGAGGGCAGCAGCACACAGGTTCCCGAGCCGCATCTTTGCACTGCGGCCTTCATTTCTAGGTGGCATCCCGGGATACAGCTGAGGGCACATCTTTCTGCATGATTAATCGTAGCCTGAGAGAAATAGTAAGATACTCTTCTGCTGCCTGTAACTCTTTCTGAACTTGTTTGGTTTCGTTGTAGTTGGCAATGAAATGCAAATGTAAAGAAGATTTTCTCTAAACAGATGTGGTGTTTTGCATGCTGCTAATGTCTCTATTGGCAAAATCTAATTTTTATGTTCAGCTAATTTCTTCTTACTTCCACCAGAAGGCTGTAATTTGAGGCTGCAAAGGAAGTTTTGAAACAGACTATGGGTGGAGACCAACCCATTTTCTCGGAGCTTTGGGACTTTCCATGGTAGGAAACTGTTTGTTTAGTTTTATAAAATCTGTATCTATTTCATTGGCAGYACATTGAGCATAGCCATCCGATTACCACACAGTGAAAAGTGAGGACGAGTGCTGAAACCCGGGAGCAAAGCAGGAAGCAATTTTCTTTCTCCCGCTGCTGCTGCTGCAGCCCTTGTGCCGGGCCGTGTGCTGTGAGGACAGCAGCGTCACCGCTCACACGAGGTCGCTCCTTGTTGTCCTGCACATCGGCGTGTTGCTGCTGAGCTGCTTTCAGGGCCCTAAAAACCCCACACAGCTCCCTGTCCCTGCCCAGCTCCACTGCCCGGTCTGTCCAGCTACCAACATATTTACGGTCTCTGCGTTTTGGCCATGTCTCCATCCCTTCTGTTTCATGGAGGGGCTCTAAAGGGAAAGAGTCAGATATTTGTGTCAGCAAAATATATCGATGATGAAGAAGCGAGAGATGAGAGGGGAGACAGATAAGGATGCAGTGGAAGTTTGTGTGCACATATAGGTTTGTGCAAGAGGAAGAGGTGTTACCTGCTCCATATGATGCCATCTGCTGCACAGACCTGAGATTCCTGAGAGCTCGGTGCAGACACCACGAGGCATCTACATAGACCTGGTTGAAGCATGGGAAGGAAGTGCTGTTTGCACCTCTTYTGGCACAGCAATGACCATTCATGAAGTGTTACGGACAGAAGTTTAAGAGCAGGCTTTGTGCTTTGGTCTTCAAAGCCTGGGAAGAAGACATGTGATGGCTCCATCTGGTATGGGGCTGCRAACAGTAATACAGTGTTAAGGACAGGCAGACAGCCCACCACCTTGTAAAGTCTGCGTTATGTGATGGTGAGAATGTCCTTCGAATATCAGTGTGCTGGGTGGTTCTGAGAGAGAATAATTATTTAAAAATCTAATTTTCTAGTCTGTTGGTAGCAAAACAATATGCCAAAAAAACACGTTYGGCAGAAATAGAAACAAGAAAGTCTGTGTACGAAGAATTGGAAGCATGAGCCTAAATCTCAGGATTTAATGTAGGCTTAGCTCTTGAGGAAAACAGTTTACCCAGGAATCACCTAAAATGTTACAGAAATGTTACTATGAGTATTGTGAGACTTTCTCCATAAGTAGATAGTATGTTGATCTTTTCAAAATAAAAATTGAATTTTACTAAGTCACTCAGACTTATTAAGCAGGTTCGATACCTCTGAAAGGGCCACCTGTGTGGATGTTTTCAAGAGACCCCACTCTGCAGTGGGGAGCTGCCCTCTGAATAGCCAGTGGTCTGCAACATTCCTCCCCTCTGAGGTTAACCAGATATGAGTTGGGTATTTAGTCTGATGTATGTGCTTTGCAGCTGTGGAGAGACATACAAGTTGGGTATTTAGTCTGATATATGTGCTTTACGGCTGTGGAGAGGCACCTCAAGAGAGCAATTCACCTTGTTTCTAAAATGAGTGGGTTGAATAATCTTCTGGAAGTTCCTGTTGTTCTCCTGTGATTTATTAGGTGAATGGCTTAGAGTAGATATCTGCCTGTATGGTTGACAGCTAAGGATAGGTGTGGTGAGACCTTTAGAAGAAGGAAACTCCAGGATTACTGGGCAATATCTAAAGAGAAGTCTCTTTACCTGGGAAATTAAGATGTGATTTTCTCTAATTTGCACTGCCAAAATTGCAGATGGTGCTAAACCAGCTCGAGAACATCTGGTGCTGCTACCAGTCACCAGACACCTTTGCAGGTCTGTGTTCAGGGGCACTGATGCCAGGTCTGACCAAGCAGCAATATGCAATGTAAGTACTGACAGATTGCTTGTGAAAGGTGTTGTGGACTGTGTGCTCCACACCCAAGAAACTTGCAGACTTTTCATAATCACTTGTTCAGTTTTTCTGGGTCAAGAGTTACAGAGCTACTTCATTGCATGTAATTTTACATGTGCATAATTCTGAATCTAGCATACAAATAAAAAATTTGTCAAGAATCTTTTCCAACATATCCCAATAGTATTGTATTTGACGTGTTATTTCTGTACTCCCAGGCACATGATGCTCCATGCCAGCCTGACAGACTCTTGCAGTTAGCACATAGAAGTACATAATCTCAGGTATGAAACTGCCATTAGTTTCCTGYGAGTTTGATAATTCAGCAAGAGCTGCTTTTAAAGTACTTGAAAATCCAATGAGATTCTGGATAGGCCACTTCCAAGTCAGSCAGTCATAACATTCCTCAAGAAATTGCTAGTAAAAAGTTTCTTACTGTGCATAGCTGCTTAATAAAAGGTGCGTTATTCTTTGCCCTTGAAAATTCTTCTGACTCACAAAACAAAACAAAAAAACCTCCTCTTTTCTTGGAAAAGAAGGCAGGGAGTGGAGGAGGCATTTAGTTGAGCTGAGGAATAGTAACAGCAAATTAGTTTCCAAAGAACTACTGGGACATAACTTCTGATGCCTTCATTGTGTCTCACATTGCAGCAAGAAACATTAAAAGATGTTTGAACAGCTCTGAAACAGAAGCATGAATAATCAATGGATTAGATAATTCTTCCCCCTACAAACATGCTTTTAGTTTCCTGCAGATCCATGTACTAGGTAAATCACACAGAATCACTGCAGAACCTGAGGGATCCATCTATGTGGGGGAAGCCAGTGCACAAATGAGCCATATGCAGCTGCGCCCCATGCAGCCCCCACTGCAGGTGCAGCCCTGGAGAGCTCACGGGGCCTCGCTCCTCCAAGACAGCCTTTGTGGAAAGGTTGTGTGCAGTAGTGTGGGCAAATATTCACATCTTAGGCTTCTACATGAGTAAAGTGCCAAGTGATCCCTCAGTTACCAGATGCAGTACCGGTCTGTGCAGTCCTGCCTGTCCTTACACTGCACCTCACATAGACAAGGAGGACAAGAGAGGTTGGGGCCACCCTGTGTGTCTACCTGTATCATGACACTACCATGGCCATGGCTCTTGGTAGGGAGAGTTAATGAGAATGAAAAGATGCTCTCAGCCCCTCAGAGCTGTGTCCATCACGTAGTTTAAAGGTCTAGTAGTGAACGGACACTTTGGGAGGATTGAGAGCTTCAGATGCTGGTGTCCTGGGAGATTTGCAGAAGTTCAGAAAATTGCAGTTCCCTCACTTTTTGACAAATATTTAGTGACTTGCTTCAGCATATGAGATGGTATAGCTGAATTATGGTATGTTCTCTCTCATATCCTCTCTCCAGCAGGAAATTTATACCCAAGTCTCACTAAAGAGCAGCGTTTGATTAGATTTGAAGTCATTATTTGTTGTAATGTACATGGTACTTTTTCATTAAGTTTAGTAAGTATGCAGAAGTGTTGGTGCCAGCATCAGGGCTTCTTGCACCTTGTAGGTGGTGAGAACAGCTAGAGCAGGTCTGTCCTGTCAGCTCACATGATGCTGTTACCTCAGGAGACTACAGGAGCAGGTAGAGGGATTTCTTTTTCTTTCTTTTTTTTTTTTTTTTTAACAGTCCTCAATGGATTTTTTCCATTAGTTTGTCCTGTTTTTTTTTAAACTCTCATAAATGCAGTGTCCCCTAGCCAGAAGTTGCACAGCTTGCCAGTGCTTCCAGAGTACTCTATGAAATTAATATTCTCTTCTGTGTATTTTTGAAATATTTATTTCATTTGATGCCCCTAGAGTTCATATTAAAAGAGACAATGAACAGTCTTTCTCTATTCAGTCTTTCCATGTCATTTGTGTTTATAGACCTCAAACATATGTTCGAGTCATCTGTTTTCAGGACAGACAGTCCTACATTGTTTACTCGTTCCTTGTTCAGAAACTGTTCCATAGCTTTGATCATCCATACTGCTTTTTTCTTAATATTTCTATTTTTGCTGGATCTTTTTTGACCTGCAGTGGATTAAAATTTCATGCAATATTCAAAATATGGGTAGTCTATAGATTTGTGCGGTAACACAATGATACTTCCTGACTTTTTCACTACCCTCTTCCTAGCAATTTCTGACATCTATTTGTTTTTTAATCAMTAATGAATAGTGAGCTGAGATTTTCATGAAATGGTTATAATCCCAAACTCCTTTAGTGGTAATACTCTGTTCAAAGTCAATGTACATTACCTTTACATTTAACTATATGGTATTTCATCTGTCATCTTACTGCCTAGTCAGTGAATCTTACAAAGTCTGTTCATCATCATCAGCCCTCGTCTCCATTAAATAATGCTCTAGGTKTCCCTGCTTGAGCAGGAAGGTTGGACTAGATGATCCCTAGAGGTCCCTTACAACCTTAACCATTCTGTGATTCTGTGATAATATAATGTTCTCAGCAGGCTTTATCACCTCACTTCATATCCCCTTTTCCAGATCACTCATATTGAGATCTGCGTGGACCCATGCAAATTCCTCGGCAGCTCCTTTAGTAATCTTCCTCCCCAGCAAAAATTGCCATTTGCTCCTACTCTCTCCATCTTACCTTTATCCAGTTACTTATCCATGGGAGAGTCTCTTCCCTTATCCCGTGGTAGCTTTGTTTCTTTATTGAGGGACCTTTTTAGATGGCTTGTGGAAATCCAAACAGTGTCTGCTGGATACCGCTGGCCTGTTTGCTGGCTGGGTTGGGGAATGGGGGGATAGGAGCTCTGCTTCTGCTTTCCTAGACATAACCCACTCCCTGCAGTTGGGGCAGAGTGTTGATTGGTCTTGTTTTAGCTCCTCCAGCAACAAAAAAATATATATGTGGTAGTGTCTCTATGGGTTAATTGGTGGCATGTTGAAAACCATGGCAGAACCCACCAGACTAGAAGAGCAAATGATGTCTGATTTTGAATTTCAGCTGTTGGCTGCAGCTGCAGTGTTCAGAAAGCTTTTCAGCCTGCTGCCTGCCCCACTTCTCTTCCAGCTTCCTTTTAATAGCCGAGGAAGCTGGATTGCAGGGATGCTCACCCTCACGACTTTTTTAGTACACAAACCAGTCAAACTTTAAAATGTCATGGCTTGGAGCATATTATTATCAGAATTATTATCAGAACCCATTATTAACAGAAGTACATTAAGACAGGACTGATGAAAGAAAGATTTTTAATTTATTTTTTAACTTTAAATGTCTACTAATGTATTACATGTTTTAAAATTGTGAATGAAAGACTCTTTAAACAGTCTGTAAGTAGTTGAGTTTTTATGATTTTGTTTTGTTGTGATGTCAATCAAATGGACTTTAGGAAGTCAGAGTTGCTTACCATCTAACAAGTTAAAATACTTACTATATTCTTACGATGGTGACAACTTAAAGATTAAGGAGAGATTCATTTTTAACTGAATAAAGACTCTCTGCAGCCTGGCAGTCCAATACTGACAAAGACAGCTGAGAAGCTGAGACATGTTACCTTTCAGCAACCAAGACTTTATTCATGGCTTGGAAATACTCCTGAGACTTGCATGGAGCTATGAAGAAAACCTTTTCAGTGGTGATTTGCAAAGCACACTCACAGTCTTAATGTCTGTTGTTAAAACCAACTCCAATGTAAAGTAGTGTTGAAAAAGGGCCCCATGCTGCCCAAGAGGCCTGTTATGGCCTTGTGCTCTTTAAAAGAGTTTCTCAAAATTTTAAAACGAGAGAACCACCCTGGATTTTTGTGGGATAGGGGAAACAAACAAATTATCTTTTAAGAAAGGAGAAGACACTTCCTTCTCTGGATGGCCATTCTGTATATTTTTCCTTCTCAGTTGCGTTCAGAATCTATATATGTAATCCTGCTAWTCGAGATTTGAGCTGTTACACCAAGGTTCTTCACTACTAATGATTTGCAAACAAATTCATCCTTTTTGTACCAAAAGTCCTCTTCCAAGGGCGTTCTTGTGTTGCTTTCTTTGCTATGAGAGAGGTTTTAGAGGAGGTAGAACTGGAATGGGAACATGTGTAGAAAGAGATTTTGATATTTCTTTCTGTCCAGCACTTTGATGAGAACTTTCTCTATCTGCTGGAAGAATTTAGATACCATTCTCACTGCAGTCTTGAGGCATTATCTTTTAGTGGCAGAGCAAAACAGCAAAAAGAAAAAAAAAGTGCTAATTCATCTTTTTAAAATGTTACATTAATTCTGAAAGATTATGGCCATCATATAAAAATCTTAAAAAAAAATCAGAAATCTGGCTTATATTTTTTGCAGATATGATGAATGGAGTATTGGAACTATATGCATACGTAGTCTGCATATCCTGTTTCTGTTGCCAGTTGGTGTTTAATAAGCAGTTCCTTTGGAGTAAAGAAAACCTATGGTTGTTAGCACTTACTGCCTGTTTCTGTCCTCAGCTCTGCTGCAAGTGCTGTACATTAAGAGGTATTTCTATACCTCAGTGCACACTGCCTGCTTGTAAAGGGGGTAACTAGAGACATGTCATTCATTTTATGTTGTCAGTGGAGATGGCTGCTGTGAGTCATTGCTTTGTTCGAAATGCTTTATTTTTGTCAGAAGTGTTAGAAAAGGTAGGAATTAAATTATGTCTTGGGATATGCATTTATGCATGAGAGAGGCTGTGCCTCTGAATCCGCGCAGAGCTTGCGTGGTGCCTTTCCGTGCTGGTGTTGCTCTCCGTGCCTTCACCCCAGGCAGTGCTGCGTGCTCCTTGGAGCCTGATGAGATGGATCACTGCTGCTTTTCCTCTCTTTTCATCATCTACAAAAATGCGGCGCCGAAGGAGCCGACTTCTCGTGTAGGAGCAATAGGATGTGACACGGGCAGTCTGTCACTGCAGCTCCCTGYGTGTCTGAGGAGTTTGCTCGTGCCCGTGCGTTTCCCTCCTCGGAGCGGACGGAGCTGTGGCCCCGTGACTCCCGAGCCCACGCTGCTTTCCCTGGGGACACACTCAGCCTCCCAGCTGTGCCGGTTACGGGCCAGTATTTTCAGAGGTAAATTTAGGTCATGTACTCATTTGTTGCTGTGAGTATACTGAATTCAAAAGAATGGGCTGTGATAACCCCGCCATCTGTGCGTCAGGTACGTCAGGGAGGAGATGGAAATACTAAAGGGAAAGTTAAGAGGGGAGAAGATCTTGTTTTCCAAGATTGGAACCACTAGGATAATGCACAACTGTAGGAAGTGAACTGATAACGGTTCGAGGAGGAAGCTGCAAAACCTCCTCATCAAATGCAGACCTACAGAACTAGTTGGTCTTGCTGAAAAAACAGGTAGTGTGTCCAGTTGCTGGCACCTGAAGTTAGTGAAACCTGATGAAACAGAAGCAGTTTCTTAGCAGTGAGGGTAATAAACTTGTCAGCTAAATATAACATAGTCTGTAGAATGAGAATTAGTATTCATCATAGAAAAGATAAACTTTCTGTCTGCTGCAAGAAGGTTGTTTCAGGGTAGCACGGTGCCTTCYGAGTTGGGAGTGGCTGAGTCATCATCTTCCTCAGTTCTTATCTGGGGCCTAAAYTCTGTCATCCCTCAGAGCGCATGTCTCTGCTGCTCACAGATGCTGATTAGCATCAGCTGTCAGGCTTTGCACTGTCAGCTGCTAATGTGCAGGGTTCGGGAGGATTTCCTCCCTCCCCTTGCACAGTTGGCTAGGTAATGTTTTGAATTGCTTTGCTTTTTTCTTTTCTTTTTATTTTTTCATACATTCTGAACTGGCTGTGCTGGAGACAGAGCCTGGACAGGAGTTGGAGATGAGATCTGATCTTTTGTCGATATGGAAGTCCAATCTGGGAAATGCAAGGCAAAGGAAAAGGATTTTCTCCAAGGTCAAGTCAGTAGGGAACTTGATATGTTTCACTATGCTGATGATGGAGGTATTTGGGTATGATCTTGTGTCACCATTCAGGATGTGAGAGGACAGGAACTGAGGACACAACAGTTTCACTCACTCTGTTTTTGCTGAATATGTTTAAACCAGGTCTGAAATAGAGCCTGATATGGAAGACTTGTCATTTTGGAGGACAAGCCAGTATTGAGATGAACTTCAAAAGCATAACCCTGTTTGAACTTAAAATACTAGYGTAGATGCAGCATTAGTTACTTGAGATCAGAAATGCATTGTTAGTCTCATTAAAATGTTTGGTCTTTGTCTGAAGATTGCACATGTTGTGTAATGGCRTAAGATAGACAGCAAGTTAGATGAGATAATCAAATAGTCCATATTGCCCCTAAGCTATGAAATCCTAAATACCAAAAAGTTTTTATGTATCTGAATTAACAAGGAAAAAAAAGTGAATCCTTGCAGAACAGAGAGAGCAGGACTGAAATGGGAGTATTTCTACCATCCGCTGATTGCTTTCGTACTAATCAGCTAYTTTAGTGATAGCATCAGCATAGTCTGGGAAGGTCAAAGAGGTGTTTGCGGGGGAGTGGGGATGGATGTACATTGTGTTGGAGAATCATTAATGTATTTACAGGTAGGAGGAAATTTTCMCATATCATTTTGTCCTTAAGTCAGCCTTAAGGAGTTCACGGTCCCCAAGGAATACAAATGAAGGCCATACAAACCCTGAGTGAGTTGGGCTGCAAAGATAGAAATGAAGCAGAATCCTCAGCCTTTAACTCTCCAGGCTGAAAAACCAGATCTGTATGGAATCAAAGAGAAACTGTAATAAGAATGATTAAAAATGCCTAACTTATTTTCGTAAGTCACAATGGTGCTGATTGCTCCTGTGAGTTGAGGTTGAGTCTCACAGAAAAAAAAATGCATTTTTGCCAGAAACATTGTGAGAAAATGTCAATATATGATTTGCTGTTGTCAAAAGACCTATAAAAAAATAGTGTTCCAAAAAACATGACTTTTCAAAAGACCATCATTGTGAATTGTGTGGATGGAGGTTGGCAGTCCTGCTACCATTGTGGGGTYTTTTAACAGTATAAATACTAACTGTTTTATTTAAGACATTATTCATAGTAGTCTTTTTAGATATTTGTAGGAGTTCTTAGAATTACCTGTTGGTAAGCATGTTAATATAATTCTAATTACTATTAGAACATAATTTGAACTATGCTATTATTTTTGGACCATTAAAGTACATGTTGTGTGTCTTGTTAATTCAAGCAGCCTCCTGACAGTCTTGGAAACTCCATGTGTATTTGGTAAGAGCTGAAACAAAGAATCTCTTGAGATTCTTTTTAAGTGTAATTATCCTTCAACTTCCAATACCTTTGATCACTAAAGCGTGCCTCCGAGTACATTTACAAACAGACCCTGCAGACATCCGTAAAACCAGCACTAGTCAGTGCTTCAGACCTTAAGTCTATTGTTCTGGCACTGCTAAAATGTTGGAAAGATTTGAATCCAAACTCTCACCAGAGCTCTGTTTGAGTTAATTCATCCAAAAAAGAACTTATCAAAACCAAAATGCTTCACACTGGGGAAAAATAGAATTTGAATATAGAGCAGATGGACTTAAAAGTGACCTTACCCCTCCTTTTCTTCCATCTCCCTCAGAAACAATTCCCTCCAMGGTTCCTTCCCACCCACAGATTGCATTTTATTCTACTAAACTGTAGTTATTGAAATTTCCAAGATCTAAGGCGCATTTTCCTTTCTCATGGTTATTTGTTTGGTACCTTACAAAAACAGATGTTAATATTTCTTCTTTCTGGGTCTGCAGGCTGATCTCATTCCCTGCCCGAGCTGATTCTGTATGGAAATTGTGCTGTGTGGTGAGCAGGCCAAACTGGCATGTGCAAGGAAGAGTCACACGTGCCAGATGAAAGTCAGCTGCTTGTGGCTGGGATACATCAATGGTAGCTTGGTCCAGCAGCAGACACCATAAGCGGGGGGAAAAAGCCTCAAATAAGGTGTTGTGTTACCTGAGTCAGAAATGTGCCTAGTATAATTACACATCCTCATTTAACTCTGTCCCTTTTTGCCTTAGGGATGGGACACACATAATATCCAGATTCAGTTTTATTGCTATTGTCCCAATTTAGAGAGGGAGATTAAGCTGTGGATGAAAGAGAATTGTCACCTTTTCTTTTTTTTTCCAACTTCGATATCAGCACTTCCTTGAGGTGACCAGTCCTTTTTCTCCGTTCAGTTCAGAGGATGTATAAGCGCTTACCGTTTTCAGAGCTTTTAATTTATTTTAGGAAACAGAGCAAGGGAGTGGAAAGGAGGAGAGAACAAATCAAAAAACCTACTGGCTTTCATATGACGTGTCAAAATGATCCCCTTTACACAGGTGTCCAGGTATGAGAGTTACTAGCTTGAGCAAAAAGGCTTTCCAAGTAAATGAAGGATTCTGCATCTCCCTGAGACGGGCAGGACAGGGCAGTTGTGGTGCAGCTCTTCCTGAGCAGATGTGGCCGGTACCCTGGATCCCACTGTGTGAGCAAGAGTTCGTCACTGTGAAATGGCGGGTGACTGTGGTTGCTCCCAGAGCACAGTTGGAAGTGGAATGAGGAAGGTGAATGTATCTTTTGTGTGAACATCAATTTTTTAGCTTCCTTGTGGTTCTTTTTAATAGTTGTTTTAGGATAGGAGACTAATGGTGGCTCTTGTGAGTTTTCAGAAATGATTAGATAATTTTACATGACTATCAGTGTCTAAACTCCTCAAAAGGAGTTTAAACCTGTGGCTGTGATAAGACATGTTGGAAAGTGTGTTGTGGAAATGTGTAGAAAGCTCATACTCCATACTCATGCTTTCTTGCTTCAGCCAGAATGTCTTTTCAGCTAAATCATTTCAATCCTTCACTAAAAAATACTTTTTTTTCAAGTAGGTATGGCTCTTAATTGAACAGGAATGTATGCAGTATAAATATAGACTTGAAACTATCGACAGACTTTTTAATAGCAAAGGTAATTTCATGGTAGGTAGTCCAGAGTTTGTATTAGGTTGTTGTTGCAAATTTTAAAGCCAAATTTGGATATTTTCCTTTATTTAACCACTAGTAGTTTAACCATTTTCTGTGAAAGGAACCAATTGAAATTGAAACCCTATGTCGTTTGCTAAGCAGATGAGACCAAATCATCACAAAGGTTTCAGACTTGAAAAATCTTTGATTCCCTGACAGACCATAACAAATTTCTAGACAAGTAATTTCAAAGCAGTGAAAGTCTCTTCTCCCCCCCAGCTCCTGCTTGGTAAGTTCACATTGGTAGACATCAGTGGTTATTTCCATTTTGCTTGTTTGAGCTAGCAGTTGGTGTTATGTTGTATCATCTTTAATAATATACATATCTGAACACAGTCCTTTTCTTTGAGGAGTGAATCTATTTCTAGATCCCACCGAGGGCTGCAGCTAGCTCTCTAAGCCAGAGCAGATGCCACTGAACACAAACATGTGCAAATGAATTTCAGTGCTGAGGCTGCTACGTGACTTCCAGGGATCCAAGCGCAGTTCAGCCTCCGTGTCCCTTCAACTCTCTGCTTCTCAGCTGGTTGAGGTGGAAATTAGGCTTTAACCACGCTCAGTTCTGTTTCTTCCTAGTCTGTCAAGGTTATTTTCCCCATTTTGCACCYGGAGCTGGCTGCAGGGGAACCAGGTGGTGGCCACAACCAGCTCAGCCTTAGGGTCTCTGAAGATCTCCAAAGCAGAGGTCTCCAAAGCCACTGGAGCTTCCGCCTGGCTGCTGCTCATCTCCAGGTCACCCGGGAGCGATCTTGCACCCTTCACRGGCTCGAAGGGATGCCACGAGACTCCCCAGGTTGAACAGTCTTAATTTCTCACAGATTCTCTGATCTTTTCCCCTTAGGTCCAATATTAGTTTTGTTTCTTGGTGTAAGGAGGCTAGACAGGGCTAGGCTGAGTAATACTGAGAGCATTTGTGGCAGGTTTCTCACTGAGAATGTGATTTCACGTGGAAACTGAGTTAGATCTTTTTTAATGGAGTGCTTCTGATTTAGCTATTAATTATTAACGTCTCCATTTTTCAGTTGTGAATAATTGCTAGAGCCATGCAGCCGTTGTTGTATATTGCAAGTTTTAGTAATGGAGCACAGTCACTATTTGTTAATTGTTGCTGTTATGCACATACTGAAACCAGAAATGTTTAAGTAGCTCTGGGACGTTAATTTTAAACACAATTAAAACTGCCTCTCCTGTTAGCAATTACTCTCCACACACTATTTTTGATATTGATGGGCCTAGATCTGAACACAGTAATTAAAAACGACTGTTATTGTTGATCCCACAGATAAACAAATTCTAATTGCRTGGTACAAACTGGTTAATTAAGTTTATTTAACCTGTCACTGGTGATTCATCCTGGCGATGAATCCCCAGTGCTTTAACGGAGCCTTATCATATAGTTCTGGCTATCTCCAGTTTGTCAAGGGCTAGGGGAGTTTGATTATTCTTTTAAACGGACCTAGGTAACATCTTGAAGAATGGCCTTACATATATGAAATAAATCCAATGTGAGGCTCAGGGCTTTACCCTTAGGCTGGGAATATGCTTTGCGACTGTACTGCTCCAACTGTTCCTTTCCTTCACAAGGAAGCCGTCCTGAGCAGCAGCTGAGGCGATTACGTTTCATCTGAGGGCAGGCCGGCTGCTTGGTTTGGTTTTTAATCATATTGGAGTGTGAAACATTTARTCTCAAGTTTTGTCAGCACTCTGCTGCCCTGCTCCAGAGGGCACCTCTGCCACCCCGGACGTTCTCTGGTGACACCCACTTCCACATCCTGCCCATGCAGGTCAATAAGACACTTCTCTCCAGGGTCTCTGTGTGCCAGGGGTCCATGTTGCTCAGACCCAGCGTTACTGTTGACAGTCGGTCTCAGCGGCCTTGCTGCAGCCACAGAAGCCAGTTTCCGATCACAGGCTTTTGCTAGTGCTATCCATCCCTGAGCTGGTCTCTGTGTGGTTTGGGCCCTTGGTGGTGGCCTTCTGCTGCCGTGGCTGTGGCCATGCCTGGTCCCATCCGCAGCGCCACCGTTGGGTAGAAGCACGTGTTGGTGGACAGGCCTTCGTGGGGTGAGCGAGGCCATGGCCAGGTGTCCTGTGGCCACCAAGTGGCCTGCGCTAGCGTTCCTTCATTTCTTAAATCTACATTTTTGAGGATTTTTAAAATATTTTTGGTATAGCTTTGAGGTTCCTGCTGCAGGTGACTGCACTGGCCTGCTTTTCCCATGAGGGGTTTCTGAGCTCTCCTTGCAGTGGGAGGTGTCCAGTGATCACTCAGTGCACAATATTCCTGCGTGAGCCCTCCTTTCATTCCAGCTGGCTGTGAATATAATTTGCAGCTCCGCTTGTCCAGACTCTGGAAAGGCTCAGCTTTAAAGACACATTCCTCACTATCATAAGAGACAAAATCAGATAAGGGGGATGGATGGCCTTCCCTTCTGGTCTTAAAATAGTCTGCAGTCAGAATTTGCACAGAGTAACCCAAGGCCAATAGAAACACTACAGTAAATACGTTGTGCAAATCGCAGGGCTCCTATAGAGGCATTCTGTTTGGAACTGTACATTGCAGGCCTTAAATGGCCATGCTAATGTTTACATTGCTTTCTTTTCCCCCCATCTTTTCTACGTTAGTATTTTGTTTTCTGTGTTGAAATTTCTGGGCCCCTTGCCAGGTTCCTGGACTATATAAAATTAATTGGTAAAAAGCAAAATAAACATTTGTAAGTGGTCATAAAGAGAGAATATGTATGTCTGAAATGAACAATAGTTTTCTTCATTTATTAATTGCTAATTGTAATTCACTCAAAAGATTTTTCCGTCTGGAATGGGGAGGAAGGGGCATGAGAAGAGTGGTGCTCTTTGAGGTTCTATATTGAATTTATAAATGTGCTCAACATTTCTGCATTTAATAATCTAAATGATATTTCTGCCAGATAGAGGTGCAGAAAGAAGGAAGAATTTTTCCCAGCCTGTCTGGACTGGAKGGGTTAGAGGTCAATTCAACCATTCAACCAACATAGTGTTGAAGTGAGYACTGAAATAAACTTGGAAAATGAGATTAATTTATGTCCTTTTAAAAAGACATCTATGATATTAGTTGTCATCCGGTGATGCAGTAGAGGGTTGGTCTAAGGGAGAGACTGCAGRTTTTTATAGGTATTTCATTTTGTTCTTAACAAAATTCAGGGTTCTTAACCAAATTCTGAAGTGGATAAACTTTCTGGTCTTAATGCTGTAAGTCAATAATCCATTTGTTCCACCAAATCTGCCTCTGTATTCTCATTTTAATAGACTAAGCTTTGATCTAGGATTCTCCACTAAATCAGTGTGGGGGGGATCTGATGGGACCTGATCTTACCCCTCTCAGCCTCCTCATTTCTGCCATGCAGCCTGGTGGATCCCTTCATTCTGGTGCAGCCTTCCTGCTCCTGATCCGCTCAGAGACTGTTATATGTTTCTGTATGCTTTGCTACTGAGGCTTCAAAATCCCTCTTAACCAAAGTTCCTGCTTACATATTGCTACCATTCATTTTTATTGGCTTCACTAAAGTTGAATTCCTGTATCTCGATTTCCCCTAACCCATTCTCTGAGCAGCTTGAAAGAATTCAATAGAAAACAAAACCTCAAAGCGCTTCTATAATGAATTACTCTTAAACTCCACGCTAGAAAAGACAGAGGAGCATTTATCAGGAATGCTTGTGGGCTTGGTGGTTATGAGCTTAAGAAAATATTCTGTGGAAAAAAGGCTTTTGTCCCATGACAGAGATTTGAAAGGCTTCGGCTTCGGATTCCAGCGGAGGCTCGGGCCTGTAATCACGCTCGCAATGCTCCCTTGGCTAAGAGGGAAAGCKGGGAGGCTCGCTCGGGGCTCGCCCGCAGAGAAGCCCATCACCTGCTGGGGCCCTGGCGGAGGAGCYGCCAGCTCCGGCCACCATTGCAGCCGGGACGGCGGCCGCTGCCGAGTGGCTCCTGGTGCTGCGGGAACGCGGCGCTCGCTTGGCGGGAGCTCTGCGCTGGGGCAGCCCCTTCCCTTTCTCCTCCCCGAGAGTTTGCTCTGGAGGTCTCCAAGCTGCGCGCTTGGGAAGTTCGGAGGGGAGAGCGTGTGCCGTAGGCAGGGACAATGGAGGAAAACGAAAGCCAGAAACTTGAGCAGTGCCCGGCTCCCTCGGCAGACAGCAGGCAGATGAGGGGTAAGTAACAGACTCAGGCAAAGATGGAGCTGCATTTAAACGTGCCCCTCGTTGCTGCTTTTTGTAACTGGAGGCAGAATGCATGGAAAAAGAGATTTTTTTTTTTTTTWAAAGCATGTCTTTCTTGCGCGTGCGGCTCTGAAGATTTCCCTAACATCTGACTTTGTAAGTTTAACTTTAGAGAGATTTCTGCTTAACCTTTAAGGCAGGGAGCCTGCTGCATGCGTGTCGGAGTCTGCAGTGCACTAAGCAGCCTGAGACGAGGGTGCTGCTCCCATGAGGAGGGAGGAATCAGGTCACTTTCTCTTTAAATGTGCCGCGTGCTTCACCTCCTGCAGGAAAGTACCTCTTCCCTTCAGGAAGGTAGATTTGAGATCGCCTTTTTCTCGGTTTGTGTTCTAAAACGCAGCGATTCACAGTAGATTGCCACAAGGTTCGTTTACTTTGTGTGAAAGCAGTTGGGCTTTCTTGGAAGGAAGCCAGGAAATTATAGGCATGGTTTTCACGTAAGGTCAGCTGTGGTGCGTTTGTACAACTGCTGCTGCGCTATATTTTGTCTAAAAGCTAATGAAAACTATTTCCTGATGGATTCTGTGTGGGATACTCCACTTGCAGCATAAAATTCAGGTAGCATGACAAATACCTGATCTAATCTGCATCTATTACGGTCCCGTGTAGAGCACCTGTGAGCATTGCCCRTTCCTGCGGATTTTTTTCCCCACTGGGATTTCAGCGAAAGTTGGGATGCAGTGTTTCCATGAGATAAGTAGCATGCGATTGGGTACATGTAGTTTTAGAAGCTGACCCAAGTTTAGGAGYGTGTAGTACCAGAGAATAATTGCATAGACAATTTAGGGGGAGAAAAATAAAAACAAAAATATTTTACCCCCTGCATTCAGTTATTCCGTATGACACTTTTCTGAATAACTTTTGWCGTTAAAATATACATGCCGTGTGCGTGTGTCTATGTGTAGAGGAAGGGAAATCTTCACTTTAGGGATGTGTCTGAATAGGAAAAAGAGCATCTAGTAACATAGTCCTTCTGTAGAGAGCGCTAACCAGATCAACCCTCTGGATCCCCCCAGACTGTAAATCCTGAGAGTTCACAGCTTACTGTGAACTTAGCAATTTGGTCCCATGTCCAAAAGTTACATTTGAAAAGCTCTTTGCAGATGGAGTTGATTGCAAAGACAGTGGAGCAAATTAGAAATAATCTTCTCAAAGGTACTGCTAGCATAAATATAACAGGGGGTTGATTCATATTGTTATATAAAAAAATTTATTTAAAAAATTTTAAAATGCGGCTTGCTTCAAAGATTGGTTTCAAAGTTTCGGTTTGGACAAGGCCCATGCTTGCTGTTTTCTAAAATTTTCTCCTCTCCTATCACCTGGATTCCAAAACAGGAATATTTAGAACTTCTTGAGAAAATCTTAAGTAATGAGGCAAAGTGGCTTTCCTGACCTGTGCAGACTTCAGGGGTGTGACTTAAGTAGAAGAGTTGCATATCGAGACATACTGAAGGACTTGTATGTCCAACTCATGGCAATTAATCTTCTTGATAATCTTCTGGATAATCCYAGGCAGACTGCTTCTACACTGCAGACTTGTAATTTTGCTGTAAATTATACCCACTGAGTAATGTGTGAAATTAAGAAATCCTGATGTTTTCAGATCAGAGAAGCATCTCAAATGCAAGAGTTACTCAAGTCTTTGGGTAACCAACATCCTCCCTTGTCAATCAGCAAGTCTTGCTCCTCATTGCCCTCTGGACTTGCTAATGGAAAGACCTTCAGCCTTCAGCTTCCGAATATGAGGGAGGGAGCAGGGAGGACAGGCTTATCTCACACTTCTGTTTCTGTGTTTTCCATTGGCTTCTATTTACTCCTTTTCCAAGGAGGGTACTTACGCAGCTTATCCTTTCTCTTCTCTTAGCTGTCTTCTGGGAACACTCACATGATCCTTCACACATTGCGCAGTTATCTGTGGGCATTGATTTTCTAGGCCTATTATCTTCACTTGAAAGATACGCGAGGTTTGCCCACGCTGTGATTGAGCAACTCCAAGACGCAGGAAACAATTCTTAGTTTCTACTCCGTGTAACACTGTGGTCCAAGCCAATGTTGTGTTGCTCACGTGGCCCTCAGGATGCGATGAGATTTCACAGYCCCAGCTTTCAACCTCGCCATCAAGGTGATTCGTCACTCTTGAGGAAATGGCCAGGGGAGAATTTTGAAACCGTCATTAAGGGGGTGACCCAACATTGCAGAACTTGAGCATTTGGCTTGCATGTCACCCAGGATGAAGCATATTATCCAGGCTAGTTTGTTTGTTTCAGATTTGCATGGAATACAGCAGTGAGAGAAGCAAAAAGAAAGTCACGTGCTGATRCGTAGTGTGAAGCAGCGGCGTCCTGCTGCATGCTGCAGGTCAGCTTGCTGGCAAGGCCAGCAATTAGTTTGCATAGTTCGCATTCCTTCCCCTTCACTGCTGCTTATACRGTATTTTCCAAATGTATGGAAAAATGGTAGAACTGGTTGGGTTTCTTTGCCTATAATGTTAGAGATTTATGATAGTTTTGGTTTATTCTTGAGGTTTCAAGCAATTATATGTAAAGGTAAAAGACTTCATATGACTTTTTAAGAAAGTCATTWAACTAATAAGCTTCAGACCATTATCTTTTTAATTTGGAAGGGAAGGGTATGGAAAGACATCTTGAGAGAGACTTAGAGCCTGAAATACACCTCCATGCACTCTCGGTTGTGTTTCTTCATAGGGGTATACCTGCCTTCTTGAGGAGGTGCCTGCAACCAATTCAGTGATTGAAACTGCTGCAGTGACAGTACTTGAAAGTTTTATACAGAATTCATGCATGTAGACACATTCCGTCGCACACACCTACACTCACTTCTTCCAACTCTAAGGAAATTCGTTATTTATGTCTGGCAGCTTTGCTTCAACAACCTCAGGAATGTAACTGCTGTGCTGCTGRGGCAGCAGCTCCCAGATGGTGAATTCCATGCCATCTTTTTCCTCCCAGGAGAGAAGTACAGCCTTCCAAAACGGTTTGCACTGAGGGCATCTGGAGCAGCCATGCTGCTTTCTTGCAGGTAGGAATTGGAGATTTGCCCCTTATCTCCAGCAGACAAAGTGTTCCTGGCACCAGTGCTCTGAACTTCCAGTAGCTGGTGGAGCGGGAGGCTTTTGTAAATTGAGGTGTGCTTGGAAAAGCCCAGCTGCCCTGTAGCCATGAGTGTCTGTGTGCGGGTGTCTGGGGCTCTGAAGTTAACACCAGGATTGTGTGTTTTAGGAGTCTTACTCAAAGTAAGCCAAGGATTTCAAGGCTGTGTTGTGTGGGGGTTTTGGCATTGCCTTTCTTCAAGGGATCGCAGTAAACTGAGAATCAAAACCTCACTTTGAAGTCTAGAGCGTCCAACACTTGGTCTTGCCAGGTCCCAGTGGGTGTACAAAGCAGGTAAAATAACTCAAGAGGCTTCATACCGTTTTCAGCACACAGCATCTCCCGGCAGCCCAGTGCCGCTCTTTCTCCGGGGCTATGGGGATCAGAGCATGAGACCTGGAATTGGCAGGAGAACAAAACTCCCCCAGGAGCCAGGGCAGTTTGGGCCCTCAGATTTTGGCTCAACCTGTTTAAAAACTAGTTTCAGGTTCTCTGCTCATCAAAACTTGGTGCAGGTTGCAAAAATGCAAATTTGGTGCAAAATCTGCAATYTGGGCTTCTGTTTGCAATTCTACTTTTGGAATAGGTTTCCATGAAAGGTAATAAGGGGACGTTGGTGATGGTGTTGGTTGTTGATGGATGTTGATGAGAGGATGTAGAGCCCCTGAGTGTCACAGAAAAGTATGAACTCTTAGAGGCAGAAACTTCCAGCTCCCAGTTCATGGGTTCCCCATTTAACCTGGTGCCTTTTCCCCCCTGCAATGGGTTCCACCAGAGGAGGATTTATGTGATACGGGAGCCTGATGCGATACCTTGGCAGGCAATTGTTGCCATAGTCCAGAAAGCTGAAATATTCTGAGAACAGCATTCTGGGGTGAGTGGTAGGCAGCGTGTCAGGCTGATGGATTGACCCCTGAAGGATGTGAGGAGGTGCCTGTTTCCAAAGGGCAGCGCTCCGCGAGGCTGTCACCGGGATAAARGGCTGCTGGTGAAAAAGTGGCAGGCGGAGAGGAAAAAACCCTGCATTGGGAACACGAAGGGGGAAACTTCCTGCTCTCTGGGCGGTTTAGTAAAGGGTTAACATTAGCAAGGACATCTGAGGCTGCACAGCAGAGACAAGGAGGGCTAYATCAGCCTTGGAGAGGCCTTTTCAATGCTTCTGTTTTTTGTTTTTTGTTTTTTCTTTCTTTGCTGACAAAAGAGCTATGGGTTTTTGAATGGTATTAGGTAACAAGCCTCCAGACTACACTTTTTCATGCACCAGAGGGTTCATGTTACACAGTTACCTGCAGATAAGCCAGCACTTGCATACTCTCTGTGTCGGCCTATCTTTTTACAAAAGTCGTTATGGTCTTCGGTCTTAAAGTAGATTTTAAAGTTATAAAATTTATCAGAGTTTTCTTCTTCTTTTATATCACACCAAACTTGCTTTTATTTTATTTCTTAAGCAATGGTTTATTGAAAAAGTGATGTATTTTCCAGCCTTCTGTCCTGAGACATATAAAATCTGAAAGAGATCCATGAAATTTAAAACCAGACCACAGTCAGAAATCAGAAGGAAAGCAAACCTCCAAACCCCTCTTATTATTTCTTATGTTTTTCAGAGCATGTTGCAAACACACTGAAAAAGGATTGAGGATTTCAAATCTGCTTTGTCAAAAGAATTTTATCAGTTGGTATCCTTMAGGATACTGGTTACAGGGCCATTAAGTGTACTGGAGCCTATTGAAGAAAACAGTTTCCTCTTGTGGAAAGCATCCTATGGATTTTAAAGGTCAGGGAGTAAGGGCCCTGTCATATCATCTTTTCAGGTCATACTGTGGTAGAGATGGGAGATGGTACAAAAGGAAGATCTGTTTTAATGATGCTCACTTTTCTGTGAGGTGATAGTGAAGTGACATGTCAAAAGTATGTAAGTACCGTGTAGCAGGGTTTATATAAATCATTATTTCTGGACCACTGGGCCACTTGTTAGATTTTATACATATCTAATAATGCCAAACAGGCCATAGATTGTACCTTTAAATTGACCTTTTTTTTTTTTTTCCTGATCCTTTTTTCCTTGTTAGTGTGAATGTGGAGATGAAGTTCTTATAAAATTGTGTTTTCATCTTTTTCAGAGCACGCAAAGCCCAGTCTGCATGTAACATCATTAGATGATGCCGAATGTCTCCGATCTAAGGAGCTCCTCACGCCTCCAAATAATAATATATCTAACACGAAGTCCACCCGCAACATCCCTCGAAGACATACAGTAGGCGGCCCTCGCAGTTCCAAGGAAATCCTGGGAATGCAAACGTCAGAAATGGACAGAAAGAGAGAGGCCTTTCTAGAACATCTCAAACAGAAATATCCCCATCATGCTACAGCAATAATGGGACATCAGGAAAGACTGAGAGATCAGGTATGAAAGTTACACGCGCGTCTTGCTTTTCTTAAATGATCTAGGTGACTGCTACAAAGCTGAATGTCACCTCTGTGCAGAAAGTGAGAGTGTAACGGAGCACAAACAGATCCATGATGTTGATATATTCCAAGAACTACCTTTCCCCTTGACACTCAAAGAAGTGATAATAGAATTATAACTTCTAGATAGAATAATAGGACAATAGGGTAATCAAGCTGTGCAATGTTATCTTTGAATTGYTTGTTGAAACCCACATTTTGGAAGAGTTTTAGATTTTTAGAWTATGGACAAAGAAAGCAATAAAGATGAGACTTGTTTTTAGAATATGGATCTCCACCTCTTTTCACAGCTCAAAAGGACATCTCGAGGAAAGTACGGAACAGTTATTAACTTTTGTTGTTACTAATTTTCAGTATTGGCAGCAGGGCTCAGGAGAAGACATCTGTAGACCATGTCCACATGCTTGAGCTGGCTCTGGTTCTTTTACATTTGTTTTCTTTACTGTTTTTGAATCTCTTCATACAAACACAGTGAAGTCTCCCGCAACCATCTGCTTTCTCCAAACGGTCCTGACACCAAGGCTGGCTGGTCGGAAATGTGCCTTAAGGTGGTTCGTGCCTTGACTGCCTGCAATTACCTTTCAACGGTGAAAAGTAGATTTAGGGTCATGGCAGATGTGGCACCTTGATGTATTTCTCAGAACAGGTGGAGGCTGCTGTCACGCCGACCTTTAGAATCTGGAAAATACAGTGCAAGGAATTGTTCACAGCCCAACTCTGCTCTGTTTTTGAGTACAGTGACAAAGCTTAATCTGTTAAACCATACAGAAAATAAGTGATTCAATTCAATAATCTAATAAAACAACAGAATTTAGGGTTCAGTCTTAAAATCTTGTGCTCATTATTCTCAGTTTAACAAATGCTTGGCAATAAATACTTTTTTAAAACATTTTGGTAGGTATGTCACCGCTATCAGCAAATTAATCATAAGCAAGAAAAAAGAAGAAAAAACAGGTTTGCAGAGTACAATGTTACAGGAATTCTKACTGAATTCTGACAGAATTCTTTTGAAGCCTTCTGAACCTTTGGGGATCAGAAAGTCACTACAGAGCTACAGAAAGATTGCCACTCAGTAACTCCCCCCCTTGCCAACATTTTCTCTTTGACAGGGACTTYAGAGATTCCAGGTGCTATTGCTGCTTTAGGACAGAACTGCTAGAATCCRTATATGGCCAGCTAAAATTCTGGCAAGTCTTCAGCTCTAATGAGGATGATCTACTCCTTATATTTTAAACAGCTTCCCCCCTTCCTTTGAAAGTCTTGATTTTTTTTTTCCCTCTTATCTCTTTTGTGAACTTTAGTGACTGTGTGGAATGTGCTGGGTGGTGGATAAAGATAGCGTACAAATTAAATAAGGGGTGAGGGGTGGCGGGGGGGGTGAAATCCAGAGATTAGATCTTTTGGAGTCATGTAAATATTTAGTTCCAGTGTTGCAGACACTGCAAGCCCAGTCTGAACAGCCTACAGCATTACACCCTACACATTTTGTAATATGATCCTTTTCTCAAGCTAATAAATTACAGAAGGAATGCAGTAACCGTTCCTGCTATTTGTTTAAAATGTGTCATCCTTGCTAATTTATTGAGGGTAAAATTCATGTGAATGTCTCTTGCTTCTATTTTTTGATGATTAGACATATGTATTGTATGTAGTAAGTGTAAATTTTAAAACAAAATCACCCTACAATTTCTGTTAGAGCATCAAACCATCTTTCTTGGGCAACTGAAAGACTAAATACCCCATTCATTCACCATAACTTAAAAAAAATCATAAACAGAAGCCTTGTTTAAAAAAAATGTACAGAAATAAGTTATTCCACTTCATCTTAAGACTGTTACTTAGTTGACGTGTGACAAAAACGTCTGGCTCATCAGATGCAATAGCAGATTGTTATGATCATGACCTTGCACTTCTGAGTGGCTTTCCTGAACATTTGTTTCCTGTCATGCACACCATGTGTCTGTGCTTATACATATGTATATAGATGGATGCATATGCACAGGCATATGTATGTAGATACATAAATAATTGAGCTTCATGGATGAGAATGTGATGTAATTTTCCTTAGGGGTGGAGAATATAACTCAATTATTTYGTGTACGTGGATAGCAGTATAGAAGACAAATTAGCTATGCATGTTGCAGGTATGTGCGTATAAAATCTGTAAGGTACKTGGGAAGACACGAATTAAGAAGTTAGGATTTATTCTTTAGACTGCTTTCCTCTCTTTTTGCTTCTGTAGCTGCTTCAATATCTGGAAAGTGCCAACATTACCTGTGGTGGGAATTTCCCCAGTGCGGGAGATCTATCATTTACCGATACAAGCACCAGCTTCTAATATCTCTGTCAAAATGATGCAGCTGGAACATAAAACAACCCAATATTTACAGTCAGGAGACATTCCCTCAGATATCATRCGATTTGTCTTCTAGGTTGCTCTAAGCCCTGTCAGATCCCTAACCAACAAAAATGGGCCAGAATAATCGGTATCAGTAACTGCCTCTTCTGTGGACCTTTCCCCTTTTCCTCTCTCTCAGTCAACAGAATTTGAGCACAGCAAAGTGACCCTGGTTTATGGCAAGTAAATGCTAGGAGGAAAATCTGTTTGATGCTGTCAAATGATGTTGTTTTATCAGCTCTGGCAGCGAGGCCGGTGCTGAATCTCGCACTGCGTATTAACGCTTCCCTCCAAGCTCTGTTTATTTAGGTAGCTCCCCTGCTGGACGTGCCTCCTCAGGTCCCCTTCCTCCATGGGATCTCACCACAAACCGGTTGGGGAAGGGCAGCAGGCAGCTGGAAATGAGAGAAAGCAAGGAATAAAACGGTGTTGAACTGGGGTTTGCCATGGTGCAGACCACGCGCTGCCGAGCGTGCCAAGCAGAAGCTGGGACAGTGGCCGGGAGGGCAAGAAAGAATTTGCGGTGAAAAGGTTAAAAACRCTAACCTGGCCGTGGGCGGGGGTGAGCCCTGCTGCAAACCTGTTCTGCAAGTCCCCAGGTGAAAAAAAAAAAAGAACACGTTCTGAGACACAGAGAGCAAAAATGGGAAGTTCTGCACAGGCAGAGACTTGGAGCGTGCCCGTAGCAAGGGCGCCRAAGCCTGTTTGCCGCAGGCCTTTGGTCACCGCTGCTTAGTAGTGGGGTCAGTAACAACTCCTGGCGTTTCATCCAGTGCTCGGGGACGAAGAGAGCGACCGGCTTTGGCTTCGGAAAGCTTTAAATCCAGCCCTCCGCCGTGTGCAGCGCGGCGTGCCGGGAAAACGGTGCCGGAGCCGTGTTGTGGGGTCTGGCCGTGACAGGTAACTTTGGCATCCGGGCAGGTGTGGTGGTTGGCGTTGCCATGGCGACYGGTGATGTCAGGCTCGGCAGAGCGTGTCCAGGCGGCTCCTAAACGTGTAGGTGCCCGGCAGGTCCCATAGGCTGCGCCGAAGCCGTATGCAAATCCCAAGGTTGCGCTGCAAGCGGGCCAGGGAAAATACGGGCCAGCTATGGAGCGCCTCCGACCCGGCGGCTTTAAGGGATTATTACGGGCTTCGTCGTGAAGTGAAACTTTTGGGACTAAAGGAAGGGGATTTCAAACCTCCACTCTGGCTTCACCTGTGGAATCGCACATTTAGGTAAATGCGTCCCTTTCTCGCTCGGTCCTTCCTGAGAAAGCTGCTTTTGGAAGGCTGGAGTTTGCAGCAGCCTGKGGGGCCTCCTGCCTGCGGCGCCGAGAGGCGGCACCTTCTCCCCTCGCCGCCAAAAGGAGACCCTTTCTTAATAAAGTCTCCTTGTTGAGTGACCCGAGACTTCCATTACCTGAAAGGCATTGTAATGTGGTATGTTGATTAACTGAATCATGCTGCAAAAATGTCCTAGGTAGTGTTATGGAGAACAAACTAAGAATCGAGACACTGCTTATTTGTAGATTATTGCCAGATGTCTCTCCTGCAACCGTTAGAACAGAACCTGTAAATTGCAAGGATGTTTATTCCAGCATCTGAAATCTGTGAGAAAGCAGAAGAATTTGTTTTTAATTGATCAGAGTATCTGTTGGTTAAAGTGCCTCTGAGTGCATGCTTTGATATCCCAAAGAAAATGACAGGCATTTCTTTTTTTTTTTTTTTTCCTTTGTAAAAGTACACCTCGTACAGAGTAAACATATTGGGAGGTAAAAGTCCAACAGGAATTCTCATGCGATTTTTATTTTCTAGGTATAAACGAGGGAGCATATTTTTAATTCCATTTGAGAGAGAGTAAAATTCCCGTGTTTTTTGTCGTAACAACTTTTGTACTTAAAACATTTAAGACAGGTCAAGCAAACACATTTACCTGAGGGGCAGTCTGCTTTTTGGCATTGCTGGGATAGAATAATTCTAAGCAGGTTTTGTTCTGTAGAGTTTAGTTAGTTTAGTTGGTTCAAATCCCTGAGTTTGAAAGGGCCTTGTTTTAGGTGGGATAGGGTGGCTGGCAGTAGTTAATGGCCAAGCTAAAAGAATTAAAAGCAGAAAAATCAGAGGTTCTGCCAAAAGACACCTGAGAAATGTAAACTCGAGAGAAATGTGATCACTGCATGGAAAATCCTCAGCAGGATTTAGCTGAGTGAGAAGGCTGGAGAAAATCTTAAGCACGTTATCTAATTCCAGGTGAAAAAACAGTATATAAATGATTTCTGACATTCTGCATTTCTTGATCAGGCAAGGTAAAATAAGCATTTTGAGGCCATGTATTGATTATCAAAGCAAATGGATTTGCGTGGAAGACAAAGAGAAAAAATCTCTAGCTAAAATGGTTTTTGGTCATGGTTCTTTTACTTCTATAGTCCCAGATTATATCTTGAAACAAAGTCAGTTACAGAATTAATTTCAACTTAACCTTTCTCCAAAAGTCCCTGTGTTAATTATTTAGTGCTAAAACATGCATAAATGACACCATATCAAAAGAACTAGTATATTTTGCATTCACTATGCTGATGCTGGGTGATGATGTAGAACAGGATAGTGAGAAATTCATTTAGTGTTAATATTGTGCCATATTCACACAATAGTATAAAACATTTACACTCTGTACCTAAATTAAAAAGTGGCATTTGATCATACGAGGTACATAGTGTCTGAGAGGAAGAAGATTTTCATCTGTGTGAATATTCCTGTCAATTTTTCTAGCTAAGGAAGACCCATGTTATTAAATAACTATTTGGTTCATATAGTACTGTACATGTCATAAATATGAACGAAGGCATCATCAAAAAAACCCTATTTGTGTTGGAAGGGTCAGTGTCATAGAGCTAGAACTTTATGCAGTGTCATCATAACCTGATGGCATTTTTTTTCCAAAAAAGGAAAAAAAAAAAAGAAAGAAAAGAAAAATGTCCCAATGTTCCAAAAGTTCTGTAGATACATTTCACCAGGTCCTGCCTCCTTTTCTGAGGAAGTGCAGTCTTGCCTCCCAAAGGAGAAGGTGAAGGATTCCCTTGCTCCCTAGGTTCTCTCCGTTTGGCCCAGTGGTGCCCGACACTTTTCCCTTAGTTGCTGGGTGGGAATAGTCCRTGCTGTTGCATTCCCAGAGCTGAACTGCTAGAGAAATTGTCCATGGCTTCAAGCAGGGGTGTCTTGCTTGGCATCCCCACATGCCCCCTTGCTGATGAACCATTTCTTGCTTTCCAGTGCCTCTCTATGGTAAGAGCAGCTCTCCTTATTTCATATTATTAAAAGCACCTACATAAAACCATGAAAATGCGTATATGAAACACAATTACCAGCTTAAATCTCTGCTGGAATCCAAGTCCTTAGCTTTTGTTTATGGAAGGACATGAGGTGACATGTCCATTTGTTTAGAGTTGGAACATGCTCTTTTGCCCCTAGATAATGCTGTGATTGCGAGATATTTATAAATAGCTAGGTAGATAAATGAACAAAGAGCTGTTTCATTAGCAAGGTAAAGTGGGTTTGCTTTGCATTCACTGTAAAAGTGTTTAGGAAGAAGAATATCCCTTGTAGGCTGTCTCAGTGGAAAGAGTTCCAGTTTTACTCCTTGTTTTTAAGAAGTAAGGCAAAAGTACTGAAGAACACGTTGAACTATTAGCCTTGGAGTTTAACTTGGAATAAGTGAAGGGATAATACTTGCTTTGGTAAATGTTTCTCATTTATATCTATCAGTTAAAAGTAATAAAAAAGCTGTTTTTTTTAAAAAAAGCAAACAAAACAAAGCTGTGAGGAGACTAATAAAGCAATTCCTTTTCTCTTTCCTTCCCTCCCCCATGCAAATCACACACCAGTGCAGTTATTTTGCCCCAACAGGATTAGTAACTTCTTTTTTTTTTTCATGGCAACGCCTGTGTTTTAAATAGCATGTATTGTTTGTAATTCAGAAGTCTGGGTGAGTTGTTCATGGGCTTACCTTTTTACCTTTGCTCTTGTGAGTTTGTACGTGTATTTTTCTAACCTAATTCTACGACAAAGAAAGGGATTTGTAAACTCCATTGTGTTCAGCTGACTGAGTCGATGCACTCAATAATCTTGTTTCTCATTCCTGTGCTTGTGGCTAGATCCAATAAAGAATTTAGAACTCAGTTCTTTGTCAAAGCAGAATTCGGGCAAGCTGCATAAGGGAACGTAACCATGAAAACCTCACCCAGTTATTGTAGACACCTGAGATTCTTTAGGTGACAGAAACTTGAGTTTTTCAGGCAAAAAAGTCCTGCGGCATTTGGATATCTTTTATTGCATGTGCTCAAGTTTTGTCCTGGTTCTTCCTGAGCTGCCTCTGTAGGTGGCTACCACAAGCTACCTAGACATAGTCAGAAGGCCTAGGTTGGTGGCTAGATTCATCTAGATGAGTGTATGGCTCAGTCCTTTGGTGGTGGTGGCAGGGAGGAGCCCGCGTCTCCACAGTGTCCTGGCAGTGACCGTGTCACCGAGGGAGTATGTTCTGCTTGCTCACAGCCTCTGATGGAGACCCACCTTTGCCCGTGGGTGTCCGTGGGCATTCAGGRTGGGCAACCCTGCACCTTCCCTTTTGGAGGTGAGCCATGGAGCGGTGATGTGTCACAGGGTTTGGTCTTTGCAGCCATGTCCTTGCCCCTCAGTCTTGTTGGATGAGCCTGTAGGGCTGCAGAACTGAGTGCTCTTTCTTGATGCTCCTTTTGGCTGTGAAGACTTCGTGCTCTTTTCTACATGGTGGCAAAACAGGAATCAGGGATAGTCAGCCCTGGCCAAACACTCTTACAGCCTGGTTACTTGAAGTCTTCTCCCCAAGGATGAAGAAATGAGTTTGAACTTCCCTCAGGCTCAAGGAAGTTCAAAGTCAAATCCTTCCTTCTTTGTGTGTCCTGCACAAGTGCATGAAAGGGGCTTTACCATGGTTGCCCAACTCAGGGATGAAGAGCGTGTTGGATTCTAGACAGGGCTCCTTGGTGACCCCAGGGTTCACTGAATGTGCTCTGCTTGTTTTCTTCTCGACTGAATAGTCTCATTTGCATCCCCAGGAGCTTTCTTGTGCTCTTTCAATGTTGTCACATGGGAGGGGAGCATATATTTATGTTAGTCATTAGCAAGGTGACTGCACCACTATTGCATTACCGTGTTTTTCATCTGATTTTCTAACAAAGGCAGATTGCACTGGAGCCRCTTGGTTAGCCGGTTTGGTGTAACCATAATTTCTGTGATTTAAATCTCTTTTCTGGGCATATATAAAGAGAACAACAGTAATTAACAGAAACAAATCTCTTACAAACCTGTATTTCAATTTCCTTTTTCTTCACATGCGTTAAGTGCACCAGGAGAAACAAGGCTGTTGTTTAAATTGCAGCCAACACCTCTGACTGACAACCACCTCTGAGCTAATATGTTTTTAACATTTGCCCAGTCATGATAAACATTGTGCCAGATAAATAAATCCAGAATCTGTTGGCACTGAAATTTTGCATCTTGACACATCAGACCAGCACAGGGTGTTTTGATCGACGAGGATGACATTTTGAAGGGCCTTGGCTGCTCCATTCAGTTTGCTCTCTTGTGCTGTGGCTTGTAGTGATTCCATCTATTCGCTTGGAGGCTGCTACCTTACTAAACCTTGGTCATTTTAATTTATTTAAGTTCAGGGGGAAGTCTTTAGTGGCCTGCTGATACACTGCCATAACTACATATCACTTAAAAACGTTTTTAAACCAATTAAAAAAAAATTACAGAAAGGAGTATAGAAGCTATTCTGTTAAGTCACATCCAAAATCCACAAAGACCAATAATATATTTCTGACTGTGACTTCTACCATGGAGTTTGCTGTGCATATCCTGTACATCCTGATCTCTAGTAGTTATGGAATATTTAGTCCTAAAGGTTGTGATTTATTTTATCTTCCAAACTTAWTTTTATTGCAAGTTGTCAGTCTGGAAATTCCTGATATTTGTGCGAACCTCCGGTTCTGTTTTGGATTCCTGAAGTCTCGGCTTTCCTGATTTCTAATGGCTCAGCAAAGATGTTTTAAGAATATTTTAGCCTCTAAGGTGTTAATTTACCACATTTACATTTAAAAGACTTTTTTATTTTTGCCTTGATGAAATTTAAAATAGAAACATTAGTTGTAATTCAATTTCTCTTAAAATTAGCTATTTTTCAAGTCTGGAAGGAGAGGATTGCTTTCTAAGAAAGGAGAACAAAGATGAAGACTAGTGAGGAACRGGAAGAAGCAAAGAGCGACAATCAAACGAGCTAAAACATTTTTAYATTCAAAAGAAGATGAGTATGGTTTATAATTTCACAGGCTATATTTACTTGCAGATATATTTGCTGCCAGGTGAATAAGCAGAAGGCTTACCCAGTTTGCTCCTATTTTGTGGGTATGTGGGTGTCAAGTCTGGAAACAAACTGGCTGTCAATGTCTATGCATGAGCTTTGGGCTGTCTTCCTCTCTGCTTTGAAAGCATAATTTTAACTTCATTTATTCATTTGTAGCTCTATTTTTAGTAGCACAAAATACCATACATCAGACTATTGTAATTAGTAATAAATTACTCGCAGAAGGAACAAATATTTGACTTTGATTAGAATGAATAAGAAGGAATGTCACTTATTTCCCATTGGATGAATAAATAAATATTTGAATGACATTGGTAGGCTGATTTAAATAAAAGTAATTATTGTTTGGAAGGAATAAACATTATTTAATGTATTGTAAAAAAAWGCATTTTAAAGTGTGTTTATAACTTAAATTCTTTCATTAAAAATACGAACATTTATAAAATTGGTGTAGATCTTAAAGAGACGATTTATTTCCTACTTTTTTAAAGAGAAATGGTAGTTTCAGTAAATTGATGTAAAATATATTTCCCTCAAAGTTTTCAATTTCCACAACTCACATTTTGTGTTAATTTTCCCTCTTTTGTTGTAAATTCTTTGTTTAAAGAAAAAGCCTATTTCGTATTGAAATTGTGTGATAGCTTTCCTGTAACTTCCATTAAAAAGATAGCATTATATCAGCATCTACTACCCACAGATGTGAGAAAACCTCAGTTTCCTCTGTGCTTAAGCTGGAATCCTTGCGCTATTCCCGATACCAAAACTTGGCAGGGACTGCAGCGGGTTTCYTTTTCTCTCCAGTGCGGGTCCCTGTCGATTCAGATGTTTTTCAGTTCCTAACCCAAACTGCCACCTTTTTGGCTGCCGTTAAATCCAGGAGCTGGGAGAACAAATGAGATGGTGCCTGCGCCAGCCCACGGCCTGCTGCTGGGTGAGCTCGGCGGATGGAGAGGGGTTTCTGTGCCATGCTGGGCAGTCYGGCTGTTTTACCGGAATAAATCAGTTGGATGGATATCCACGGAGAATTAAAACGGAAACATGTGAGGGAAACAACATCAGCTTATCTTTGGAAGTTGKCGGGAGAGTTCTCCCCTCAGAGCATCACACGAGGGTGGAGTGGGAAGGCGTGAGGAGGAGCACATCATCACGAAGGGTTTTTCTGCCCTCAGCCACGCTCGCATTGATGTCAACAAACATGTTCCTACTGACTGCGGAAAAGTTGGCTGAAGCCTGAAGCGGGTTATCTGGCCTCTTTTCTCTGATATCCGATACAAGCATTTAATTTCTGGCTCGAGTGTACTTCCTCTTTGTTTTATTTTTATCGGGCGTTTTGGGCACCGGATGCTGTGACGCGCGCTCCTGTGCCGGCGATGCCGGTGCCCACCTGCTGCTGCTGCTCCCGGGCACRGAGGAGCCTTGGCAGCTCCCTCGTTCTACCTTCAGCTCGCAGGCGCTGCTGCTGAGGAGATCTTGCTAATCCATCCACCGACAACTGGGTTAATCCCCTGCCGAGCCTGGGACCTTAGTGTCAGTAGGAGTCAGGTTTCTTCCCGGTGCGACTGAATCACTCGCTGTAATCTCCGCAATGGTCCTGCRTTACTTGTTGCTCTAGCTTCATTCCACAGTAGATCTGACTATAATAGTAACCACCTATATAATTTTGATCACACTTTTTGCATAGGTCTTTTTATTGTGCGTGTTTTAATATTTTTCTGTCAGTGGTGACCCGCTAGGGCCTTGGGTGCTAATCGTGCCACAGAAGGGTAGTTAGAGCCAACGTGCAAATGTGTATTTGTTCAATCCCCACCCGTCCGCAAGCATGCGGCCGTGAAAAACCAGTATTTTTTATTTATGACTCATCCATACACCCACATATGTAAAGAAATTTCGCATCAGCTCTACACGAGGCTCCGTTGCATGTAGACACSTATAGGGAATCGCAGGAGGGACTGTCGCTGCGCTGGGGCCTGGTGGCTCCATGGCAGTGGCAGCCCGTTCCCAAGGGCATGGAGATTGCAAAGGAGGAAGGAGCTGTTCGTGCTCCTGAGGCAGAACAGAGAAGAAAGAGGAATCTCTCCGGCCTTTGCTGCTCGTCCGGTGCCTCTTGGGTAAGCCAGGTAGAGCTCTGTCAAAAAAACAGGGCTTCCATGTGTGGGACTTGCATAACAGTTAATGCAAGGTTTTGAATAGACAGATTTTCTCTATATCTTTTTTTTTTCTTTTCAGCAATTACTGTCTGTAAAGAGGGAATGTCCTTAAGCGTTTATTGGTATTATTATCTTGTTGTCTGTATATATGTTTTCTAGGTTGATTTTGTTAAGCACAAAGAATTAGTATTATGAAAGTGGTTATCAGATGCGCCGAARGAGACTGATAGTCTGCAGAAAAAAGGCTTCTCTTGAACCATGTTAAATTCAGTTTTATCTCACAGTTTCAAAATTTGTCAAACACTTTCCAAAACCCACGTTGCTTTCTTCTCTAATTATAGTGGATGTTTGTGTGTAAGGTTTAATCTATTTCTTGGAAGTCTTCCAAGACAATGGAGCAACTGGTATTTTGTGGGATCTTATGAATTGAAGGGGTTAGAAAATGGTAGACTTCAATTCAGAAGATCCTTAATGCAGGCAATGGGAATACTTTTCCCCCTCTTTCTTCTCTTGACACTGCTGAAACGTTGGGGTTTGAGGTCTTTTCTCCTCATGCTGTGATAGCAGGGAGCCCTTTGTTTCAAGGAAACTGTAAACTCACAAGTTTCTTCTTGTTTCTGCATGATTTAAACCTGCCTTGGAGATGTTATTTTACCAAGAATAGTTCTACTTTCATGTTTTCTAACTGTACATTTTTCTGTCTGTGACTATATTATATAGGAATAGCCAAATAGGAACAACTAGGGACATTTATAGTAGTTTATAAAAGGAGAAATGAGGAAACACAGGGGAAAAACATTAACAAACGCTCACAAGGGCTCATGTGAAAAGCTTCCCTTTCTTTCTTTCTTTTTCCCCCTCTGCCTTTTTTTTTTTCTTTGTGAATTCCCCTCACTTCCCATTAGCAGCATGTTGTTACAGGAAGGATCAGTTTGGCTTTTTGTAATATATCACAGCTTTATGATTTCAGTGGTAAAAACCGGGGAAAATAATTTTGGATTTAAACATAAAAATTTTCCATTTTAGGAAGGTCATCACGATTAAGACTGTTTTTTCAAAGGGACATACAACCTTTCTGATTAGATTTACTTGTTGAGCAGCATTTTAAACATGCCAGACTGAAACTAATGTGGGTACAACCTCCAGAGTCATTGAGTTCACCTGACAAAACAAGTGTAGCTTAGATAATTATTCAATATCTTATCATGGTAAAATAAACATAGAATTACAGGGCTTTTCTACAATTCAAAATTCACATGTTCTTTTGTTCTATACTTCCTGCTGCCACTCATTAGACTTCCATAGGTACTGCCAAAAATTCTGTGTCCTTGCTGTTGCCTTCCCGTGTTTTGAGAGCAGGATAGCTTTCCTAGCTTCTTTTCCAAATTCCACTGGGGGGAAAAAAAATTCAGACAAAAGTTATCAAGTCTTTTAAGTGAGATCTGTCTAGCCACTRCTGCTTTGCTTTTGGCTTATCTTCCTTGTGGTCTGAGAACTTTCTTGAGTGTCTGGGTTTTGTGATTTTTCAAAGGTCTTCTCAAAGGCAGTCATCATTTCAAAATGCTCGCTCTACTTTCAAATGATTTCAGTGAGACCAAGGTGATGATCTAGTTTTACTTCAATATATGGCAAGGACCATGGTTTGCAACCCTGAGTTTACATATTGTTTGACTGCTTATTTAACTAAAACAGGCAGCCTGATTCCATACTGATTGCTCTTCCAACCCACAAAGTCACATGTATTTATTTAACCAAATTCAGCAAAGTAGTTGAGTCTGGCAGCATGCTGTTGAGATCAGCAGATGTCAGCTATTTTATCTGAAACTTTAGAGAGAGGGAAAGTTGAAGAAGAGAGATGGAAGGAAGAAAAATCTTAATTGGAAAACATGGACTTGGAAAATATTTTTCTTTTTTAAATTGGAAGCCAATAATCTGGGAGCCTTTTCTTATTGCAGGTACGGTAGCAGCATGAGTTAGTTCTAGATCTTTTAGTGTGTTTCACTTAGAAATGGAACTGTTAAAATCCTCTTGAAAACTAATGGCTGGCAGAAACTGCAGAGTGAAGAATATATCGTGGTATCATGCTCAACAAAAGCATGTAATCTGCCTCTTACGTGACTAAAGCTCCTTGGCTCACAAATAAAGGAAGRTTTTGCAGTTTTCTTGTCAAAAATTGAGAAGAGTAGGCAGTCAAAAACCACATTTCTKCTCTTTGCCCACTTGAAAGTCGAGGCTCCAAGAATCATTGCACAGAACACATGTGCCCAGCCACATTGTCCATGCAGTATCTCTTGTCTTTCTTGACACTTTGTTCCCTTTGAAGATGAGGATCTGCCAGTTGTTTCTCTTCTAAGCTCTCATTTCAGATATGCAACAGGCACGAAGCTCGGATATCCCGCAGTGGGAAGGAAGCTGGTGCTCGAGAAGTGCAATAAAGGCTCCTCATGGTCTCTCCTAGAAGATCCATATGAGTGTGTAGCCYGGTGGGGCGCGTGTAGTAACCTCACTGCTTGGGAGGGAGTGTCGTGCAAAGCAGGAATGTGTGAACCCACCCAGGTCGATGTCTGTGTCAACTGTGTTTCATGGTAAATGTGAAAGAACCTGATAAGACTGTGGGTATGAACCCTGATTTTCAGTCGTATTTGATGACTGATCCTCTGATTGTAATTTACTTCTAGGATCAAAGGGAAAGTGAGTCTCTGTGAGTGAGAAAAATGATTGTGGGAGCTGTGCTTCTTCTCTGCAGTCTACTCAAAAAGAGACAATTGAAACAAGTTAATAATTCATCATATTGCAAAAAAAAAAAAAAAAGCAAAAGAAAGCAGGCTTTCTCAGGCAAAAGCTGTAGTACGAGTTCTGTTTGACTCAGCTACTATACCTTCACTTAAAAGAGAGCATCGTACTCCTTCTTATCATTAGAGCTGCCGTTCTTTCCTGCCAGATTGTGCTGGACGGAAAAGATATGGGAAAGCTTACAGGCCACTTAACTGGGCTTTTGCCCCCTTTTTTGGTAATTAGCAGTCTGAAGGTCAGCAGGAGAAAACTTTTATTTGTTCCTTTTAGCGCATTGCTGTGCTGCTTCACAGGAAAGMAGTTCAGTCCTAAAACTAAGCAGTTTTATGCAACGTAGACTAATCCAACCATTAAGAACGAGCTTATTGTTTAAGGATTTGTAGATGTTTGGTAAGCTAAGCAACTTTTCAAAGTTTTGTTYAGCCGCAATAGTAGATAAATAAAATGAAAGCAAACCATGATGAAGTTGTTTTGCCTGTTCTCCCAGCTGTATCAGGGACTTCTTTTACAGGGTATTTCTTCATCTTGCCTTATGCATTACTGGCTGCCACACTTCATTTGTAGACTGCAGTGACCTTTACAGAAAGACTAGCAGTAGCAAGGGCTTAGGGATCACTGTCTTGATAGCTGGAGAGAGAAGTTTATTTTAGTGTCTGTGAAATTGTCTAAAGAATGCTGTATCAAAAAGATGGATTCTTCCTCCCAACCCCAATCAATTGTWTAGGAGTCTGAGACTAGGCCTTTGGAATAGGTCATCTGGCATGGCTTTAGTCATGGGAAATAGCTGGTCAGTGATACCAGCTGTTTCTTTTCTTCCTTCTGGAAAACTGAAGTCAAGAATGTAGGAGGCAGAGGAAGGCCTTGGATATTTCCCCAAGGGAATGTTAGAGAGAGGATTGAGAATGATCATGGTGCCTCGAGGCTTCTTTCCCCTGGGATTAGGAGGGAGAAGGTGATCTCTCTGCAAGGGTTGTGGAGCTCCTGAGTGAACGTAAAAACATGTACCAGGCTTACCCTACAGGTGGAAGGTGAAGGAGACCCGTGGGGGGGATATATACCTGAAGCATGATACTGATGTGGAGAATGACTTATTGTGGGAAAGTCAAGGTCCTGGGATTTATGAAAAAAATTATTTTCACTTCTGTGCATCTGGAAATATAACCAATAGGGAGGTGTGACTATGTGTTGATCAAAGGTGGAATGCCCTAAAGGTTGGTTATAAAGTGCTCCCATCTTGGTTTGCCAACTTTAGTCTAAGAAAATGTACCGAAGTCTAGTCTTTCGGTCCTTTGGCCCTATTTTTCTTTTCYTTTTCTTTGTTTTTGTAAGTTTGTGTTGAAATAAAAGTCAATTTGGGAGGAGATAAATATAGCCAGAAGTTAAAATTTTCCAGACGGAACAATGTTAAATGTGGTCAGTTTTTGACATAATTGTTGAGAATAAGATATTAAAAGGATGTTTTTAAGGAAATGTAGCTTCTCCCTGGGATCTGGATTTCAGTCAAGAAATTGACTCTGCCAAGCAATTGTGCTAATAATTTTTTGACRTAGGAGTTTGACATTTGTTCCATCAGGTATTCAATATCTTGTTATGAAATTGGAGGAAATCCCAAACTCAGACAGCGTGTTTAAATAGGAGGTTATTTTTGTTTTCCTGAGGACTTCATCATTAAAATATATTAAAAAGTCATCAATTAATTCTAGAAGATGTGAAAAGAGAGAAATGCTAGAATGGTAAGTATATATAAAGACAAAGTGCAAAGGAAAGTAGAGAAGGGAGGTTGTAATTGACTATATCAAAATATTCTTTGGGTTGAAGGATAAAACCAGGTTAWTGGAATAACAAAATAAACCATTTTAGCAAATCATGCACATACCTGTAGAATCACTTTTCAGTGATAAAAAGTAAAGCCAATTATGAGTGTGATATATATATCTGATATATTTAAGTRTTTAGTACAGTTCAATAATATATGAATAAAACTTTTCAAACATAGGAGTTTAAAAGAAGATACAGTTGGTATTGAGAAAACCAATAGTGACTGTTCCTAAGAGGTATTACAGACCTGYAATACTAAATGACTTAGTAAATGTTTGCCTTTTGAAAAATATAAAGGAGATAAATTAACTACGTATGAGTGAGCATGAGATCATATGTCATAGAAAAGCCTAARGTGGAGGGGACCTCTAGAGATCATCTAGTGCAACCTCCTGATGAAAGCAGGACTTAAGCTACATTCTCCAGTGTCCCATCAAGCTGAGTCTTGACTCCTTCCAGTGGAGGAGATTCCACCACGGCTCTCCATAACTTATTGCAATTTTTTATTGTTCTCACAGAGATTTATTTCCTATACCAAGAACARTTTTTCCCTGAGACAAATTGTGCCCGTATTTAGGAACAGGGCAGCCTGTACTCAAAGAAACAATAGGAATGGAGAGAGTTTAAAGACCTCATGAATTGCAAGCTAACAAGAGTCTCTAGTGTGAGACTGTTGTAGAAGAGAGGGGATTATTTTCCAGGAAGATGGTGACCAGGATTCACGAGCAGTGTACTGTGTGTGTACTGTGGCAAGGATAGCTGCTGTAGTTTAAGCTCAGTATTGTTGAAGGAGTGTTGCAATAAGGAAGTGTTGTGGAAGAAAGTCACTGAAAATGGCTGAGATTGGTGAAACTACTTTTCTCCGAGGATCTTGAATTTTTCAGTTGGTTAACGCTATCGAAATAGAGAAGGTCCTTGATTAAGGATAAAAGTGTCTTGAAGGAGGAGAAAATACATTTGTTTTATATTGGCTCTTTAGAACARCAATGAGAATCATAACAAAAACTAAAGGTTATAGCTGGAGTGTAGGGCAGATTCCCATCAAGAATAATGCACAACATTTTTCACAGTGAAAATGATTCATTATTCTGACATATTATCAAGGGAAGCAAGAATTTCTTCATCTCTCTAAATCTTCAAACTATGACAGGTTGCTTTTCTAGCTGATATGCTTTTGTCAAACAAAAGTTACTGATGAATTGGGCTAACTGGTTGAGATTTATTGGCTCTTCCTTGGCCTTGGTTATGCAACCGAGGCTTTTGGCTGTTCATGCATTTTTATTTTTAAGGGTTGTGTGCAGGGAGCAGAGCCAGACCAGTTGCTTTTGTAAATGACACTGTGTAGAATGAATGATTTCTGGAAAAAAAAAAAACCCTTTTAACTCTAAGACACTGAGATTAATAAAAAAATTGAGATACAAAGAGGAGAAGTAAGTGAAATATTACAAAAAAAAAAAAAGAATAAAGGTGAATGGAATTAAGGTGGACATGGAGTGTACAGAATTTCTCATTTATGATTGGAGCAATGACGTGTATTTTCTTATGGTTCCAGTCGGGACTCATGGTACCAGGGCATAGCTGTTATGAACAGGCCCAGGAAATGCCTGACATTGATTGCTGCCTCAAAAGCTCCCCAGGGTGAAATGCAAAAGGAATTTCTTATTTGATCTTYACTCTGAATTTCTTCTCAACTATTCCTTGGAAAAATCAATGAACGTTCTGCAAACATTAGAGATCCTAGAGTTGGCTGACCCTGAAATTGTTGTTTTAAATGTTACCACTGAAGCCCTGGATGTGGTTATAGTGAATTTTTCTGAGCGTGGACAAAACTACAACATACCTTAGAGCAACCAAGAGAATCCATAATCAAATTGTTCTGGGACATGGCGGGATAGCAAAGGGAATAAGAAAAGCTTCACTGGAACAGAGTTCAACAGTGCATGGAAGTCTACCTGAAAATGAGATGTTGTACTACACTGATAATAACTGCTGATATCGCAGAATGAGAAATGGGAGTCTRTCTGAAGGAAGAAAGTGATAGAAATTAGGATGAGTTTTCAGAGAGGGAGTGAGGTGACACAGCCTGAAAATGAGTAACTTCTTGTTGGGACGAGAGCCAGGAAGAAGAAAAGGGCAAATGCTACATTTACCAAAGTAATACAGGAAATCTCTCTGCAGAAAATAACTTTTGATGGGTTGCTGCAATCATAGCAGTATGTAAAAATAAAACAAAAAAAAATAAAAAAGGAAAGGAAGCTAGATATTGTGAATACAGTGTTTGAGGCTCTCAACTTAGCCTGGATCTTGCAGTGGAGAACAACTGTGCTGGAGAGCTGGCTGCAGCCGTGGGAGGCCAGTGCCGAGGTGAGTGCACAGAAAGCTGTGGGTGCTGAGGAGCCCTGGCCCTGGGGCCTGGGAAAGGTACCCATGGAACAAAGTGTAGAGGATCCATATGACATTGCCTGGGGAAATTCAGCTTTAAATTGGTTGTGAGCAGTCCAGCCTGGAGGGATCTTTATTCCACTGCGTGTCTGGTTCCAGAGACCATCTGAACCGTATCTGCTTAAAAATACATCTACGTGTGCATCTGTAATATTTTTTAAAACTTTCTTTATTGAAACTATCATTAAAAGTTAAAATTTTTTGTGATTTGTATCTTCAAATCATCTGAGGAAAGAATAGGTGGCATTGTCGGTTGTAAACTTGCTCACCAGCTCTGCTTTCTTTCTGTAATGCCTCTTCGCTTCATTCTCGGGTACTCATACTTCGGGTTTTGAGAAAAAACAAATTTATAATAAAAGCTGATAGTCACCTACCTTATTTTTAAGTGTCTGCATCTATCCCCAACCTTCATAAATATCATATTATTGCATTAAGTGATAGCAAGCTTGACAGTAAGAACTAAATCATGCCTATGCTCCAGTGGTAGTCCTTCCACTTCTGTGTGGGTATCCCAGAGAGGTTTGTAATCTCACTGTCAACTGTAGTGGCTCTGAAAATAAACAAAMTTCATCTCCAGGCTTCTCAATCTGTCATCTTTTTCTTGTGTTTATATGCGGAGGAAAAATGATTTAAAAAAAAGAAAAGCCACTACTGAAAATTTATAAATTTTCCTCTGGATTTTTCTTAAAACTCAGACTGAATGAATCAATGCAATAAAAAATAAACTAAATCTAAACTTTGCCCCAGTATTAGCATGTACCTTTTAAAAGTATTTATTTAATTTGCTTAGCTTTTTTGTTTGTTATTTTTGCTTTGCACTGGTTTGGGAAGCAGTGTTTCTGAAATACTATGAACGAGTTTTCCTCCTGAGCAAAAGCAGGAATACTGCAATGTTTGTATGTATTTCTTCCATGAGGAACACCAAATTTAACATATAGAACCAGAGCTGTGAACTTGAGAATTTATTCACTGAAATGGTAAACACTTCCTTAAACTCAGGTTCTTCACTCTACTACCAACACTTCATTCATTAGGTACTCATAAAAAGAAGCAAATTTGGATCTAAATTTTCTGCAAAATAAAATTTATTTCCTGTTTTCCTGATGATTGTAATCTAAAACACCTCCTCTTGATGAGAATATTCAGACTTCTCTGCAACTTTCAGTCAGGAGCACCTTGCCTACCTGCCAGTTTTTCTTAGAAGTGTATTAATTCTCCGTTCCAACTCGAAAAACAACTCTGGGGGCTTCTAGCATCGCTTTGTCATGGTATGGAGGATCAAAGGGGGATGAAGAGCGTCCTTTCTTTCCTGGACCTCTTTGCCAGGCTTTGCTGTCCTTGTCCTGGCACTGCAGTGAGGCTGATGTCCGGATGCGGCTGCGCGGACGGAGTCCGGAGGGAAGCGGTGCGAGTCCCAGGGTCAACCCCATTGCAGCACGGCCTGTGGCAGGGACTTCTCCCGCTGCATATTTGTGGAAATCTCTTCTTGCTAGGACTGCGTACAGAGCCTGGGAATGTTGTCCTCTGTTTATGCTGAAAGAGCGTATTTATGGATGCTGCCTGCGAAGCATTTGGTGCAGTATAGTGCTATTTGGATAATAAGATCCTGAGACGAGAATTTCGGAGTTCATGCCACTTCTGAAGTTCATGTAATGTTTTCAAATCCTGAAAATGCTACTTGAAGGAATGTCTGTCTGCTGTTGTGTCGCAAGAGTAAAACAATAGCACATTTTACTCGAGACCTTGGAAATATTTTCTTTTTTCTAATAAGATTGAAATAACTTTCCAACCATTTGCCTGGAAAGTTGGCAAGAGGCTGGGGAACTCTTACAAGTTTTTGCTATTTAAGTTAACTGCTCATGCTTGTACCTGGATGGAGTGACATTTATTATACCCCAAAAGTGCAGAAGGAAATCTAAACTTCTGTGGGAAGCAAAGGGAGTGTGGGAGTGTGTTTAGTTTAATTGTTTATGTCACTGAAACCTAGGGAAACTCATAATCTTAAATTAAATTGAACATCAAAATGTCACTTGATATTTAAAGGAAAAACCCCAAGAAATATTCTGCCAAACATACTGCATGTGCAGACATTTACTGAGCTCTGTATTATTTGTGGTGCTCTCTTGTATTCAAACTATTAAAAAAGAAAAGMAATTAGTGAAATGCATTGCATTGGATATACATATCTATGCATAGCCAAAAATTAGGACAGTAACTCATATGCATCACAAATAATTTGACATATTATCTTCTGAAATAATTAAGGATTTTAATAACATTTTAATGTTCCTTGAAAGTTATAACTAACTGGTCTTACATATGTAGAAGCAGCAGCATATGTTGCAGATATTATTTTATGCTTTGTGAAGTGCTCTCCGTCACCTAATGGGCTGGGCCATAGTGTGGGGGCTTTCTCTGCCAAAATAGAAGGAAAAATAGAATGAAAACTCAGCTGGACAACAAAGTTTAGGTGGCTTTTGAGGACAACGAGCACAACGGGAGATGTGTTAGGGCAGGAGGAAGGGCTTCTCCTTGCCGCCTTCGCACAGATTCTTTCATCCCCTAGAGAGAACGTCTCTCTCTGGGCTCTTCATCCAACAGAGCTCAATGGGCAGCTCCTGCGTGAGGGTGCAGGGTGCTCAGATAGTGAGGGTGAAGGCTACTCTATGAGTAGGCTTCACAAATCTGTGGGGAAATTGGCTCCACAGGTCAGGGTTTGACTCGTTCCTCCAACTGCAAACAAGCTCCAACGAGGCAGCAGGAACTTCTCCAGGGAAAGGAGATTGCCAGGTGGTTTCGAGCCAACACATCCGACTCCATCCCATTTATCTTTGGCCGTAGGTTGGGTTGGGGCCAGAGTGCTGCTGCGCTGCAGCCACCCATGGCTGCAGGAGCTGCACGGGCCTGTGGGGCTCGCTCACATCACAGGCTGGCCGAAGTCCCGGGGAAATAGTTCAGTACCACAGAGCACAGAGGTAGCGCTCTCTGTCTCTCCGCTCGTTTCCCTGGAAAGTGCAGCCAGACCTGTGGTTTGTGTAAGTTTTGTCAGGATAATTTTAATAATATTTGTAGAGCTCAGATATTGGTTCACTGAGGCTGAAGTGTTAAATTCAACAGGCACTCAAATAAAATGGGATGAGAACAGTATAAAAAGCTTGGAACTAAAGTCCAAAACTACCCTTCAGGATTCCTACCAAAAGTAGGAAGAAAGAAGGGGTGGTTTTGCTTTTCTTTTTCTTTTCTTTTTTTTTTTTTTTGTAAAAAAATAACAAACAGAACAGATGGGAGACATCTTAGATTTGTGTCTTTCTAATCCAAAGCACCAAAGGCTATTTTTTTCTGGTTTTCATTTTGAACATAGGAGTAGAGATAGATTAATGGGTTTTGTTTTAGCCTCCGGTTCTTAAATGTCTCGCACTTGAAAACAGTGTTTTCCTCCTCCTTTGTTCCAGATGTTACATTCTGGAGAAAAATTTTCTTAGTATTTTTCAAGTTCACTGAACTGCCTTGTATTTTAATGATGTTGGTTGGGAACTGCACCAGTTCATAAAYGATAATGTACCTAAGGCTGTTTATAGACTGCAGTGTGGGATCCATCATAGCTGAAATGGCTTAGGAGGATGAAACGTGATCCTTTTGGACAGCTGTGTGCTTAGATTGAGGAGGGACAATCAAAAGAAGAAGGATGACACTGAGTTTCTACATGATGAGAWGTTTGAGAGTTGGCAGTTATTTAAACAATTTATCAGGATTTGCAGGATCTGAATGACCCCAGGGTTGGAAAGAGCGCTCAGGAAGTTCAGATCGTTGATGATTTGATTAAACTGAGTGTGTTAAGGTAGTTTTGATAATATTTGTGAACATATTTTTTTCTTTTACAGGGAAGATATAGCAAAATATGAATAATTTCCTGATGAATCTCTTTTGTCTTCTCTGTGTGGACAGGGTGTAGCACTAGGCATTTCTCCGAAACTCTCAGTTCCCTTTCCAAGTATTATTTCCAGCAAACAAATTGTCAGAGATAATTTACTGTTACTCTCTCCATTACACTTTATCCTTTGTTTCACATCTTGTTTCTCTGCTTGCTTCTTTCACTTTCTTCCAAGCACTACTTAAGCCCCAAACAAACTACTTGAGTTCATCCCTTAACCTTCTCTGTCTTCAGATTCCCCTCAGAGACTGGTGAGTTCCCTGGTGAGATGGGAGGTGGCCTGGTGTCCTTGTTGGGCTATCGTGGTGCAGCTGGGTGGCTGGTTAGCACCAGCTCTCTGACTAGCTCACATAGGGAGGGGAACCTGCAGCATAGGTCTCACCTGGAAGGAGTTACCTAAAATTGTCTAAATGATCAGGTGGGTCTGGTAACATATGTTTTAAAAATGTCTGCTTCTCTGCTGATTTTTCAGGGAACCTGGTGTGACAAAAATTTAGCTATGGGTGGTGTGCAATGTAGGTACATCAGTTTAGGGAAGAGTTAATTAATTTAACATTAATTAATGTTAAAACAAAATTAATGTTTGTTTTAACAATTAGTTTTCCAAAAGAATTTAGCTGGTGGAGTCAGTGCATTGCCAGGCCTACCCTCTTTTTTTAAGTATRAGCAGAAAACCTCAGGTATTAGAGAGCAACATGAGGTTTCCAAAACTCAGTGCAGTTTCAGATCCCTTACTGCTTCCGTAACTGAGACCAGATCCTGCCCTGTGTGGTGAAAAATACGGAGATACAAAGGGATATCCTGGATAAATTGCAGTTGCTAAACAACTGCATCAAACAGATTACAAAGAGAAGGCATAAACCACTGTGGAATGGCATGTTTCTGTTCTACAGCGACACCATTGTGGCAGTAGTTCAAAAAAAAAAGTAGAAGAAAGAAACAAAGTATGGCTGGGTAGTTCAAATAGGAGGATATATAAAATGTCACTCAGAGCATAGAATTAAATAGTAGCTGGGAATGGTGCCAGAAAGACTTATGGTTTCAGTTCAAAAGTGTTTCTAGTTACATGTCTTTTCTTTTTCTTTGAATTAAAATACCATTTTTTCTCATACAGCTTTCCTTCAAGGGTTTCTCATGTAGTTGTTTATTAGTAAACAGCTGCTTGCAATGAATGAAAATCTCTTTATAGGCATGGTGGTTTCTGCTAGATGTGTTTGCTGATTGGGGACTTGTTGCACTTCTGTTCATTCTAATATAATCCAGATAAGAACATGTAAATATCCTAAACCGGACATATAATTCACTCAAGGGCTACATGAGGACCAGATAAGGAACAGATAAGGACTTTTGACCTTTAGAAACACTTAAAATAACTTACTGAATTATCCTAAATATACATGTTCATATACAAGCTTCATACATAATACATATATACATGAAATATTATTGCAAAAATGTTTATTAAGGCCAGCCTATGAGGCAGTTATCTGAGAACACTGTGGTGTAAGAAACTCATTTGGTATTTAGCTACAATAGTATCATAATCACTAAAATGCCATTTGGTACATTGTTTGTTCAGACTGTTTAATAGGTGGCATTTATTGGAGACTGACATCTGTGAGACATTTGAACAATTACCAAGTTGTTAAATCACAGTTAAAAACAAATAGTTAATAAGATAACTCTTATCATAAATTCAAGGTTAGATAATTGTAATTGAATACCTGGTATAAACGATCTTTCAATTGGTGTCCAATGTAGCTTTTCAGTTGCTTCTAATGTAGCTTCAAACAGGAACTGAAATTTGGCCACTTAATATTCTGTGTAGATTAGAAGTTTTCTAAAGTGATTCTAAAGTGATCTACATTACTTGTGTTGTTTTCAAATTCAAATTGATGAACCACTTATTTTGTACTTGAATGTATTCTCACAATCTTCAAAAATCGGGAAAATGTCACCAGATGTAGGAAATCTAAACTAACACAAAGGGGTTACTATAGCTTCACCTAATTTACTTGCCTTATTGAGGTACAAGGCTGCTTCGGGATAGAAGATACAGTAGCCTGGACTGCTCAACTTCTAAGAACGTTATAGCTGTCATATCCTAGCCTGTCCAGGACTTTTAAGAAATATTTTGATGTCTCGAGGAGAAAAACTTGTATTTTTTTTCTTTATGCTAGAACAAGGTGAAAAACATCCTGCCTGGTGGTAGAAACAGGTATCCAGGGTAGGTGAACCTCTGGTCTGGTCCTTCTTGTYCTGGAACAGTCCCCACGAGCGGCCAGGGTGGAGCAGAGCTGTTTTGTACAAGACAAGCACCAGGTCTGGGGACGAAAAGGGAAGATTTCCCATCTCTCAGCATCTCACCACACTGGTTTTGCCTTARCTCTCTCCAACTTCCATCTTTTTTGTGTGTGTGTTTTTTTTTTTTCCCCAGAAGATTGTTGTTTCTTGTCAATATTTCCTCCGCAGGCTACTGTTTGAGCTGCTCCTTCAGAGTGCTTTGACCATCTGCTTCTGTGCCTTGAACAAGCAGACTTTCCTTTTTAATGCTAGCTGGTCTTCAGTATAAATGAAGGCATGTTTGCCTTCAGCCAGCTTGCTCTCTTCCAGATAGGAAGGCAGAGGAGTGGGAGGCAGGAGCATATTGCTGAAAAATGTCCTGCCCCATCCATCCATGTGTCACACCAAGTTAAACTCTCACCTACTTAGTGACAAGCAGCTTATATCATCTTACATACGAGCTCTGAGTTTCTCCTGCTAAATTGAGTTTGAGCTTGTGAGACTGAAATGTCAGAAGGCTAGACCGGGTCAGAGCAGCCAAAGAGCATAAGCTAAAGCTGGCCATGCTATTAAAGTTGTGGTTTGCCATATGTAGATGCTGCTGTCTTTAAGGAAACACTATTGATGAAGAATTTGCACTTTTTAATGAAAAACTTAGGCAAGTGACAAGGGAAATCGTTAGACAGAAGGATTAGATAAAAATGTCTCTTATTTCAGTCTATTTATCCTCTCTCTGATGTTTGTTGTATGCTTGGTCTATTCCTCTGTTTTTCTATGTTTGGTTTTTTTTTTTTTTGTCAGAGGAAAGCTATACTATAAAATGGTAGAGATCCTTTCTAAAGCTACCTTTATTTTGTTGACATGTTTTGACAGAAGAGGTGACTTGGTACAGATATAAAGAATGGCATTTTTTTGGACAAGTAATTAGAAATTTAGAATAATTTAATTTAAATGATGTAAATTTTTAAGGTCTATTCTATTGTCTGACTTCTATTTGTGACCTGAGTTAAAAAATGCGTCCTTATGCAGGAGAAAGCTTCTTTGTAAAGACATTTGCTTATATTTTCTGACTGTTCAGTAAGATTGATGCTGTCTCACTCCAAACTTTCTCTTGCCAAGATTGTTTCTAATGATAAGGCTTCAGTAAGAGGATGTGTGATGATAAGGCTTAGCGAGGATGTGCGATAAGAYGTGAATGAGAAAGAAAATTGTCTGTTAGTGGGAAAAATAAACAGAATCCATTCCTGTCAGGTCTTAGGAAATCTTGTCCAGGCTTTTGTAAATGTCTCTGTTTAAAAGCACTATTCATGCATGTGCCCAGCGTCTTAYTTCCAATACTGTTTTACTAGCAACATCAGAGCTCCGATCTCAGCTTTGGGACAAGCAGCATCCTTCTGACCAGCTTTTAATCCTTCTGACCTTTCTGACTGGATTATCAGAAAGCAGAACTACTGCTCACATGTCTCCAACAAGGCAGGGACTTTTCCCGTTGGCAGAAAAACCCAGTGAAAGAAGCGTGTTCCCCTCCTTGCTGGGAGAGGAACCTGGCGCCTCGAGAATCCGCTGCTTCCTCTTCCAGCCGTGGCCGCAGGCTCGAGCAGTGTGGCCTGGCCAGCTGGCCGTCATCTACATACACTTATCTTGCTATATAAACCATAGAGCTCATAATCGAAGGTTGAATTAGGCTGGTTAAAGTTTAGCAAATGAAGTGGCATGAAGTGGGAAGTGGTTTAGACAGAAAGATAGGTGAGAGAGTTGGAGTGGAAAGATACACAGGCTTAAAACGGTTTTCCTCCAATCCTGAGAACTGAGTTGTCTGGGAGCAGCTCTGCGGGATTCAGTCATCCTGAATAGCTTCCTACTGGAAGTAAGGAGGGAGCAGAAGTCAGAACGAGGCAGCCTTGTTTGGTCCCTGACTCTTCAGTGTCCAAACTGATAAGGCCCAGTAACCTGGGCCTTACTCTGGGTGCAGAGTAAGGCCCAAACTGATCCTTCAGCCTCATAACGGTGCTGGGGGAGCTGGTTTCTGTGGAGCAACTATTGGGAAAGAAAGCACAAGAAAGAAGTATGGTAAAAAACACATTAAAATTGTATGAGAAGGGAGTTACAAAAGTTCTTGCTTATTTTTTCCTCAGAAGTTACAAGAAAATCATAATGAAAATAGGCAGAGGATGCAGCTTAGAATGGGGTTTTTCATTGCACAAAGGGAAATTCCCTCTATGTGCAGCAGGAAATACCATAAATGCATTCTTGTGAGGTGTAACTGTTGTACACAGAAAATATAAAAGGGATCTCTTCAGGAAAAGCATGAGCCTTAAAATAGAATCTTTTGCTAAAACATATTAAATTTAATCATATTCCAGACATAGAAAAAGGCACAGATTGCCTGCACTGTATAGGTCATCGGTTAGGTCCTCAAGCAGCTCCCAGGCCACTACTTCCACCCCCAGCACGGATCCCCAGCTCCCTCCTTTGCTGTCTCCACCAGAAGCTGACTGCCTTTCTGGGGCACCTTCTTTGGAGGGGGTTGCAGACACCRAAGTGAGGATTTTGTGCAGCAGAAACCCAAGCAGGGTTCATGCAGCTGGAAGAGAAGCGGAGGYTGGGACAGTGAGCTCTGTCCCTCGGTCCTGTGACAGGGAGCTTCACATTTCCCCTTCTTCAGGAAACTCATGTCTKTTGGAAGTGGCCTGCATGACAGGGCTGCGTTTGGCCAGTCTCCCYAGCTGTCTGCACGTCTACTCCTGGCACACATGCTGCTGATATGGAGAAATATCTGACCTGACTGTATTGTGGTAGGCTGGGTGGCTGCTTTCTGGCTCCAAGGTACAGTTGGGGACATGAGGTTGTATGTGCCCTTTCCTTGGCTAGGAGTGCTCCTACTGAAGAACTGAGGCTAGGATTTGCCTTGGGTTCTTTCTGTTCCTGGTTTAAAAATGTTCTCCAAAGGGAWTTCTGTGTTTCTTTTGGGCTCTGGAGGAGCTCTTGTAGGACGCTGAGTTTCTAATAGATCATGGAAGTGCCTTAAGTATGTTGTAACATAACATGGAATTATATGTTCATGAAATTTGAAAATGAACAAGAATATTAGAATATTGTCAGAGAAAYGATAAAGGAGAAAAGCAGAAAGTTGTTATTCAATGTGTTCTTTAGAAATTAAACTTAAAGTGCAAAACTAATTTTAAGATCTTAATTCTAAGAGGTAGATCTGTTTAAAGGAAATAAAAACAGCCCATCACTTTCAGTAGGAAGAATGATGGAAGCAAGTAGAAGGATTTTTTTTTCCCATCCTCCAAGCTAGGCAAGTCCTTGAGTGTATGAGCCACCGAGATCCATGTGTAGCTGTGTCTGGACTTGCCTACTGTGTCTTTAGCTGCTCTACACTAGCTAAAAATGCATCTCACCCATCTCCTCTCAGCCATTTAGTTCAAATCTCCCCAGTATCTTGTTTAGCCACATTTAAGATGCTAATTTAAATCACACTTTAGAAATGAAGAAATGGAGAGGAACGCAGAAACACGGGAGGGAAGCAGGGGTGAACGAAGGCACGCGGGCTCTCAGCCCTGGGCTCACTGGCCAGACTTGAGCTGGAAGCGGAGCTTGGTCCATGGTATCTTCATCTCCAGGGTGCCAAGAGTCCCCTCCTCGTCTGCTGGCGCCCCAGTTTTTCAGGAGCCAGCCAGTCAGCCTTGTTACATCACTTTCAGACCTTAAAAACTTGTAATTACTTTGGGGTTGGATTTAAATAATACATGACAACCCAAATCTATGACCGTGCATTTTAATATAGCGAATATTCAGCTTTTCTGGTTTAGTGGGGATTGCGTGGATAAAAAAATACCTTATTCATCTGTAAAAAGGCTTACTCCCAGCAAATCATGGCTTTAATTACAGGAAATAATCATAAACTACTTTATATGCAATTAAAGACACTTTCTTTTGGAGATATTTTTGTAATTTATATTTTTTCCTAAAGCCAATTATCCAAAATATTATACTCTTTCATGCCTGCAGTGCAACTTTGACTTGCATATAAATTGATTTTTGAAGTGAAACTTTCTTCATGTATAATTGAAACTCGAGACTATTTTACCTTTATCTGGGTAATTGATTAATAGGTCAGATTAGAGCTGCTGGTTAGTACTGGCAGCTAAYAGTTTTGTGCTACCATTTGCTCGATTAGATAATTGTGTTCATTTGGAATGTAAATTGACACAATTACAATGGCATTTTTTTAAATGTCAACATCTTTTATGTTAATATTTAATCAGCTTTTAATCAAATGCTGAAACTGTTTGAAACAGAAAACGCCTTTTCCTTTCATACTGAAATTTAATATAATGTTGGTCCAAAGCTTGTTAGTTGCATGGGAAGACTATTGTGGGCTCATAAGTTCTTCTTTGAAGATTTCAGAGGGCACTGATCTATTGAAATCACAGCAGCCCCTGAAGAGAAASATTTCCATGATGATGTGGACTGTACCACCATCCTGAGCTTTGTCAAGCACCACCAAACAAGTAATGGAGTATTTCATGGCAGCAATAGACTTGAAGTCTAAGGAAAATGTATCCTGAAAGATATTTGCCCTTTTGGTAGCTATAACCCCTAAAGGGGGCAGAAGGAACAATAAAAAAAAATAAAAAATAAAAAATAAAAAAAAATAAAAAAAAAAAATAGGATTGTCTTGTTTTTATAGTGGCAGTTCATGGAAGAGCTTCACCTCTACTGAGTATCTGTCAGCCAAGAACAGGAACTCAGGAAATATCCAGGCAATTGTCAGCACGATCCTATCTGCTTCGCAGGCAGGAAGATGAGCRGCGCTGCTTTTCATCAGGGCTCTGGCCTGGCCCTTGCTGATGTCAACGTTTCTGCCTGTCTCTGGCCACTGAGTTAKTCCTCGGATAGGTGAGAGGCAGCACTTTCAAACTTAGCTGTCTGTTTTATTGAGGGGGATAACCTCAAAGGGAGACTTCTCAAGACCAACTTGAGAAGTGACTGGCCGAGAGGGAACAGAAGCACATTTTGAAAAAAGTGGTATCCTTTCSCAGGGAATTTTGATATAGGAGCCATGTATTTTTTGTATTTAAATATATGAGGTGGATAAGAAATTGAGGCACAAAGGACCAACTTCAGATGTTGGCATAAAGACAGCAGATATGTGTGGACTGCAAATTAGGAGACTCTCACTATCAGGGTGGCTGGTCTGTGATTCTGCAACAGGACATCTTTCAGTGCGCAAAGAGATCGTTYTGAAGAATCAGTCACCTCATATACCTGATTGTCTGCAAGAAATGGTCTTGTTAATCCAACAAACTCGTTGGCCTGTTTCCTTTCAGGCCAGTTATATCTGTGTTGTCCTGCTGCCATCCCTCTTGGCAAATACATGCCTGGATTATTCCAAGTATATGGCTGGAGGATGCCAAAGCTGTAATAGAGGTGGCCTTGTGCAACCTCCCACTTCAGAACCAAGACTTTCACATGACTTCAKGGCATGGCCAAGGGGTGACAGACCAAGGTTGGTGGCATCAGTGTGAGGCCATTACCCCAAGGTGAGTGCCCAGCACAGGGGCACCTGGAGGACCGCARGGACATCCCGGCACTCCCAGCCCCCTGCACTGCAGCTCTTGGGGGCATGCGGTGAAAAGGGCAGATGTTTGCATGCCCCTGTGGGTATTGCTCACTCCTTTGATGTGTCTTGATTTTAAAAATTATATAGGGAATTTACAGAATCTTTTAAKTCAACTGTCAAAACTCTGTGCAAACATAATAGGCCAGCTATGGCATAGAGCCTAGACATAGTATTTGCAGTGAGCAATAGTATTTGTTGTTGGAAACACTTCAGCCTATAAATCTGCAAAGATAAAGCTGATAGGAAAAAATGCCTAACAAAACGTAGTTTTGCAGGTGGTTTGGGGTGAATTTTCCAGTGGCTGTATATGCATGTGCCATATCATTATATTCTTTTCTCAGCCATTAACTTGTACCGCGAAGCATGAGATATTTGATTCTTTGCTATTTTATCGTAAGCATCTGTTGTCCTTGCAGCTGGGTAGGGCTGACCTGGCTCCATTCAAGCCATGCTGTGGCTGCTAGACRTGTATCGGGAGTGAGGTCAGAGGGGCTTTGCCCCAAGGAGCCATTGGGCAAGGTGTCCCTGGGGTGCACTGCCAGTGCCACCCCCTGTCACTGTCCCTGTCCATTGCCCAGGCAGGGGACTGTAGCACGATGGTGGCATYGGAGCAAGCTCAAGGTGGCAGCTGGAAGCCCCAAGAGATGTAATGTGTCTCTGCCTGTATTTGGTGTAAGGAACACTGCCAATATCAGTGGTGATGGTATCTGGGTAAGAAAATAAGAGCTCTCCAGATTTTACTTCCTTAAAGGCAACTCGCTGTGAGAATGTGACTGGATGGAGAGGGGTGCAGGCATCACTGAGGCGTGTAAGTGGCAGCTGGGAGACCCTGGTACCAAGCTCTGCAGGATTCTTCTTTTTGTGACCTTGGGCAAGTCATTTATCCAATAAGTATGAATTAGCTGCTTCCATTAATTTTTATTGCAGCAAGGCTGACTTAGGGTAAAATTATACATTATGGCTAAGCTGGTCTAACAACCCACTATACCTCTTTCTCTCTTTTCCCACACAGTGGTTAAAGACTCACTAAAATAGGAAAAAAATAACCTTGGAGATAGGGAGTAAGGAGAAACTGATTAGTTTCACCTTTTGCATATGGAAAAAGGTGGGGAAATGTAGGATGGGATAGGGGCAGGAGAATGCAGGAAGACTTTGCTCCTTTCCAGGTGTGCTGAGCTGTTAGATCAGCAGAACCACAAATATAAACCTCCTGACGTAAATTAATTGAGGATATAATCCTTTATCTTTGCTCTTTCCATGGAATAACTGGTGAAACTTTCTTTTACTAATAGTAAAAATATTTATTCAAACACAAATAGAACCATTTGTTTCACTTGTCCCTCCAGAGACACGTAAGCAGATCTCATTTAAGTAAATGAGAGTGCTGCACACCTAATTAGAGATAGGATTAAGTCCACTGTCCTGTGCCAACACACTACATCATGAATTCAAATTCATGGAAACTTAATACAGAGTCACAATTTATTTGCTATTTTTAAATCAGACTTCAAAAATTAAATGAAAGCCAATACACCCAATAAAAAGCTGTAATCCAGGCTGTAATAATAAATCACATACTGGGGCCTAGTGCAGCTGCTGTAAGCTTGAAGGTGAAATTGTAACTGCGTTGACATTCATGTCATAGCACCTCTTGGCTTCAACAGATCTAGGATTTTTTCAGTAATGTGCTTAGGGTCTTAATTTACTGGCAAAGTAACTGGTTTGGGATTTCCTGTTTCCCCCAGTGCCACTGATGATGTGATAAGCTCCTGGGACAATATACAATATATACAGTTGGCTTTCTCTGTCAGTTTGTACCTCCTCTTTCATCTCCTTTCCCAAAGCACTTTTGTGTTTCTTGCCAAGTGGCCTGAGGTGCACAGACCCCCTCAGATACACTGGCCTGTTCRTCTTCTCAGACCATTTTCCTAAGGAGAACAACCCAAGTGATTGCTCTGCGTTGTCGTCTGCAATGCTTCTCAAGAGTGTTTGAATCTCTTGGCTGATGCCGTTGAAGTTTGGAAGCAGAGCAGCCAGCTATCCTAAAAGTAAGTGGGCAGAGGAGACAACCCGKCAGTAGTGTCCTACCTCCTGAGCTCCAGCCTAACTCCAGGAGCACATTTAGGCACAGCTGAGGCCAGGTGATGAGCCAGCCCTAGGTGCACATGTAGCTCCACATCAACCACAGCAGTGGCTTTTCCTTTCCCAGTGGTGGGGATATTGCATGAGTACTGATGGGTTGATACTATCGTGTCAAGTAAATGAAGAGGGCTGAGGGAAGGGATCTGAACTTTAGGCAAAATTAATGTCCTTGTCCTGTGCCTTGCAGAACTCCCCTCCCTGCCCCGCAGCATTTTGTTCCATGTGACTTCAACTCCTTCCATGGAATAATAGGAACATGTTGAGCTTTGTCAAAGTCACTACTTATATTATTTAAGAGGTGTCTAGTGGTAGCAAGCCAATAAAAATCAATTTTCAACTTCTTCCGTGCTTTGGAAAAAAGGTATGTTGTTCTCACATACCTCATGAGTTTCATTTGCACTAGCTTATGGGAACAAGTGAAGGAAAGAAGGAATTAAGTAATAATTATTAGTTTACAGTGAAAATTTAGAGAAGAACATTTGTTGAAGAAAATCCATTTCTATTCTATTGTTACATATTTTACATGGTAATTCATTTAATATTCTTGAAGATATGAAACAATATGAAAACCTGCATAAAGTAGCCTAAATACATACTTTTAATATATTTAGTGTTCAATTATTGACATTGGGTTATGTGCCATGTATTGATTTAGCTTAAGGCTGGAGCTTATGAGCTGAGAACAAAGGTATACGTTTTGTCTATACCTTCTTGAATTCCACTCAAATTTCCAGTGGCTTTGAAAGTATTTGTGGATGTGCAAGAGGCACAAGATTGGCCATCAATGGRCCGAGTACTCCCTTTATTGCTTTGAAGGGTTTGTCACTCTTCCCTTCACTCCACACCTTCTCCTTATTTTTCCTAAAAGATCTCATTCTTCAGATGCCTGTAACTGTTTATCTTCAAGGTATTACTGTTGATATAAGGCAGATTTCTTGTATTTAGAAATTAATTGTGTGAGTGTTTCTGCAAAGTTTAAGGAGAGCCAGAGGGATATTGAGCTGACTTCTGAATAACAAATATCTTCATTTTCAGTAGATGTGAGAACTAAAATGTTCCTTAGAGGATTGCAAAGAGAGGTTTCATGGTCTGCAGATACACTGAGGATTGATCTGTGGCCACCTCTTCCCTGCTAGATCAATGCATGAATATGTTTACTCTTATATATCACTGTAACGAGGCCAGTACGCCGGCAACAACACACGTACATGACCAGCAGATGGAAAGAATGCAGAGAAAATTCATAATTCTTCTTTAATATGGTGAACGAAGCTCATGGTTTTAGGCGTGATGGAAAAAATGGGTGCACTGGGAGTAATCAGAATTTAGGTTATAGTAGTAGGTTACTGCTAAAAAGGAAAAATTGGTTACTGCTTGTTTTTTCTTTTCTTTCTTATAAGGGAACCTTTTTTGTTTGGTAGGTAAAATTAGTTTTTAACCTAGTTTCCTAGTTTGCTTCCACCACACCACCCCTACAAACCTATATTTTACCTACAGCTACAGAGCAGTTGTTCCCCAGTGTAGCAAGTAGCAATGAGAGAGAGTCATTAAATGGTGCCTCCTTTAGGGATGAGTGTTCTGCCACAAAAGTGTTCTTTCTGGTCTTTGTTTAATATCCATTTTACAGCAGACACAAAAGAAAAAAAAAAAACAGGAACAAATGGATACTCTTCTCCATATCCACTGTTTCTGCCTTGAAGATATTAGGGGAATCATTTCTTTTGCACAAGAAGAGTGGCCAGAGGCCTTTTAGCTGATGACTGCTGTGGTGTGCGGGCCACAGCAGAAGAGGGATTAGTTCTTCCTTCTGTGGTGAACATTAAAYGCTGCTGGGCAGCACAATTGGAGTTCTTATATTTCATCTTCTTTTATATTCTAAGGAAATGAGAAGTCTTGAAATGACAAAGCCCTGGTAATAATGAGGTGAGTTATCAACGCGTGATTCTTATCAAGGGGACATATAGTTAGAGAAGAGTCATGCAACTTCCTTGCCTTGGAAGCAAAACTATTCAAGTTTATTCTTGTCAAGTGTCTGGGAAGAATAAACCATTATTTTCAAAAGAAAGGAGATGACACAGTCAGACTGGCCCACCAGTTCTCTTCCTGGGCTCGGCGCCCTGTGATGCCAGTTGCTGTTGCCGAGTGTCTAATTCCATCCTGAATTCCTTGGCAGGTTCAGCTGGTGCTGGCAGCCAGTTCTGCCTTTGTTCTCTCTAGTAATGACATTTGATTTGTAATTCATCTTAGAGCATAAGAAATGTTGCACTTGGGTCACTGTGAGCATTAAGAAGCTGTACCTGTGACACAGAACTCTGTCCCATGACCGAACCTCAACTGTTCTGACATAGTTGGTAAACCTGCAAGTGAAGCACAGTATTGAGCACACACTCTATACCTTAGCCAAGGTTGCATTGAAGTGTATTCCTGTTCACGTCCTATGTGGCCTTCATGGTGGATTTGGAGTAAACTAACCATTGACAGATGCTGATGTTAACATTACATATTGATGTTAACATACAACGAACTGTAAATAGTCCATGTACTTTATATCCACTTTTCTTTCCAATAGCAACTGCAGGGGGAATATGTAAATCACTGTTCGGTGTAGGCTTCTGCATTAATCTTTTTTTTTCTTATGCAAAACCCTGTAATCACGTTTAGTGCATCAGTCAGTGAGTTTTCACTGAGATTAGCCAGATGTGTTAGATCTTTGTRGTAGTGCTGTGCTCCAGAGACACTAATGCAACTGTAGAGCCATCTGTCAGAAGGCTTTTCTCTTTTGCAAAGCCCTGATGAGTTTTAATTAAACCTTTCTTAACAACATGTGTTGTTGTTAAGAAGGTGTCATAAGTCATATAAGTAGTCCATGTGTACATTTATGTCTCCATGTATAATGCCCTTGTGTACCTTGGCTTGAGTTAAGCCTCTCAGTATGCCCAGAGGCCCTTACAACAATCATGAGGAACCTAARTAACTATAGAAAACTTCTGAGTCCCTAAGATGGGCTGTTTGAATTTGTTTTCAAAGAAGGACAAATTCATAAGAAGTTTTTGTCACTATTAAGCTTAACAAAATAATATATTTGGATTCTAAGATTAATTGGAAGACTATTTTTAGTAAGTGCTTGAACAAGAGCCTTTAAAAATCAATTAAAAAAATATTACATGAGCAAAAGTTGACCAGGTACAGCCTAGCTGGCTTTATGGATTATGCAGCCATAAAGGAGCTGAAAGGACTGCAGGAACAGAAGCTTGGGAGTCTTCCAGGCATGTCAAGTAATGTCTTGCACTGTTATGTGGGCAAGGCTGTTTTTCTTGGCCGTAATTTAGGAAGGATTTTGTATGTTATCATCAACGAATTAGAACTTGAATAACAAATCCTGGATATGATCATCATAATCTATTCYTGTTGGAGATGGGCAGAGGGAAAAAAGCTCTAAGATGATGGAAAAGAGCCTATTGTAAAATATTTTCAATCTTTTTCATGAAAAAATATGTATTACTTATAATAGCTCATTGTTTAGGTAGATATTTTCTCTTGAGTGATTAATAATCATATATTCCTCTTTAATAATTRCTAAATCATAATACAGTAATGCACTCTCTATAGTGGATTCCTTTACAGCTCGTATATGCTTCGAGTTTCATACTAAAATATAATAATTGAACATGTCAGACCATCCCATAAAACAAAGGTGAAAAAARTAAAAGGGGTTGCAATGGTCTCTCTCTGTTCCATACTTGTCTTAAGAAATTACTCTTTATAGGTCATTGGTGCACAGTTTATCGGCAGCTCAAATGCTTTTATATATATGCTTATATTTTATCTCTTCACATATTATTTTGTATATATGTGGATAGTATCAAAACTTATCTTCTTGCCCTATGATTGTGGGTATTCTTTGAAAGTGTGTATGTGAGGTTGTCAGGCAGTAAAACTAAACTAGGTGGCTTTTGTTAATTCTCAATTTAGGACCCTGAAAGATGTAGCTTCTTTAAAATGATAAAAGGGATAAACTAGATATTTTGAAGAGAAACAGCTTTAGCTCTGTCTGAGTAAAAGCTGAGATGAAGGTTTCTAGTTGGTTGGGATGAAAGAAATAAAAACTAAGCAAGAGCAGCTGTACCCAAACACACAATATAAATTCTGACTTGGTAGTTTTATAATAACTTAAAAAACGTTAATGCATTTGCTTGGGGTAATGAGGCAGCTTGTTAAATCTTCATGTAAGTGTCTGACTTTTAAATATAATAGTCATTAGAAAGACATCTGGTCTAAACACATCTTAAGATGCGTTTTTTAGCTCATGATGATGTTGCGGGACACAGGGCCATGGGGTCGTTTCTATAGTTTCCTTCTCAAATAACATTTGGTGTGCTTTGCTCCACTGCATTTGAGATTCAGAAGCAGTTGCATCGTTCTGCTGTGTGTCATATGGTRTCGTAGGACATGGGCATTGGCAGACATGCGAGATGTGTGCTGCAAGTCCCCAGGCCACGTTAGCGTTCTCAAACTCTCACACACTTCCCATTTTAATTACAATCTCCTCAGAGCTGGTTACATACCTTCTTTCAAATTGTTAAATTTTGTCAAATTGTCAAAAAATCGCCTATTCTCTTTGACCATGTCCTTTGATTACTGTGGCTTTCAAGGGGAGTTTGCTGCCGTCTTTGAACCCTGCACTGCGTACAGACCTAATCCTTCTTAGGGGCTGTGAGAACCTGCAGTACAAATACATTATACGAGAGCATATTAATTTTATTTTATCCTCATTCAAAAAGAAATTTTCCTGATACTTCTGAATTCCTATTTGACATATGTATTATACATGTGTAGAGTTGTTTTGCTAGTTATTTTGAACAGTTTATTTGAGGGAAGCACTTCTAAACGTCCTACAAACAAGCCGGTATGCAGTGTAGCAAATAAATCATATGAATTAGGGCTTTGATCTGTGGCACGTCTCTATGCATAGTACAYACTTACTTGCTTAAAAGGCAAGATGCATAATACTCACTCCACATCTTGATAACTTTGCAAAACATGGAATTGAAGACTGGGTTTAGTTTGTTTCCCCATGTTGAACTGGTGTGTTACTGCATTTAACAAAAGACTAGAACATTTTTGCTACTTTGTGTGCTTTTCAGAGCAGGAAAAGAAAGACATCATTTAAAATGGCTTTTGTGTTGGAGGTTTCTGGAATGTTTGGCATTGCATGTTTAACTTTGGCATTTTGTCATCACAAACTGGAGCAGAGCACAGTCTCTCAAATATGCAGTCAGCCTCTTGAGCTCCTGTAAAAATAAGCTGGCAAACAATCCCCTCTAATAAAATGCTGATGCTGGAAAAGATACACAGTCATCACTTCGTTATGCTACTTTTCTCAGCATGTCTCATTTATTTCCAAAAGTAAAAGAGTGATGATTACCAGATAAGAAAGCATCATGATGAGGTGAAATCCTGCCTGGCCTCACAGAAATGGGGGACAGTTCCACCACTGGGTCTGCACTTCGGCCGTGAAATATCCCAGTGACCTGGCCAGATCACTGGTTTCAATGGCCATTAACTTGCTGTTTAGCTGAGGCAGTTGTTTCCTCTCCCTTCCTTTTCTTATGATGTCCATCATTTACAGAGCTTGTGACTTTAGTTTAGCATTCTCAGCTTTTAATTTCTCTGTAGTCAAAGAGAGTCAAAATGCTCCCCTGAATCAATGAGGTCAGTAGTAGACTCAGCAAGAGCATCTTTGTGGAAAGACCTTAAACTTGACCATACTGGAGAGATGAGAGCACTTTGTGGCCTTATGAGGATGAAGACATTGCTGTGCTTTTGCTAGTCTGGGTGGTGGCTGTGTCCAACAGCCAGAGAGCCTGGAGAGCTTCTGCATGGTGCTACTGTGTTTTTTCCTGGTCATTTTTTTTGAAGACTGTTCAGTTRTAATTCCTTATTAATACATCTCAATACTTCTTAATCAAATGCTTCTTAGAATATTGAAGCTTGACTTGAGAATCAAAATAATCTGCTGTGTGGAAAGCAGTGCACCAACAATGTTCTCTTCCCAGTGTTCTTGCATGTGGTTCAAAGGAAATTGTTTGGATGAAATTACTTCTTTACGAGGGTACTTGTCCTGTTTTCTGTTTTCAAATAGTGAGTCCTAATAACAACTCCTGTGTTTTCCTCTAGTTTCTCTGGCCAATTGTGCCACATACCTGCTGCTACTTGGGAAGACTAAACGAGCCTAGCAGATACTTGGAATAAAGGCTATACCTAAAAARTCTACTTTCCTCATTAAATGAGCAGTGTTTGTTAAACTGCACTGTTTTCAACAAGAAGGAGTGGTACTTACAAACTTTTGTGGGGACTATCAATCTTTTTTGGTTCTTTTAAGGTTAACAAACCTCTTATACTAAAGAGGGTGATGGTGCAAGTCTGCTCTGCACTCTGAGTAAACAGGAACACTTCATTCTGAATACAGTAGAGACATCTGCAAAAATATTGATTTTATGTTGGTGTAACAGCAGCAGTAGTGGTTCTGTTCTTAGGAATAGTTTTCCTTGAAATTATATAATGTGGTGAGCTGCAGTTAAAGCATTAAGGAAATATTTAACTGTAAACAACTTATGTTTTTCTTAAGGAACTCTCTTTGATCACATATTTTTGTTTTGCCTTTCCAATTTTGAAAATCAAAAGAAAAAGCTCTATCAGAAATATTATTATAGTGTTTCCAATCTGTAATTTGTTCTGTGTACTTCAGTACAGTACAGTGTGAGGATCTGTAAGGTCAGTTGTTTGCTCCTTTTTTCCTACTGAATTCAGTAGCTGCAGTCTACCAGGTTATTAAACAGCAGAGCATGCATGTGGTCCCAGCTATACATACAAACAGCTGCAGGGATATTTTGTGTGTTTTTCATGGTCCTTGAGACTGCCTATCTTAAGATCACCGGAACAGAGCATGTCTTAGTTTCCCCCTTCCCAGCTCTGCTCTCTGCCCAGATCGTATCAGAGCTATTGTGTATATGCACAGATAACCCACACTCTGCTTTCATGCCTTCCTCTGTGTGAAAAAAAACAATCCCCAGCTGGTTTGGAAGCCAGTTTTCCTCCTGTTGTCTCCTGAAACCGCCACTAGCATTAGAACGAGGCCTAGTCGTAACTGACCAAACTCAAGTGAAATTTCCAGTAGGCATCCCTAGATTGTAACACTGTTTGTAGCCTGGACAAATGTTATCCTTAGTCCTACGTGGACAGGGTTACTGGTATTTGAGATCCTGTACACGGATACACGGATCCCTGTATTTGCAGAGCCACAGGGATCCGTGGCCTCTGGATCACCAAGCTCCATGAGAGGATCTTGTGAGGCTTCGTTCTGCTGTGCATGAACCCTCATTGGAACAATTTTAGGAGGCTGTAAAGAGAAGCTCTTCAGGTTAGGCAGAGTTTCAGAACTGAAATGAATGGGTTTGGCTTATTAGTAATGGCTGAAATGCAAAGTAACATTTTATAAAATTTTCAATCCCTTTAACTCCCCTGTCGAAGCCCAACAGGCAGGATATCCAGTGACTGGGGAATTTCTGTGCTCAGTTCATCAACGAGCTGAGTCAATGTCAGGCCTTCTTATGGCCCTGGCTTTAGCTGTCTGTTACATAGATGGTGATAGGATGATAGACTGCCAGTGATGATAGAAATAAATATGTATTTGTGGCATTTAAACATCAATATATCTGGATTTAAATGGTAGTGTTGTTGGCAGAATTACAAGAGCTYGGTTGCTTGGAAAGTTAATGTACTCATTGAGGCAGCTGCAGAGCAAGACTGTTTAAGCAAGCTCATTAAACTGAAGGCAAGGCATATCAACAGACCAATTAAACAAAATATGTATCGTGGATACAAATGTCTGTGGGCAATATTGCTTACATTGTTATCGTCTGCTGGCTGGCTTTGACCTTTGCTTGTGAGCTCTGTTGATTTTCCATCACTTTTTCATGGAGCAGGAGAACACAGTATCAGACATGATTTCATGCACTCATTGCTTTAGCTAGACTTTCATAGTCCTACTAAGTGAAACCAGCTCGGTTTAAGTAGGCGACAGAATAAGCCAAATTCTGCTTTGTATATTTTTCACTGCGTAGGTGATCTAGAAGTGCTAGGAGTACCTTGTCCAGCCAAATGTCCTTTCCCCCTTGATCTTCCCCTTCAGTTTTATTAGTAAAGCTGAGCTTGGGTTGATGATTACTGTAATCTGCTGAATGTCATATGCTTTGATTACATATTTGCAGATTGCACTGTCTTTTTACAGGGAGATAGGAGGAAGTCTAATGATTTTCCTATTAATGGTGGAGCCTTTGTAACAACAGCAAGATAACTTCATTTGCAACTGGCAAGCTGTTAAAACACAGATAACTTCAGACTTCTGCATTCAAAGCAAATTCTTTCTGGCTCATCCGTTCCTGACCGATTTCTAGTAATGCCCAGCTTTGCAGTTCTGTTTGCATAGAGGCTTGTTTGCATGACRCAGACACAAAGAAAAGCAGAACGAGTGGGGGAGAAGGTGAAATGCCTCTTTAGCTTCACTTTGACATTTGCTCTAAGATTAGGCTCAGGATAATCTTGCTTCACAAAAACAGATTCAAATTTAGGCAAGGTCCTTATTTACAGTAAAAATCTTGTGAACCCAACTGGTGACGAAGGTTTCTTGTTGCTTTGAAACGAATATAAAAATGGAAAGATTTAGAACTTATATTCAGTCTGGTTTCACTATGTCACTGAAWCCATACTCAGCAAAAAAAGTGGTGCTCTGCTACCGAGATAGAAGGTTGATGTGATTGTGTATGTTACCTTTGGTCAGAGGTCATAACCATGACAAAAAATCACCTGCAGTACTGGCCAAATGGCAACTGAACCAGCCTCTTTTCTTTTTTTCTCTCTCTGACTGCATTCAGTAGAAAATTAGGCTTTTACATCACTAAAAGCTGCTAGCCAAGTACCTTGAAATGGCATTAAATGGCATTCTTGAAAACAGAAATTATTTATTTGACTTTCCTCCATTTCTCCTGATAAACAACTTAATTAAAATGTTGCCAGCCATTTTCCTTTATATTTTTTCATTATATTTTTCTTTTTAATAACATGGCAACCAAACCTAGTAATAAGTAGCAAAGAAATGTTTGATGATCAAATTTCAGTTCTCAAATCTCTCCTCAGTAATATGAATACAAATTTATCTTATCCCTCTGATTTTTGTCCTACTGAAGTCCTGTCTCTTTCTRTCAACTAAAATCAGGATTCCACCTACACAAATAAAACCTTATATGAGAAAATACTCATCTATGTGCTTTAGGATCAAATTCACTGCAAAAGCTTTTTGTCTCTTTCACACATATGCATCCCTTACTTGTACTTCTAATTTTTTTAATACTTAGCTACTTTAGATTTAGCTTTCRCTTATTGGATCTGTGCATACTTTTTTTCTTCTGAACTGAAGTGTAATCTTACATCAGAAATTTTCTCTACTGATATTGCACTAGATGGTTGCCATTCAGAGATTCCTTAACAGGCGGGAGAAATGCAGGTCATGGGCAGCCTGTTCTGACTGACCCTGTTTGAGCAGTGAGTTTGGACCAGATGATCTCTAGAGATCCTTTCCAGCCCAAACTGTTCTGATAGGCATCCATAATCCTTTTACTCTTCTTTTGGCTAAATGCTAGATGTTAAACTTCTCTGTCATCTTCCTATAACAAACTATTTCCAGAATTCAGATATTTTTAATAGCTCTTTTCTGAAAGCTGTGATGTTTTTCAGCATTACTTTTGACATATACATACCAGAACTTGCCTGGTATGGTGTTATGGTCTCATCAGTGTCATAAAGAAATAATGACACATTCCTACCACTGTTTTGAATTCTCCTCATGTATCTAGAGGTTATATTAATTCTCATGGTTACACTATTGCACTGAGAGATCAAGCTCTGTTGTTGCCTTATTAGTGCCAAAAGAAGCAAATTCTGCTTAAGAAACTCAAGTAAAAAGTAATTCAAGAAAACTGTTTAAGAAAGCTCATTACACTGAAGGCAAGACATACCAATAATTATGTAATCAGCAATTTCATTTACTGTTTGCCTAAGAACATAAAGAACTGTCATAATCATAAATAATTTTAGCCCTGCAATGTTCATGTAGAGCAGGGAGATGATATTTCAAGGTATGGGAAAGAAGGAACAAACTTGTCAAATATTAGAGTGTTGACATAGCTGTACTGGGCCCAGTTTTGGTGTGTCTGATACCTGTTGGTTCATCCTTCCTGTACTAGTTAGGAAAACAAATATTTTTGAGTGCTTAAGGTCACTTCATCATGACATTGTTTTGAATGTGCTTCTGTGAGTGGGGGTAACGTGTTGGTGATACCATCCTGCGCAATTCAGCAGTCATAGCAGAGCACGAAGGCAGTAGGGCTCCTGTAGAGCAAAAATAGTGGTGTGTGCGTGTGTTCCCAAGGCAGAAGGACCCTGTCAATGTGAATCACATAGTGCAACAGAAAATCTGTAACTATTTTAGGAACTGGATGAATATTCATACTGGAATTAGCCAGCACTGGCATTACAGCAACACACTGCGATGTGTCTTCTGGAGAGCAGGTTGCACCCTTGGCAGCATGCATGCCTTGTGTTCAGTAGCCCACTCCAGTCCCCACAGAGGGTCTTTGCTTGAGAGTGCTTTTAACTTTTAAGGTGCTTTTAATGTTAACTGATTAACTAATCACCCAGCTGGCCCATGTTGTTGTAGCGTGGGAGCGCAGTGCAATCATCTGTGTGCTGCTTGAGGGACTGACTGGTTGCTCCTCTGCCCACCTGCTTCCTCCGGGCCTGATTCAGGTGCTGAACGTGCTCCCCTCACCTGGAGAGCAATCACCCCTCTCTCCTCTGTCTCCTGTGGACAACAGGATGCACCTCAAAGCCTGGTTTATTCCTCAGCATCTGCACTGTGTCCCATCCAGAAGCAGCACTGTTTGCTCACAGGAACTCTTTGGGCAGAGGAAGGTGGAGGGATTGTGTGGGAGCTAAAGAGAACCTGATTCTTTGTCAGGTCCTTACTTTGGCCTGCTGTCTCAGACCTTCTGACTTCCTCAGTGCTGCTGCTCTAGTGTGGTGTGGCAGCAGATACCTGCAGAGCCTGTAGCAGCAGAAGGCAGAACTGCTGCTCTTCTACAGCTCAGCTGAGTGAGGGTGAATCCAGCCCTTCGGGAGCTCAGGAGTTGGTGATTTTCATGGGAGATAGTTGAAACCTGCCCACCTAGCACATACCTCCCTGCAAGGAGCTCCATTGCTAAAAGCCTGTCCAGAGAAATCTCAAAATCCCATGCAGCCCTAAGGCAACATTTCCTAAAAGCCCATTTCCTGAGGGAGTCGAAGAATTTTTTTTCCAGGACATGCGTTGATCTCTGGAGTCAGAAATCAAGTCCTGTCCAAAACTCAGATGATTGCCCTGCGTGTCTCCACTTCCTCTCCCAGTGGCCAACCTCTTTGCTCAACAGCTCCGACTTCAGATGTAGCCTCRGGGTCGGAGCGCTGGGCTGCGGAGCTGCCTTCCGCAGCCTGCGGAGCCTCTAATCCACTGCTACCATGAAGAAGATGCTAATGTGCATTTTGGCTAGGGCGCGCTTGTTTACGCTTCTCTGCTTCCTCACATCCATGATCACAAAGCTCCCATTTCGTTGGTTTTTAAGTGTAATTAACAGAGTTCTTCTAAGGCGTCTTCTTTGTAAATGTTGCCCAAGCATTCGCAGTGGGGAAGGCTGCTCTTTGTGTGGCCCTTTCATGCTCTCAGTAACTGCCATGCTGCAGTGTCATTACGCTGTGTTTATTTTAAATGTCTGAAGTCCAGAGCTATGCTGGTATGTTAACCCACCACCTTTGTGTAGTCTGCAAATGTTAAAACTATAAATTATTATAAACAGAGTGTCTTTGGAGGAGCTTATATAGTGTAGTTATTTCAGTATTCCTGTAGGTTTCCATCTTAGTTTACTGCTCATAGAATCTATACAGGATGAGGGAAACACTGCACGGTCCAGAGTAGAACAAAGGTATATTTAACAGAAGATGTATTTCTACAGAATATATGCTTTTTTAATTAGGATTTTAACTTACAAAAACAATTTCAGCTTGCTTCATCTGCTCTCCATATGTAGTATTTCAGCTAGAACACATCACTGGAGGTTTAATTGAGTCAGTGCCATAGAATAAATACATTATTCATGTATATATATAATCTCATTCTGATAGCTTCCAAAAGATATCTAAGTGACCATTAGAATAATTTAACAAGAGAAGTATTTTTAAGTGTTTATGAGACCGTAACTTCTCCCACATAAAATACAGCATGCTGGAATTAATTTGGGATTGAATGTTTATGGTTAATGGTCAAAAATTTTCAGTATATGCTGAACCATTTCCATACCACTGACCCATCTGGTTTAAAGAGACCTTGTCTTGAATAATACATGATAGTCAGTTATGGAGGAGGAACTCCCACAGTCCAATGTATACTCAGGGCATCCTTGAAATATTTAGTGCCTGGATTTGAAAGCTTCAGTGTGCTGCAATTTCTGGGCATCTTTAGCTCTCATTGAATATTTTGCCAGAATAGATAAAGTGCATGCCAAGTAAACTGCTATGGTTTCCAACCACAGTCATAAGGAACAAAGTGAATTAAGGTCTGAGCCTAAAATTTCTAGGCARAAGTCATAAAGCTTCTCTTTGTTGAGGTTTTAGATGCTGCTTTGTTCTCATATGCCCTGGTGAAAAAAAAAATGTGGGTCTTTTAAAAATATATTTTACAGACACTTAATCTTGGTTATGTCTAATGCCCTTCAATATTTTTAAAAGAAATTCCAAGTGGATGAGTTATTTATGTGTTTAGCTTTTATTTTCCATTATGTCTTTTAATAGATTCCAGATCTCATCGATATTTTAAATGGCTTCTGTGTTACGAAGCAACACAATTTGCTGAGTTAAATATCCATTTCTCTTGCCTCTCTGACATGAAAATGTGATAGACCTATACGATAAATTGTTAACACATTTGTGAGCTTGAACATCCATAGTATCACCTTTGCTATTTGCATGTGGGAGCMACAAGACATGAGGAGACCCTGGTGCTCTTCAGCACACCTGGAAGCATCGTGTTTTTCCTAGTATCCAGGTTAACGTGCTTGGAACACATTATGATTAAAGGCTGTAAATGGAAAAGTGTTCAGGCTTGAATTCCTTTTTAACTCACTTTGCTCGGCCAACATGTCGAAGCACATGTAGGGTGTAATTTTATAGATTCATCTGAGAGTCCTATCGTATAAAGAAGGAACATGTGAGGTKATGGAAAAAGGGAGAGAGAACCTGAGCTGCTGTGATTGCCCTCCATCTCCTCCTCCCTGGCAGCTCTCACTTCAGTTAGAAAGTTTCAGCCTTTAATTCTGGTTCAGTGTGGTTGAGATTCCCAGTAAAGCAGGTGGTACAGGACAGAGCAGCACAGAGCAGTGTGAAAAGGGTCTGAGCTTTTAATGTACTGGAATTGCCTCCACATCCACCCATATGCCTGATTTTTTTTCTGTTCTCTGAGAGTATTAGCTCTAGAAATTGAAATATATCATTCTGTACTCAAGAATGATTCCATAGAAAATCTGAAGGAACCTATAATTAAACACTTGTGCATAGATAGCAGTCCTGGAAGAATAAATTTGGTGCCTATCTCTCCAAAAATGGTTGAAAACCATAAATCATGTATAGAATAGATAATCACAGATATAACAAACTGTAGCTGCATCTGCTGATTATTTTCTCCTCAACTTCTTGTGTACAATTAAGAATTCAGATTTAACAGCTGGGAATGATTTTCAAATGTTGATCTGAAGCAGAAAGTTCTATTCAAAAACTTTCAGCAGTTCTTTTATCTTCTCAGTTCATTATTTTTTCTGGAATAGGTTAAAAAAGATAGTGCTTGACCTGCTCTGCGTAGACATAGAAAAGAGATCATTATAAACTGAGACATGGATTTGTGCTTAATGATCCATCCTCTTATGTTGCTGAGTTCAACAGCAGACAGGCAATATCTATCAAGAAAGTAAACTTTCTTTGGTCAGGATACATTTTCTGCTAATATTTTATTTTTCTAGTTCTGGATTGGAGGCATTCAAAGATTTCTTGCTGATAGCTGTGGCAAAGAAACTGGCATATAATGCATGAAGTGAGTGTCTCATGAAATTTAGGGATGATACACAAGTAAACTAAGAATTAAGGGTAGATATTAATAAAATCACGTGTCTTTATATACAGTGATTGGTATAGAATTGTATGTATAAATTTATTAATAAACTAAACTAATAGATCTGTATAGACCTTAGGTTTGCATACAATTCTCCACAAGGAAAGTCTGGTYTGCCATTGTACACTGCATGCGTGTGAACTCAAAGCGYTGGCATTCAGGGAGTCAAAAGCAGCTGTTACTGCTTTAGGGTTGAGGATTTATATGTTTGCATTTTATCCGTGTTTTTTATATACTATCAGTAAAATTCCTGTTAGTTAGTCAGTTAGTTAGTTAGTTAGTAAAGGGCAAATAAGCAGGTACTGAGTCTAACTGAATACCTTTGCATATGGACCTAACACACTTTCTTTACAATAACAGATGGTCATAGATCATTCCTCTGATAGTCTGGTAAGGTGAATTTTGCATCTTTGTTGGTGTGATGAAAGACTATTCTGATGTACCTTGTTAATTAATTAGATGTTTATCTAGAAATGGAAAAACATGAATTGTATATACAGTAGAAGTATTGTCCTAAACAGCCTAGGAAATGGGAACTGCAGGAGAAAATACTGCTAAATTTATTCTCTTCGGACCTCTTATGGTAATTGTGTGCATTTTGTGTTATTTTATGTTTTCTCCTCTGTTCTTTGCCCTTTCAATTTGGGTATTTGCAGTTTCTTTGCACTGAATAAACAGATTTTTGTGTTTTTAAGAAGCTTTCAAGTCTTACCATGTTCTTTGTAAGTAGGCTCCAGGAGCTATGGCTAACATCTGATTACTGTACAAAGTTTGAAATCAGGATTAAAAAATGTGGTATGTTTACATTTTTTAACTGCTTTATCAAGCCAATAACTATTATACTTTAGAGTCAATATTCTGCTATTTATCTTTCTTCTTGTTCTCCCTGCCTCCCCCTTTTTTTATTGCAACAGTATTTGCAGACTATATATATGTATGTGTGTGTGTGTGTGTGTGTGTATGTGTGTGTGTATCTATATGCAGACACACAGGTTTGCAAAGAATATTCTCAAAAGTTGTCTTCAGATTCTTTGCCCGGAGTGCAGGTGCTCTATCATTGGTAGACAGATCTTGAAGAGAGGGAGCACGAAGAGAAAGACAACACGGGGACACGATGGTGATTTTAAATAATACATTTTTACAGAGCAGGAAGAAAGTGATTACTAAAAGGTTAGCCCAGATTATTACTCATTACTCATGAGTTTTCTGAGCTTTTAAACAAATTGTCTTGCAAATATTCATGACGAGAAATTTTCTCAGAAGGTGTTCATATCCCCACACGTGCAATAGATCAAGTATAAATCCGAAAATAGTCGTGTTGTTTGTGCTTGCAGTTCCACATGAGCTTATTATGGCAACTGAGTCTTTGAGTGGAATTATCTGTGGGCTGTGTGGCTCCTTCTTCCTCTTTTTTTTTACAGCTGGGAGCTGCTACTGTACTCCAGAGTAACCCKCTCCTCTTTGGGTGCAGTGCTTTGGTTTCAAAGCCAAACGCAATTAAGTCATCCTGATTAGATCATTAGAGCCTTTAGTGCAAGCTGCTCAGTAACATGCCTCAACTTTCACTGTGGTTCCAAATGAATAATTTTTTGGTATTTGACTTTGCTTTGAAATGTGGAATGCTCTCTTTGCCCGAAGGGGTATCTGATTTTGTATAAACATGGAAGGTTTCAGACCCTTTGAGGGACGCAGGGCAGGCTAATTCAGCCGCGTTAAAGATCTCAAGTGTTTTAGCAGTATTATTAACAGAGTGCTCTGCATCTGCTTCATCTTTTGAAAAACTTACAAATTATAGGGTCTCCTCACAAATGTATCTGGTAGAACTTGTCAAGCAGAATGAACTGGGCTCGTTCCACTTTTGTGTCACTGCTGCARGTGACCCTAAGTAAATACAGGCACAGGCACAGAGCTTTTAAGGGCGTTTCTCTCCCCAAATGGCCATGCCCCTGTGATATGCCAGGCTCCATCAGAGCTATAATTGCACGTTGCAAAGCCCTGGCTATGGAACAGTGAATATTCTCCGTGCAGAAGTTGCCATGGGGTTGCATTAAATAGCAGATCGGTTTGAAAACTAGGGTCACTTTCATATCCCTGCTGCCAGTTAATTATTTCTGTAGGAAATCTCTTCCCTAATTCCCTTGCAGTGGTCTTAGGGCAGTCCACATGAGATCTGGGAATGAACAGCTACCAGATGTAGGGACCACTTTTATTGCCCTATTATCACACTATRGTAGGGACAAGACATGGCCAGAAGATTCTCCAGTTTAAGAAAATGCAGGAAGAAGCATGAAGATGATACAAAAATATGTTGATATTTTTATCATCGTGCTGAGTTATAAAAATTCAGGTAAAAATGTTAAGAAAAAATATACAGTAAGAAATCCCCCAGATGTCTGATACCACGAGCTGTGCCTCCCCCTGCTTGAAAGTAGTTGCATTATTTCTTTTGAGCACTCTTTGATTTTGTTTGTTTTCAGTTGCTAGAAATAAAGTGAGATTAACTGAGGGATTRATCACCACTCAACAGGAGTTAGGCCGCAGGATTCGACTGCTTGGCAGTGTTTGGCACCAAAATATGTCTCTGTTTGAGCTTGTGCATGTGGTTGGTACTACCTACTYCCCAGGTCAGTAAGAATATATATATTTTTTCTTTTCTAAGATCTGAATATTCTTTCTTAGATTGGACCTGCCCTGTTGGTCCTGGGTAAGGCCATAAGTACAGTGGAACTGTAAATGGTGTGATAGGATCTGCACACTATACTGTACTATATTTAACAGTAAGCAAAACTATATTTGTGTAAGAACTCATGGTCAGGACCAAAAYGGCCACTTAAAATTGCAAGTAAAGGTTGGTGGCAGCCCAGGTTATTTCTTTTATTTTCCATGGTATCAAATTAATGATTGATAATTAACACCAAGTTGACATTTTGGGAACTCTTATTATAGAGGCCAGACTCATAAAACTATCTGGTTTCCAGAGGTTCAAGTCTTTGTTTGCACTGTTTAGAGGTATAGTATTACTGCTTTGGAGTTTACACCAGCTCTKTGTCACTGAAATCTTCTGTATGGGTAGTGACTTCTTCCTCCAAGCTAAACGTGGACCTCACAGGAGGCATYCGTGTGCTTCTCTGAACCGCTCCAAGTACAGGTAGAAAATCAAGAAAATGAATGATGGCCTGAAACAGAGCTGGCAAGCATTTTAAAGGTTTGCTATAGGTTTACTAAAATCCTTATCTTTAAAACTACAGTGCCTTGAGAAAGTTGTAGTGCTTGTGCAGAGATCATATTTATTAAGYGGAAAAGAGTAATTGGGAAATGAGATGAAGCATGGTCTGTTGCTTTAGAAATTATTCTTCGACTTAGCAGTTTTCAATTGTAARGAGCTTTAGACGGATTTTATCCCATCTCTGCCCCCAAGCTTTTTTTCCCAATAACACAGCGATAAAAGGTTTATTGTGAGGGTTCTATTTTGCCAAAAGAGAGAGGAAATCTAAATTGCTTCTGGGCATTTTTTTAGTTCTAATGAGTTAAGCCTGGTCCAGAAAGAACACACACARAAAAAGAGAGATACAATTTGGAAATGTGTTTTGCTGTTAATACAGGATATTGTGAAACAGCGGATTCAGGCATTAGGAATGCAGCGCTTTGAGGAGGTAGATTGTGACTGTACGTGCAGCAATTTGCATCGCGTTCTCTGCTGTGCTTCCCCAGTTCACTTTTACTGCTTTCTCATTTCCCATGATAGAGAAGACCCCTTTCTGGCAAGGAAGGCAGTCTTTGCAAAGTATGCAGATGCCTCAAGGAAGAGTTGTCCTCTCTGTCCATATCCTCCATAAAGATACTTAAACTTACACAACTCCCACAGTAACGGTGAAGTCAAAGGTTGCATTTTCCCGTTCTTTGTGCTGCAGTCACTTTGTATGGAGCTCTCCGTGACTATGAAAAGTGTCCTTTACCTTACCAGAGAAGAGCAGGTACCGGCAAGTATTTCTCAAGTGTTAATACCTTGTGACTGCAGTTTTAAAGTTTTGCTTCATTATTCCTTTTAGCCAGAGAGGTGAACATCAAGAACACTAGGGAGATATATGACTTAATTTATAAGGCATAAGTGAGGGCTATATATGGTCTGTGTCAGATATTCTTTAGCTGACCCATGGAGGTTTGATGGCAGTCTAGAGAGGGAGCTGACTCTGCATGTGACTTTTCTTCCCCTTACAATGTCAATTCCCCAATTCTTCTTACAGCAAATTAAAAGAAGCTAAATATATTTGATATATTTCCATATATTAATTTCCCATGTAAGCAGCTGCAGCATTTGATGCAAGACATGCACACAAATGTGACTGAGGAGATGCCATCAAAGGGGCCTTGAATGGAAGAGGGCAGCGTGGTGGGACAGAGGCCRTTGCCCTGGCCATCGCAGGGCAATTGCCCTGTCCCAGTGATCTGCCCTGCACTGACATGAATGCAGGGGCCAACAGAGCTAGCAGAAAGTGCTCCTGCAACATCTACCGCTATAGGTGTGCTGGATCGACAGGTTTTAGCATATGCCTCTATAGGAGGTTGCCCATACAGACAGGGGAAGGAGCTTGGCTGGAGCAGAGCTCAGAGCCGAGGATCCCCAGGGCAGCTTCACAGAGCTCTGTGGTGACCTTAACTTGTCACCTATGACATGGCTTTTGCTTGCAAGAAGCTYGTGGTAGCTTTCAGGTACATGCCTACAGCTGAGATCTGGCATATGCCACTTATTAAAGCAATCAGATTTGAGAGTTCCTGTGAAAAGTAGGTTGCTCCCTTTGGGAGGGGAAACTTCTATTGGTTTGCTTTTAGTCTGTTTGTTTGCTTGGGGTGTAAGTTTGACACACTAACCTGTCGGTTGTTAAACCAGTTTACACCTGGTAAACCTGTAAACCAGTATACAAYTTGTTCCACCTGTTACTTAGATCATGTTGTTACCCATCTTTCTCAATACTGTAGTTGCTGTTTAATAAACAAGTATCTTTAATATACTAGTTACTTTAAAAGACTAATATCTACCTTAGTACCTCAGAAGAAATCTTTCAAAGTGTAAGATGTGCTTTGTTTTTCTTGCTCATTTAAAAGGCTAATAAGGATTTATTCTAGCCAATGTGTTATCATTATTTATCCAGTATTTACTAAGGCAAAAGGAGAAAGTTGCCCCAGAACACTTTTTCTTCCCAATTTGCATTAAATATTACATGTAAAGAAGACACACAGGCTTATTAAGAAGATTGAAAGTCTTTGTAATGTGAGAATATCTTTCCAACTTAAAAGTGTTTGCAAAACACCTTTAAAGACAACTATTTTTTTTTTGTACTATTTGGCTACAAAACTTTTGTCTTTTTTTTTTTTCCATTCTCATTTATTTCTCAGGTATGAAAAAAGATGAATACCTAGTTAATTTAGAAACATCTAAAAACATCAGAAACATCATATTTCTGAATTTTCTTCAGATAAGTTTTTTCCTCCAAATTCTTCAGCTGTACCTTTCTCCCATTCTTTTTGGTTGGAACCATTTCAGTTTTCATTCTGCACAGAACTGACCTTTGTAAACACCGTAGCTGTAAGCATTGCTGCTGAGGAACTCTCCCCTTCTTTGTCAAATCTTTTCTAAAGAAAACTGTATCTTTTGAATTAATTTTTGTGTGTGTGTGTGTGTGTGTGTGTGTGTGTGTGTTTTAAATCACTCATTTATAAGCCATATAGTTTGTTACTGAATTAGCTCTATGTCCTATAAATATGTAGGCACACACATCTGAGATCACAGGTTTGAGTTTTGGAATTTAGCAAATGCTGTCCTAATAATTATTACTATTTAGAATCTAAAGCCATTCCAGAAAAGTTTTCCTAAATGCTTACACTTTTCCAAATCTCTTTTCCTTCCAGACAGTTGGTTTTAAGCTATTTCTTTTGAAAAGATAGTAGATATCTGGAAGCTATCTACACCACTATTTACAGAAACAACAAACGGTTCCTCAGTTCATATCCCAGACTGGTCTGAGGAAGACTAAATTTTTAGAATTACATCAGTGAATCAGAAGAGACAAGTAGGTATTGCTGCTACCAGGTACTTTTCCTATTCCTTGCTCTTTTTTTTTTTTCTGTTAGGGCTCTGGAATAAATATCTGAGACATGGGATTATTTATTAGAAACTTCTGAAATAATCGAATGATTGGTTCCTTTTAGAATTCAGTGTTTCTACAGAAAAAGGAAACACAAATTTATCTTTTTCAGTACTCTTGTACAATTTATGCCATTCTCTTATTGGATACTATCAAAATTACTATCCAGTTATTCAGTTCCTGAGATAAGCAGAGCTGAAAGCTCAGTCAATGCATGTCGGAGCCGATATGATCAGCCATTAGATTTTGTTTTTCTACTTGGCTTTCTTATACTAGCTAACCTTCTGTGAACTTGTGTTAACATATGCTTTCACAGAATTGTCCTCAGCCTACCTTCATTGTCAGACTTTTCTTTTTCTTCTCTTCTTCTTTTTGTTTTTTTCTCATTTCTAGAGCCCTAGTTCCCAGACMAGCCTGGGATATGATGCTTCTGGGAATTGCAATAATTAGAGAAAATAAATAGTGGGAACTAGTTTGATAGGCTCATGTGGATAGTAGGGTAGCATAATCAATATGAATAGATGCCTGGAATTATTTTATTTGGAATATTTTTATGGAATACTTAAGGATTCAGGTATTTCCTCTTGAGAGTCCTCAACTCCATATGTCTCTTCAATTTCGAATTTTTGCCCAGAACTTTCAGAATTAAAAACAAAGAAAACAACAAAAACAATAACAACAACAACAGATTTCAGTGTGTAGAATATTTGTCCTACACTTATTGCCTACAAGTTAATAACACTTTGAATCTTCATCTTATGGGGTTGGTAATAAGAACTGTGTTTCTTAGGTAGTCATCCTGGAGAATATTCCTGAATCCAGCTACAACTATGTCATCAGCTTCCACATTGAGGAGGATAGCACTGGTGTGTGTATCTCAGGGTCACAGTGTTTCAGACAGAATTCATGATTTGGTTGCAGGCAAGATATTCTTTTGAGGACACTGAAAGGAAGAAAATACACCTGTACAAAGCACACTTCGATGCTCTAAGCTGTCATGCACAACATTGTTAACAATTATATCAGACAATAGGAAGTCTTGATGTTAGGAATAAGAGAATATATGTTTGGCTGTTGTTTGGACAATAAAGATGTATTTCTGCTTAACAGCTTTGGGCAAATTGCATTATGAGCTACAAAGCCTGAAAAGAAGCAGGAGAGGAGAGGGAGAGGAGAGGGAGAGGGAGAGGGAGAGGGAGAGGGAGAGGAGAGGAGAGGAGAAGAGAGGAGAGGAGAGGAGAGGAGAGGAGAGGAGAGGAAACAGTCTTGCTTCATGGACAAAATAGGAATCATTTTCTAGGGTTCAAGATAATATCAAGGCACAGCAGGCAAAAATTACCATCAGAATATCTGTAATATTTATTAACACGTTTATATTCACAAAGTTCCACTTCCTTCAAAGGACCGCTTCCACTGCCAACGTGTTTTGCTTCATAAGTCATTTCCTACAGAAGCACCTGCTGGGAAATGAATTATTCTCAAAAACTTCCTGAAAGAAAAAAACAGTATGTTAGAACCCATTTTTTTTCTTCACTTTGAATCTTTTAAATCCCCTTTTAAGGCCTTAGGGATGCTAAAAGAGTCCCCACATTGTAGGAATGAAATTCTGGCACTCTCTTAAAGCCCTTAGCAAAAAATTCCATCAACTTCAGCAGAGTTGGGATTCCTTTTATGTGCATGCCTCTGAATCACAAGACACATGTGCTCGCATAGTTTCAGTAACCAAGCAAATGGATAGTGCTCAAATAGAAACCTATATTATGTTCTGGCTGCAGTATTTATCAGCTAGTAAAGACTGTGCTGCATATTTAGAAGGGACTGAGCCATGGCTTTTTGAATTWTTTTTTTTTACATCCTTTCCACTTCGAGAGATATCATTGTTTTCTGCTGAATTTAGGGGAGGAAAAGCACTGAGAAATATGAGGTCATCCAGTGTTAATGCAAGAACAAAAGAAACTAAATATTGCTCATCTGATAATGTCTACCAAGGGCTACTTCATTTCGAAGTTTTGACTTGTGATTTAGTACACTTTCAGCTCGACTAGGAACACTAACGAGTATGTGCTAAAAGTCTATTAAMAAAAACAAAATGCTATAGAAATTGAAATTCATATTTTTTTTCACTGTTATATATATATGTATGTATATATATACAGGAAATTTGTTGACTTCTCTTAGGCTTGCTTTCTCTTAATTTGTGATGACTGTCATTTATGAGTGGTGCTAGCCCTGTTTCTTAACACTATCTCATTCTACAGTTTTAAAAAGAGATTTTTGAAGAACAAAGTAGTTGAAATGCGAATATACTCAAGTRGGAAATGTTCCAGCATTTGAAGAGAAGACATGTACAATACAGAAAAGAAGATTTTAGAAGGACACCCCTCTTTGTAGTACATAAGTGCATAGAGTTGCACCTTCCTTTCTACGTGAAAATGTCTTATCCCCTCCCTCATTTTCTCCTCTCAGGAAACCTAGCCTATATTGTAAGTTATTATCCACTGGTGCAAGGCCTGGAAGCCTTACAAGTTGGAAACCATTTTATAGATTCTAGATGCTTTTCAGTTTCAGGCCCTGTGTTGGCTTGTGGACAATTATGACATCARCTCTTGAAATCCAGCTCTAGCTCTAGTCCCTGTTCTGTAGGGCTTGTAAAGCCAGTAGCATCCCTGCCTGGTTTCCAAATGGGCTATATTTGAACTGACATTTCTGATGAACGAGCTATATTATAGCTTAATACTGAATATATGTTGTATCATATAAGTGTGAGCAGAGAACTTTTAAGATGCAACGTTCTCTACATGTAGGAAAACATACTGCAGTATGGACTCTTGAACAATATATAAATATCTCCATATTAAAATYTATATTTAAGTTTCCTTATCGTTGAAAATTATAGTTTGTTTTACAATAATGATATCAGGGTAATTTTCCATAAGCTCATATTGTTTGGTATTAATTATCCTCTAAAATCATAGCTCTGATATCTGATTGTGTCCGAAAGCACACAAAGATTCATTCAACAACCTCACTGTTTGTGTATAGGATTATTTGTACTTGCTATTTATCTCACTAATGTGAGATAACAGATAATACAAGATAATAAGGCTGACTGACTCAACTGGATTCCACTCTAATTACTGTATACCCTTCTCAAGTGTGAGCTGGTATTTGCTGCACAGAGGCACTTGTGAGCTCATATCTCCAATGTAATTGTGTACTTGATAGGTACATATTTAAGAAAGAGTGGAAGATAATAAATTCTGTTAGGAATAAGACAAGTAGTCTTTTCAAATTCGATGTTGCAGATCAAAAGTTTAGATTTTCTAAAAGAAAATCTAGGACACTGACATTAAAAAAAAAAAGCACAACATTGTGATGCTAAGACTCTATGATCCCTGGAAAAGGTTAAGAGCAAATTTAATGTAGTATATAAATGTGATACTCTTCTATTCCCTTTTGTGTACTGGAAACTGTTCGTGAGTTAATATTACAGAACTCTTTTAAGGTGGCTACGTATTATGAACATCCATTACATGATGGACCAGGGACMGGAAAAATGGCTTCATTAAGTGCTGGAATGGGAACCAAGGCTTGCTGACTCTTGGGACATAGAAAGCTACGATTGGATGTTTTTGCAGACCTGATTAAACACAAAGGGATTTGAGATTTTATTTTTTCTGAATGAATTGGAAAACCTTTGGAAAATTACTTTTCTGCATCATTTAAACTGAATGTTACCAAACCTATTCACTTATTTTTCTGTGGTCGAGGGAGTTCTGATTAATGACAGTTGTCTGGGAGCATTTTAACATATCAATAATAAGTAAGAGAACACCCATCAAGGAAAAGGGTTGTCAGTACAGTTCTGCATTGATTCTTCTTACCTAGATTAATCTTGATGTGGTCTCTAAATTGCTTCTGCTCCATGACATATTTTCTTAAAAGAGCTTAGGGCCTATTGACTCACATAAGTGAAGTTTATAGCTCTCCCTTAGAGCTGAGCACAAACTCAGGCTATTGAGTGCAATTCCCTAGCATCATGATATGTGTAGATATTATCCTGTAGATATCATACTGTGTGGATATTATATTGCATCATCTCTTTCCTGATTTTGTCTAGATCGGTAGTTAAAATGGTAATTATTGGCAGACACCTGCAGTGTCCATGCTTCAGTGTTTGGGGGATAAACTTTTTAGAAAATCTGTCCATTACTGCTGTCCTACAGAGGAAGCCAGCATGGAAGTGGACCAAAATATATGTACAGTGACACTTTGTTTGTGCTTCCTTTGGAATAAATGCTACATAATTACTATGTTGTTCTTTTGGGGCAACGAGGAGGGCTGCAACTTTATCGTTTTGAATATAAAGTTTTAGACCGATCCCCCTGAAAAGGTTTCATCAGGTTTAATTGGATGATCTAGTCACCGCTTAGAAARTAAGGTACATTCAATTAATTGTCAAGGTCAAAATGAATTCTAAGGAGAAATAACTTACAAAAGAATTGTTACAATTAAATCTGAGCAAAATGAAAGAGGACAAGGCCATGAATTTTTCAGCATTTCAGAGGATGTTCTCATTAGGCCATTAGTTGTCATTCTATGCTCCATATTATGCTTTTCTTAACAGTGTTGGTTATTTTGTGAATAACCAAGTCAGCCAAATTTTAAAGTTGAGAGAAAAATACCACTGCAGAATGAGAGAAAGGGACAACCATATTTTTTTAAACATGATATTGTCAGTCTTAGTCTCTTTTCAAAATATTGGAGAGAGCCCATGATCATTATTGTTTCTTCCTGTGTAAAGATTTGTAACAGTTTTTTGTTGTTTATCATCACCAGTATATTGTGATTCCAGGAAGAGAGGATAATGATAGGAGGTAGCAATGACTAACAGGAGAAACAGCATCTTGCACACAGAGATACTATGTTTTCCTAGTGTCCCTGTTTCTAAGATAAAAGTGTGAAGTGTGAGACACTTAGGGAAAATGGTACAGTCTATTCTTGCCATTTAACTTAGTAAAGTTAAGCTTCTGAATCTGTGCAAGTTGTGATTTCCCTTCAGCTCTTACCAGAATCCCTGGGAGCAGCTGTCTGCTGCTCACTGAGGAACCTCCTTGCATGACTCACTCAAGGAACTGACATTGTGGTTYCTAGCCAATGTTTCTTTCAGTTTCCTATGTCCGTATAATGTGGCCTTTTTGTGTACAGAATTTTGCATCACAAAAGAGTGACTTAATCCGGTTCATATTATCTTAGAGGAATGAGATCCAGGTATCAGTTTGTTCCAGCCTGCACCTAACATATTGTTGGTTTTTCCTTTTGTTTGCACAGTGATGCTTGAATACCTGTATGCACTTCACAGATGTAAGATTTGCTGCTTTCATTTATTTTCTTGGTTATTCTAGTGGATTGGGTGGAAAGGGAAGTTGTTGATGAACACTCAACATTAAAGGTGTTAGGGTCCAGTCTTACATATTTTGGTTCAAGACCAGCCAAATGATCAGTCCATACCTAATTTTGCTCATGAGAATGGTYCTGTTGACTTGTAATGACTTCTTACATCATTATTTTTAATTATGTGCATAATTTTGGGAATAAATCCATGAAAGAACCAAGACTGAAGTATGTAATACCCTTCAGGATTTTGCTAGGAAAAAAAAAATTTATAAGGCATCTAAGTACCAGGTACAAGTTTTGAGGGTTTTTTTATTTATTGTTTGAGCGGTTTTAGAAAAGTAGTTTACCAAGTTAGCACATTTATTATTTTCAGCTGTAATATTTAGTGAGTGGGAGCCAAAGAACGTATACACTTGGAAGCACGCTATACATCTACCCTTTGCTAAAAAAACAAAAGCTTGAAACAAGAGGTACTAATGTTTTGTGCAGTCCTCTTGCTTTGTTCTCTTTTCTCTGCCTCCATTCCTGGTTTACATTTGACTGACCTTATTTCTGTGCTTCCTTTTGGACTATTTGTCATGACCGYTTCCATTTTTTCATCAGGTGCCTAAATGCTCTCTTGCAGATTTCTTACAGTTAATCCAGAACTCAACCCTGTCCTTTCATGTGAGAAAAGACTGCACTGTTTTCCTTATTTGGCAGAATTTTGCGCTCTTAAAATTTCTGCTAGAAGAGCCTCTTTGGCATGGACCCAGCTGAGTTACCATCTTGACTTTTTCCCATCCCACTATTATTGAGAAATAGTACTCCCTCCAAAATCTGTATGTGCAGGAAATAGGCATTGGATCCTCATTCCCTCCCTCCTTCTTCAGGCTGCTGAAGAGAACTAATGAGTCAGCCTCTCCTTGAGTCCCATATTATCATCTCCGTTCTCATTTCCAGCCCTTTGTGTTTTCATTATTGTTTCTCTCCAGCATCAGCTGCTTGCAGGTCTCTACAGGACCTCAGCACAAGTCTGTAGATCTAGCGAGTGCTAATTGACCTTGCAGTGTTCTGGTTTACCTGCCTTTGCTTCACACCATAGCGAGGCCTCTCGCTCCTGGTTTTCGCCACTTCTTGTCTCAGTGGCCGTGTCATCTTCCTGGCTGACCCCTGCTAAATCCAACTTGTTTAACGTGCTCTGCCTTTGCAAGGACTTTCCTTTGGAAATGCATCTAAAGCATGAATCAGAGGCCTATTGCAGAAAGTGAAAGAAATCAGAAAACCTGACATTCTCCTTAATTCCACCATTTCCACGGCAGTACTAGTGCCCTAGTAAAAAAGCATTTGCTTTTTATTATCAGTGCCAGCAAGAATACCAGTGTCACCTCCCACGTCTCGGAGCTGCGGTCACTCCTAACGCTGATCTGTGACATTATTTCGGACTAATTCGGTGGGACAGATGTCTGCTACTAAATCATGAACAGAAGTGTCTGAAGCATCTGCTTTTCCCTTTGGAGATTTAGCATTCACTGCTCGACAGGCCTGATCCTGCTTAAAATGGTGAACCCTTCCCTTTGATCTGCTTAGCAAGCCGATCCCACTAGGCAGCCTTACAGTTCATTCACCCTCATTTTTAAGGCCCTGGGATAATGACTAATACAGGCAGCCCCGAGATATTAATCTCTGTCCTCCCAGAGCTACAGCCTGCTAATCCTCTGGATACRGCCTTACCGGCGGCCTTCGCCAGGCATCTCCCTGGACTGACGACATTCAGCACATTCCTGGCATCTTTGCTTTCCTCCTATGACTCGTAGCTTTCCACACCTTTTCCAAGACCACTGCTCACTCCACGCTGGTTTAAAGTTCAAAAGCGGCATGTTTGGCAGCCGTTTCCTTTGTTCCCTGCACCTTTCTCACTGCGGCAGGGACTGGATCCTGAAATCAATTCCTCTCCTTGCAGCATTACTTCCTCCTCCTGTTTCCTGGTTCAGGAGGATCTGCAACTGCTCCCTTAGCTGTGCACAGCATCCCTGCCCTGCTTTCTCCTCTGTTCTCTTCCTTAGCATCTAACACTTTCCACCTCTTTGCAGAAGGCATTAGTTATGCCCTTCTGTTAATTTTCTCCCTTTTGTCTTTTTATCTCAATCTGCCCATCTTAATCTGTTTCTGTGTTCATCCGGCATTGAGAGGACATGGTACTGCTTTTATTCTGGCAGTTTMCTTTCACAGCTCATGAAGACCTAATACTTGTTCCAGCAGGAATCTCACTGCTTTGACTGTCTGTGGTGACAGACTGAAAATCCCTGTCATTCTTCCCACTCATGAGGCCAACCAAGCTCCACTACCGAAGCTCCCCTGCCATAGATCCTGCTGAAGTCAGTCACAGAATGGGCATTTAAACCAGCAGAGGCTCTGGATTCTCCTGTACAGGAATGAAAACACATRAACTCTGCTAATCTAAAACTTCTGCTTAGTGTGAAGCACAGGAGCTTCTCTGCTTGCCAGTAGAGGTTGCTGAGAGCTCGTAAGTCTGCTGTTCTGCTCTGCATGGATTTTCATAGGAAGTCCAGTCCAAAGAGGTTTAATCTTCTGTGAGATTTGCTCTTACTTCCTGTTTCTCTGCTCATTCCTGTTATTTCCTATGATAGGCAACTTTTCTGGAACAATGAAGTAGCCAACCTGTGAGGGAAGCAGGAGATACGGAATTGTCACAGGAACTTGTCCCTACGGGAGGGGGAGATTGCAGCCCTCACCGCTTTTGGGAATTGCAAAATTCTCCTTGAATTCATTTCCCATCATTGTGGACTATATATATCCACATGCATGCCCACATATGGAAAAAAAAATCCCCARCAATATAGGAGGAAAGGAAGAAATAGATCATTACTCCTTTAAATAACTAGGAGGTCATCAGAGTGCTCATGAAGGCATCAGAGAGCTGGTGAGTTTGGAAGCAGTCATGCAAAGTTAAGAAATATTTGTGAAAGTGCCAAATGAAGCCATATTTTCAGTTTGGATTCAAACCCAAATATCTTCAGATCTCTTTCCTGATCAGGACTGTATGCTGGATTGAAGCAGTGACTTGACTACTTTTCTCCCATGTTGGCATGTCCGTGTCTTCACTAGGCAATACCRAGTGGGCCGTATTGATGTCCTGGTGCTGCCTTGCCCTGGATTCTCTGGATTGTTCTCCTGTACTGCCAGTGCTGTGATTCCGTGTTTGTGTGTGATGTGTCAGGCTGTGTCAGGTTGTGTTTGCTCAGAGATTGCTAACTCCACTGCTTTATCCCATGAGGCACCATGGGCTTTTAAACCAATATTCTAAGAGGAAAGAGACTTCTGGATCTAGGTGGACAAGTTYTATGCATTTTAACTATAAATCCTCATCTATCTACTTGTTTTAGAATTAATATGTTGCTATGAGACAAGAACAAGAGAGCTAAGGATACAAGCCACATTTCCCTTAGATCATGGGTAGGGAGGGTTGCTGGGTTTCTCAAGCACCCTTACTTTATTACCCTACCTTATGGCATGCTACCTTTGGGAGTAGGAAAATCCAGAGAATGTGAAACAGTTATATTTCCCCATCAGGGTGACAGAGTTTCAGGAAACTGAGCAACTCAAGTTGATCTTAGGCAATAGATTTAGRGAGAGTGATTCTTGCATAGTTTTACATACCAATGCCCCTTTCAAAGCATGGTCTTGAGATCTGATGCTGATTGAAAGTCAGGTAGCCATGCAGCACGACTTTTTTTCCCTTGGAAAACTCCTTTATTTGACTTTGAGATGGGATTTAGTCCTTAGAAAATTAGTAACTTTTTTTTTCTTTTTTTTAAAGGGACAATAATTTTGACTAAAAGGCAAACAGAATTTTCCAGGCTTTGCATGTGTGGGGTACTGACATTATAAAAATATGAAAAACYCTAATACAGTTCCAGTATTACTGAGACATTGGTAAATGACTGTTTTGTATTTGTGGTTTGGAATTGGAGTTTATCCAGGTTTTGCCRGAAGGTTGAGTTTAATTTGTACCGTGTTTGCATAAATAGCTTATTTCTAAAGCTCACATTTTACTTGAACAATTCTGAATGATGCATTTATCATAGGGAGAAAAAATGACCTATTGTTCTCTTTAAATAAAGTGGTTCTGCCCTTTTAAAGTGTCCGGGAGACTAAATCATGAAAAATCACAGTGCAGTTGCAGGCTGCTTATCTTGTCCCTGGAATCAACTATCATACGTTCATGTCCCTGAGTTTGTAAAATTCAAAAGATTCTTTGAATTAYTCTCTTAATTATGATGTTGGCATCATAATTGCTAAGTAAGGTTCTTAATAACAATGTGCTTGTTATGGAAGCAGGCTGAATGTCTTTGCCTGATGTGAATAGCTGCAAGCCCTGAATAGGGCAGCAGCAGTCGTGGGAGCCTGACACTGGCTAAAGGGGGAATAAAGTGCTCAGAGAGGGTTATTTAAAGCACTATATAATATCCCTGTACACCCCACTCCCTCCTGCAGCAAATGAAGATTAAGGAGCATATAGAACTTCCACSTATTAGGGCTCAAACATCACTAAGCAATTTCCCTTCCAATTCTCATGCCATTCATTTGGTAGGGGAAAAGATGCTTGGTTCTTTCTTTAACCTTCAGCCCCTTTTCATGTTTTCACATTATGTGTGTTTTAAGATCCAATGTAGCATAGTAAAGAGAAACATAACTGGAGAATGCTTCTTAATCATACTGTAGTTTATCTTTTTTTTCTTCGCAAAAATTGTCGTTAAACAAGAATAATTTAATATTTTAAGTACTCTTAMAGAATACCATGCCTCTGTAGTAAGTGTAAAAACAGCCCCAAAGTGTAATGACTGCTGCTAACAGCTGCCAAGAATTGTATCATTTCATAAGAACAATGCATATTTGCCATTTCTTGACAGATGTGGTTGCTAGATATATCTTTGAAACTGGGTGGCTTAACTTTCTGCTATTAAGTCCTATATTAGAAAGAGCATTCTCCATTTCCTTGACATACCAGCACACGTAGTGCGTCTGAACTGAGTCCAGCAAGGGTCCTCGGGATATTGCGTATTAAATATTGACAGAGCATGTTGCTCCCTGGAAGGTGTGCCTTTTCTTCATTACTTTTCAGTGCATTTTCTTACATTACTTTTCTTTGCATTCCTTCCCTGCTCTTGGTTTACTCAGTGTACTTTCAGTATGTGCAGGTATTATTTTCATTTTTCTCCTTTTTCCTTTCATTTTAACAATTTTCTCTTTCCCCCTTCCCCTTTTCTTTTCTCTCTCTCTTTCTTCCGCAGGTTTTGCAGTGCATGTTGGTCTCTCTCCATTCAGAACTTGACATGCAAAGGTACTTGATGAAAATTGAATCCTCCCAGCGAGTTAGTACTGTACTTTCTTTTTCTGCGCTCTGCTGTGGGTTGAGTTCGCTAACTTTTAACTGTGTGTGGTTTGCATCACAACTGGTGTTGAAAACCTATGGATCTGCATGCCTTTCTCTCGGCATTTACAGCAGCAAACTGTCATCCATATTGATTAATTGTATATAAGAATGTGATACACGTGCATCCTTTGACAATTTTTAATTCTGAGTTTTCTTGTAATGGCATGACGGATACGAAGTCCATACTCGTGTCTTAGAGAAGTATTTTGAAAACCACCAAAATTTAGTGAAAGCTCCTAGATTATACGTAGCCCCTACTAACTGTCCTAATTCTAACTGTATTTATGTTTTTATTGCATATTTAGAACTTGAGGGATAAAAGTCTTGCTGAAAAGTTTAAGAGATCCGTAGATGCAGAAGTAAATGTATTTGTACAGATRTGCAAAAATCTTAGTTCTGCAGCTTGCAAATTGATTTGATCTTTTTCTGAGACCTTATATTGAAGGAACACAATAGGCATGYAAATAGGATAATGACTAGAGAACTCAGAGTGTAGTTGGCCCCACAAATATATAAATTAACATTTAAAAGAGCTCTTATTTATCTTCTGCAAAAGATTTTAATGTTCACCTGTTTTACATGTCCCTGCTCATCTTGGAGTACTTTGGGTTCCTAGTTTCCTCCTCTGTTGTCATACAGATTTAGAAGTGTTTCCCTTTGGATGTAGTCTACATTTCAGTGTAACAGATCGGCTCAGCCRGGGCTGTGGCTCTTCAAAATCAGGATACCTGCACATATGCCATGCACCTGTAGCATTATCTGTATATCATCGTTCTTTCTGCTGAATTCCTCTCCCACTTCTATGTGATTTGTAGTGCAGGTGTTTACTACATAGCTAGATCTTCACCAGTATGGGGACCATGTGTACATGTTTTAGCTACGTACTTAAGAGGTGCCACCACATGCCTCTTTTTCCTCCCATCAAAAGCCCATCACCAAAGGGCTGAGGTAGCATCTGCYGCTGAAGGAAGGCGGCCTCAAAGCGAGCCCTGAGTACTGCATTTGCACCTGATTTGTCACTTCCTGACTCATTTGGTTTCCACTTACAGAATTTAAATATCCACATAAAAAATGCTGACCACAGGGAAAAGCGGGCGAGGCAGACGTGTGGGGAACAATCAGGATTTGCCCTAATTGACTAATGAGCTATGGCCTAGAGGGAGGGAAAACGAAGAGCCAGGGCCTGGTGGCAAGCAGGACAGGAGGAGCGCGAGGAGCAACCTGTAAAGCGCTGGAGCAGCCCAGGAGCTTCTCCCGGGCGCCAGAACAACAAGTCCTGCCGAGTATTTCATCACACATTCGCTTCCATGGGTCGAGGCTAAAAATAAGTGGGGAGCGTGGGTGTGTTGATGGCGGCAGCCCGGCACAGGGCCCGGCCTCCGCCTGTGCTGCCCGCGTGTTTATTGCTCCTCGGGCCTGCAGCACCCACCAGCTGTYGGGACCCCGAAAAGGGCAGCTCACACCCTGTCCCAAGACCTCACTCCCACTTGCACGGCTTTCTGTTGATGTCTTTCTTTTGGGTGTGTGTGTTTTCTTTCTTTTTTCTCCCCCCCCCCTCCCACACCCCCCACAGTTATTTTTTAAAAGAGCATGTTAATTAAGAACTCCTTTCTGGCTCTTAGAAGCACAGAAAAACAGGTTTTACCGGGGCAGCTATGAGCTGGAATCTGTATCGTGTTCGTTTGCTTTGGGAAACAGACACCACAAAAACAGACCCTCTTTCTGTTTTCCTTAGGGATATGTGTGGGAGAAAAGGGATGGGTAGATAATCATTTTCTTGAATCAGAACACATTATCCCCTAGGTACATTTAGGCATCTGTTATATATTGTTTCTTTTTTTTTTTTTTCTTTTCCTTTTTGCATGTGGTTTTGAGTACGTAAGGATCTTTCCCCTTTAATCAGTATAATGACAGTTTTTGTTTAAAAAAAGCCTTTTAATCTTTGGAGTTCTCATGACAGCTTTACAGATTGTGTAGGTAGGAGTTACCTCGCCCACCGCTGATGAAATGCAGCCATCTCTCGGATAGAACAAGAGGTCATTCTGCCTCATGAATACTTCACAGTAGGATTTTTAGGAGGGAAAAGAGAAATAGCTTCCAACTGAAACGGACATAAGATTTTAATTAAGACAAATGTTGATATGCAGGCTGGAATTTATGGATAACTTATTTAAACAGAGTAATAATAAACTGAAGCTATAATGTGAGAGCATGACAGAGACTGCGAACTAACAAATTTTGCTGTGAGCAAAATTGATGGGGCCATAGATGCCTGTGCAGCAAAAAAAAATAGTGAGGTGATCATTCACTTTTTAAATTCAGCTATCACTTGTAAATAAATGCTTCATGTCATAAGGCATTTGAATAAAGCAGAGAGTTAAAGTCTACCTTTAAATGAAAGATTTCACTCATTGAGTATGACTTTTGCTTATCACCAGTGGATGACTCTTAGTTTTGCCTATCATTTTACTTTAATCCCCACCCTAAAATCTCAGACTGACATTTATGTGAAAAGAGACCTTGGATTTAAACAGTAAAACACTGACGAATATTTTTACGTTTTAACATGGGTGACTTGGGTTTCCTTTTTTTTTTCTTCTTTTTTGGTGTATTTGAAAGAGATGCCCCAGCATGTTGCATATTTCAGTCTGGGCTTGTCTGTGCCAATTAAGCTGCTCTTAGACGGGCTGCTGAGTTCCTTAGGGCAACATTTGCAAATGCAAGTCCCTCCAATTAAGCATCTGAATGCGAGGGCTGACAGCCTGACTGCTGAGCACCTACAGCTTTTATTGGTTCTAATGAATATCTTTACTGTAAGTGCTTGGCTTTCCTGAAAAACAGGCTTCCGTTGGTCTAGGGGTTTAGTCAGGAACCCAAAATCCACAGCACTGCTCCATGCCAGTTGTTTCGCCCCGAGTGCTTCAGGAGCAGTTTTTCTGGACCGTGCTGCTGAAACCAAGCTGTGTCCTGGCCACAGAGCACAGAGCAGCCACCTTCCCACCCTGGCTACCATAACAGATGGAATATTCCTGGCACGATGCCACAGCAGGGAGTAGGTGGCCGGCCACCAACAGAACCTCACGAGGCTGCCAGGAAAGTGTGCGCGTTTTTAGGATGAGTTGAGTATCATCCCAACCTGCAAAAATGGATGCAATGTCCTGGCACGTGATTAAACGTGTTTTTCCCCGCTAGGTGAAAGAAACTGGGTTCTTCATCAACAAATGCACGGAGCGGTGCTAATGATGCTGTCAGGAGCAGCAAGGAGCTCTGTCTTCAGATAAATCCACAGAAAAGAGGCAAATAATCGCTCAGGGTGACATGCTGACACGCTATCAGTAATGGGCTCTGATAAGCCTTGGCTGTGACRGAGCCTTATCAGGTCTTAATGCATCTCCCTGTGGCACTCAGTGTCTTGGGATGAGTTCATCTTTGCAGCCTGCTTGGTGGTGCAGAGAAGGAAAGAGAAGCTCTTTTTTGCCTTACTTGGGCAAAACTTGAAGGGTCTGTGTCCTCCCTTCCTTGGAACAGGAGAGGATCTGCCCTGGGCCCTCTCCTTGGATGCCTTGATGGGTGCAGCAAGTTCATACTGCCATAGACTGAGMAGGCGTACAAGCAAGGATCAGCTGCTTCACCTAGCATTGACTCAACAGAAACAAGTTTTCTGTATTTTCTGTTTTCACATATGAAAATCTTTTGCAACAGGCAAAGGTCTCCCACTTAGATGCACAGAGGTAACATAAACTTGAATTTATACAGGCATATATAGAAATTTAATTTTTCTAAAGTCTATGGAAGGTATTGATATAATAAATACTTAAAAATAAAACCTCATGACTAGCAGTCAACAATATATCACTAACAACATCTCCAGACAAGTAAAACTTTGTAGTTGTGATGATACAGGACCCCAAAGACTCTGCATCTTTGAAAAAATGGATCCTTCCTTTAAGTGACTGTGATCTGACACAGGCATGAGGAAGAAGTATTATTGTTATGGTAAGAAGAGCTCCCAAACTATTACAATATTTCTGAGTTAATAAACTCATATATTAAATACAGAGAGTTGATAGCTGTATTTGCAGACTGTCACATATGCAGTAGCCATCTTCTAGCCAAGTCACAGGAGAAACATTTTACTGAAGGTCAAGAAAAACATTTTTTTTTCTTTTTTCCTTCTTTCTTTGAAATGTCAAGGAAATGTCAATTTTCTTTTCCCTATGTTGTGTGTTCTTTAGAGCACATGGTTGCATAGAGTTATTTTACTAGGGCTGTATCATGTTTTGATGTCTGTTTACTGTTACCTACCTTGCCAACAGTGCTAGCAACTCGGAAGATGTGTATGATAAGATTCTTCTCCCGAAGAGATAGCAGTTTGTCTAGATAAAGTCTGAAGAAATTCCTGGAGCTGGGAAATAAAAAGTGTAAACTGTGGAAGATGTAAAATTATTCCTGCTTCAGGTTATGGGATTTTGAAAGGGTATTTTTTGCATGCGTGTGTGCATGTGAAAATGTATGGAGTAAATTTTCAGGAGACATTTTGAAAAGGAAAAGAATGTAAAAATGTTCAGATATATTGATTAGTATGAAAAACAACCGGAAATGAGCCTGGAAGGAAGTTCTAAGGAGCAGAGTAATAAAACTGAGTAGAACAAAAGGGTAAAGGGGCTAGTGGAAGTCAGTGTGAGCAGAGGAACAGAAGAACCAGCTTGCGTGGGACATCTCTGGTGCCCAGTGACTGCTCACTGTGTTGCTGTGATTGGCATCTCTGCAGCACTTCACTTTTCTTTTTGCAGGTACCTTCTGTTTTCCTGTTAATTATTTTAAATGTTATTCAGAGCCGTGTATTTTTTTGCATCTATTTCACACTTGGTGAAAGAACTAATGTGTTAAATTTGCATAGTTTGGACATACAAGCATGAAGCATGATTAACTACAATTTTACTCCTTGTTAAAATAACAAGAGCATTTGGAAGATACCAGCCCTTCTGTAACTGCTTCTCTCTATGTTATAATGAAGTGCATACCTTAMAAAGGTTACATGGGTGTGTATCCTTTTATACTAAGAAAATGAAATAAAATAGTGGTAAGTGCAATATGGGAAAGTGCAGACACCACTGGCTTGTTCTGAGTCCTGTTTTCCGGTGCTTATACCAGTTGAGGCTAGAAAGGTGCTGGCATTTCCTTGCTTTTTCATTCATGTGTGGAGCTTCTGTTACAGTGACTTGATTTTGCCCTGTTCTTTTGTGAAATGCCTGAGGTTTCTTCTATGTTGCCTACTTTGCCTTCTGCTCTTTGCTAGCAGGCATGTTAAGGTGACATCTGCCCAGACACAGTCAAGTCCCAGTCATTGCTCACACGGGCTTTATGCAACATGCAGAGTTACACTCTTGTCCCACCTGCAGGAGCAGCTGTCCTCACTGCTGCTCGACTTGGGTTCTGGGGGGCGTCACTCAAACATGGAATATATTGAATATTTACTTTTGTAATTGCTTTTCTGAACAGTAGCTCTAGAAAACTGGGCATTTAAAAGGACACTTCATGAAATATTGAGTGTTTGAGTAATTTTCAAATATGTTAGTGAACATTTCCTGGGGAAAACAATGTGCATGGTATGATTTAGTGAAGTATTTTTTTCTTATCTGTCTTATTTATCTTACTAGATTTTGGAATACACATACAGAATATTGATATAACACAGAAGGTTTTTGCCTTCCTTCCTTCATCTGTCTTTACAAATCCTTGTAGCTTATGGCTCCAAAGACATTGCTTGTAACTATTCCCTCTTCCTGGGCTGGTTTTCCTAAGAAGGGCTGCCTTGAAATATGCTCAATTGTTATTGCTCATTGCCAGTACTAAAAATGCTTTCCTATCAGATATGCCCTCGTATCAGTTACTTGAATGGAGTTATTGTTGTTATGTTTTGGGATATTTTACAATCTGCTTAAAATTCAGAATTTTTCCCAAAATACAACATTTGCACTAGCTGAGCATGACGAATACCTTGAGGCTTTCAGCAAGGCATATGTTCCTACATCACGGATCACATTAGGAGTTTCCCTTGGTTTGGGCAGCAGCAGGAGGGCTGCTGCACACAGGGTCATGGACACTGTGAGTGCCATCCCAAGGAGTTGCTCACGGAGCAGCAGGAACCACAGCTACATCTGTGCCCAGCTACTGCTGCTAATAGGGGCTGCAGCCACCCAGCACCCGCCTTCACCTTGTGAAAAATGAAACAAAATCTGTGATTCATCTTATCAGAATACTTTTTCTTCTTGAAACGAAAGCAATCCTCTCTCCTACAAGCTCCAAACTTTGAGACTTTTTGCAGCTTGATTTTTTTCATGTTACCGCTCTCCGCTTCGTATTTCAGTTATGTAGTAATCAGGAAGAGGAATTAAGGAATTGTAATGACTTGGCTTGGTAGTACCCCTGTAAATATGCCTGAGTAAATAAAATAGCTTGACAAGTGATGGTTCCCAAGAGGTTTCGGGAAAGCTGAATGAAGAAGTACTGACTAATGAAATTCTTTCTTAATGTTTGCAGGCCACTCAGCACCCTGAGAGCTTTCAGGGAGCAAGTCCCTGTGCTCACACCCTGCAGACCAGCGCTGCCCGTGTCAGGGGCACTTCAAAGCATACTTGAGTTGCTGTGAACAAATGTTGCTAGCTTTAACTCCTGCAGAAATTCAAAGCTTTTGAACAATTTCACTGCAGGACATTGGATAATACCTAATATTTTCATATTAACATTTCAATACAGAAAAGTTCTGGAGGGTTTAATTTTCTCCCGAGGTTTTTCTGCTTTATTATAATTTGTGAGGAAATGGACAGGTTGGCAACAAAGGGACTCTGCGGCCATTAATGAAAAATTTAACCAAAGTTAAAGTAGTTCGTTCATTCGAGGTCGCATGGGGAATATTTTATGACCTGTGCTGTGGCTGAAACAAGCTCATCTCATCTCACATGAAAAACTGCTGAGGGCCCTGGGTATCAGCCAGATATGTCACCTGGGCTTTCCAGAAAGAAAGAAAAACTTTTCTGGATTATGACAGAAAGTTCAAACCTAAGGTTGGAGTTGATTTTAATACAAGGGATTTTTAATGTACTAATATCAGACCTTAAATAATAGCTGAAAGAAGACTAGATATATTTGCTGATGTCTTGTGCCTAGTACTGATAAGTATTTTAAAAACCCTATTTTCATACTTGTTTTGGCTCAAAGTAAGCTTGTTTTGCTTTGAATTTCTGCTGTACAGTGTCTGTCCCAGTTTGTCACAATGTAAAATTTGCTTGAGAGACTGGAAAATTATTATTCCAGAGTAATAGTAACAGATGGCTGGGGGGGGTTAGCAAACAGTGCTACTATATTTATTAATGCAGCCCCTCTTCATAAGTGACACTATAAGTGCTTTTTGCAGTCAGCAAAAAAATGTTCAGGACATTTTATCTCCCGTTGCATGTTTTTATTAGGCGGATCTTACAAGGATAAGGGTCAGTGTAAGTGCTTAGATGGAGTCCTACCAAGACAGAGAGTCTGTCATTTTAGGTACTGCCTAGCAATTTACTAGTATGATTGCCCAGTAAAAATCACAGGCAATTTGGTCAGTTAAGACAATTTATGATTTATGCTGATGCAACTAAAAGTAGAAAAAGTCCTTGTGACTTCAGGTAGAAATGTTAGAGAGCTAACTGGCCTTGCTGCATGGCCTGTATCTTTTACAGACTGCACAGCAGAATGTATTGAGATTGACAGCTAGCTACTATCTCATAACATTTATTTTGGGGATAGTTTTCTTAGTAGACTTGATACTTAGGCTGCTTAGATAAGAGCAGCAGTTTTTCTCCATTATAAATATAGATCCAGATGGCTTAAATAAAGTTAACATGCTACTGTGTTGCTAGTGCCTTCTTCATGCCTCTAGGAACTGAGGATTTAAAAGTACCGTGAATAAGTTTCTGATGTTACACATTTGGTTGTGTGTGTGTGCATATACACACCTGTACATGTGTACAGGTACATATACATTTGCACATATGTATGCTGTATTACAGTGCATACGCCTATGCTGTGTAAAGTGACTGTTGGAGCAGCAAGGAAGGGAATACCATACATCTCTTCAGCAGTCCTTATTCCCAGGGAGCTGTTAGTAACAAAATTTACACTGTGAATATACAGCAATAAAAAACTTAACAAAAATCCCAAGGACTCTATTTTCTTAAAATGCGCAGAGGCCACCTTCACRTCCCAGTATCTGAAGCAGCCTGGACTTTGGCGGTCTCTCTGTTTTCCCCCCCTACATTCATGCTTCAGCAGACGGGTAATGCGGCGCTGTGTTTTGCAGACGAGGAGCCCCAAGCCGTCGCCGAGCCCGCAGCCCGCGCCGGGTGACCCGGCGGAGCGTCTCTCCGAAGCGTCTGGCGACTCCCTGGAAGCCATGTCGGAGGGCGACTCTCCAACGCCCTTCTCCCGGGGCAGCCGCACGCGCGCCAGCCTGCCCGTGGTGAGGTCAGCCAACCAAACCAAGGAGAGGTCTCTGGGTAAGACCCCGTTTCGCATCCCCTTTCTCCACTCCTGTCTTTGCCTGTGTGTTCGCTCYGTGTACCCAGCCTTTAAAATAGCTTTAAAATAGTTTGCAGTTAAAAAAATGTAACTTTGGTAACACATTTTTAATGCCAGGTTACTCTTTGGAAATGAGCTTCACATGGGATGCAGGCTAACTTGTCAGAAAGGTGAAATTATTACCATAAGATCTGAAACTGTGCTAGAAACTTGACAGGCAGAAAGTTGTGGGTTCTGACATGAGATACTGATGAGCACCTGAAGCCCAACATTGCAAAGACCTGTTACCAAGACTGCATACTCTGTGGAAACACTGCATTTAGTACTAGCACCCGCATTTTCAGCCAGGAAATGGAGGCTGTTTCACTTTGTTGTCTCTTCAAGGCCAGTCTTAGTTGGAAGAATCTGAAGACAACATTGCCTAATAGGAGAAGATGTTAATGGAAAGGTTTAGCACTTGTGTCTCAGTACTTTTAAAGGCAGAGGATTTGAATGCTGAAGTGTCCTTTTCTTCAGGCCAGTGCCCTTACATCCATGATGTGGCACGGGTGATAGACCATACAGGTGCACTGCTCTTTCTGATGCTTCAAACACTGCCTACAGTCTTCCCATGTCTGAGAGCTGAATTAAGTGTGGTTTTAAACTAGAGCTCCTTTTGCGCTGGTAGATTTTGTTGTGGAGATTCTGTTCACAGCTGGCTGATGGTACAAGTAAAGACTGTTTTTTTGAGGAAAGACACCAGAGGGCAGTTAAACTGCTGTGAGTAGACAGCATGGCTTGCATATGAATTGCTGAGGAAGGCATGTTCTTTTTTCTCAGAGGTAATAAACTGAAATGTTGCTTTCCTATAGACTCKCATCTTCTAACATATAGAGTGACACAAACTGAAGGCTGAGCTGTAAATCATACCATGCTCATAAACTTAGCACAGTGGTTTAGTTACTCCTCAGCAATCTAGGACAGTTTCTGTCAAGGATAYTTGAATATCTGACAAACACAAGAAATGAGAAGAAAAAATGGGGCAGGAAAGGACCAGGGAGAAGGGAGCTGAGCTCTGCCCAGGGCCATTTGCCAAGGGGCACTGATGGACTCCCCTGGCCCATTGAGTCAGTGTGGGGAGGTCACCGGTATGTCAGGCTCTGTGGGGGAAAATTTTGACCACTCCAACCAGGTATGGCTTTAGGGCCTTTTTTTATTATTATTATTATTTTTAATGAGCAAGCCTGCAGCACAGTAGCACATTCACCTCTGCCTGTCGGTACTGTCAGCAAGTCCTCTGTGGGATTCATTGCACCAAGGTGTTCTGGAAAACATATATTTGCTCTGGTGTTATGCAAAGTAGGTGAGAACTCTGCAGGTCCCTGTGTGACTCTCGTGAGACTCAGASATGGATGTCCAGCAGCAGCCAACGTTGCAGCTGCTGGACGTGACGTGTCCATGGGTGCTGCCCCTAGACCACACAGGTAGCTCAGCTCTGAAACTCTGCTTCAAATGTGAGCTGAGAACTGATAAGCAACATTTGGAGAGCTTTTCCTTGACATCAAAGCAGGTGGCCTGCTTTGCACTGATATTCTGCTCTGTAAAAGCTGAGTTAGAAATGGTCAGTGTATACATCTGAAATAAATACAACAGTCATGCTTCTGAAAGAAAGACTGTAGGCCTAAGTGCGAATCACTAATAATAAACCTACCAGTAAGAACGTAAGAATGGTCATAAAGAAGTTCCATCTCCATGTGAGGAAGAGTTTCCTTACAGTGAGGGTGACAGAGCCCTGGAACAGGCTACCTGGACAGGTTGTGGAGTCTCCTTCTCTGGAGATCTTCTAAACTCGCCTGGATGCCGCCCTGTGCCATGTGCTGTAGGTGTCCTTGTTTGAGCAGGTGGGTTGCCCTAGATGCTCCGTACAGGTCCCTTCCAATCTCAACCACTCTGTGACTCTGTGATAAAGGATTTGGCAGAGAGTCTGCTTGCCCTGTGTCCTGTCTGCAGCAGGAACCACAAACAGCTGCTGTAGGAGGGAGTCAGAATAGGGATACACGTATATTTGATTCTTCCCTTGGCTACTCTCCCAGCCTCGAGCTACCTTCGGCTTAGGGATTTCCTGATTACAGTTTCTGTCTACATAATAACCCCCGAGAGGTATGTCYTCCAGGTATTTGCTCAGTCTCCCTTTGAACCCATGTAAATTTTTTGCATGTGCAACACTGCTGCCATGACTTTGGCAGCAAGTTTCTCCAACCATCCTTTCGGATTTGTTTTTCCACTTTGTTTTGTATTTGCTTATCTACCCTAACTTCTTCTCTTGTGTTGGAAGTGAAGGCAAACCTTCGGTCCCTACCCACTGCCCCAGGCCAGCTCTGGTTTCATAGGTCTCTTGCGTTTCCCCCAGGTCATCTCTTCTCCAGGCAGAAAAGCGCTTGCTGTATGTGCTTGCTCCTCTCTCAGAAACCTCCTGCATGTTTGGTTACCGTGGCTGCCCATCCTTGAACTTTTCCCAGTTTTGCTATATCCTTTTGCTGAGAGGATAGGACCAAAACTACCRACTCTGTCTGCCAAGGAGATCAATCTTAAACTCTTCTTTGGGACCTGTTCATATTTTGAAATGTCATGCTTGGCTCCTAGCAGAGGCCTGTTAAATGGTTAAATGAAGATGTGCTGTTTTATKTAATGACTGTAATTTCAGACCCTGCAAGCCAAATGTTCTTCCCGAATCAGCCTCTGTTTCATATAATAAAGAGTCTGGCTTATCCTATGCATGAATAGTCAAAATGAAAAAAAAAAAACCATAAATAGGAAACAATGTGATATGCAGTGTTGGAGAATTTTTAATTTGAGAGTAGAGCAAAAGAAGACTTTTCTCTCTTATGTTATAGGAGAGGTCACAGCTACATGTATGCATTAGGCTTCCTGTATTAATAGGGATCATCGTGCTGACCAAAGAGACAGTAATAAATGGCCATCACTCCCTCAGCTTTTGTTTCCATGTTTTTCAGAAACTATCAATGACAAATATTTCTTGTTTTTAAAGATAATCTAAAACTAGTCCTAAAATTGTCCCATTTTAAGTCATTTTTCTGCTATGTATCTTTTACGATGATGTCTTTATCGGTCCTTTCTGTGATAACACTTTTATTAGCAGTGTTATGAAATTAAGAATAGGAACAAAACTAAATGTGAATGGTAGCAGAACTAGAAGTCCAGCCTGGAGCAGTGATCAGGCTGTATTCTGGCAGACAGCACACAGCTTAATACTGAAAAACTTGTGAARAAGTTTCATTGTCTGACTTAGATGCCAACTCCAGATGCAGAGGAATTTCTATTTAAATTTCTGACTCAGTGTCTGAAATGAAATCTTCCTTGGCCAAAAGGTCCATCAGAAACCGACACTTGTCTCATCAATCTGCAGCCTGCAGATAAAGGGAGGTATTAAAAGAAATTAATTCACTGTGCAAGAGAAAATTAAATGTATTTTAAAATACCTATTTGAAAGCTGGGATTCTTTTCCATGTTGATAACTGTGGGAAACAATTAGCTGGCAAAACTGTGAGAGCAGGAATCAGCTGCAGCCTGAGGAGCGCGCCAGGGCTCTCGCCAAGCTGCCCATGGTTGCCCAAGGAGCTGGTGGGCACATCGTGATGCCCACCAGCCCCTGTGGCCCACACTGCCAATTGCATGGCCATAGAGAAGCCAAGACTTGCAGATATTTGTGGCAAATCATCAAAATGATGAATGCTGCATGATAAGGGCAAGGTTGGGTGGTTGTCCAGGGCCACCCCAGCCCTGAAGGCATCACCATCGCCTCCCTCGCCCCCACTGCAGCAACAGTTCCCATAGGATTAGGCTACTTGTGAGGGTGACTTCACATAAGGATGTATTGTAAGGGGTGATTTCCATAAATATGCAACATGGGGTTGCAAATTCAATGAGGAGGATGGAGAGTGCTGGGCAATACTGGAAGACTAGTGGTCTGCACCTTCTCTTATACAAAAATAACAAATAATAATGATCATAATCATATTATATTTTATAGTATTTCTTACAGCCCTTTAAAAAGGATTGTGGAGAGATCCAGTGTCACAGCTCTCATCTCACACACTTAGGGAAACCCTAGCACAGAATGGGGAAGTGACTTAGGGGGTAGCAGTGACCCAAAGATAGAAATAATTTGACCCAAAGACAGAAATAATTCTATGTATGTATGCAGTGTGCTGTAAACCTTATGTAGAAAATATGAACATTAATGGTAGACTTATATTGTGGTAATTAATTGTTATTTACTATTTATGAGCTGAAAATTAAAGTAGACAGGTTAAATCAGGAAGATGGATGGGTTACCACAGATTTTAGGGAAAAGAGCCTGATTTTGTTAGCAGGGCTGCTCCCTTCTTGGGTTCCTTCAGGCATGACGGCAAGCCTAATAAACCAGCGGGATCTTCAGTCTAATTCGTGGGAGAGGAACTCCCCTGGGAACTGCGTTTTAAGTTAAGGCCAAGTGTAGTTTTAATGTATTCAGTCATCTTAAAGAGATTTTCCCTGTCTTGTCTTTCTGCATTGTATGTAAAGCAGCTAACATGCAAAAAAAAATTATGCAAATATTTGCTGTCATGGTCAGATATATTGAAGTAGAAAAAAATGCCTGAAACAATGGTTCCAATTATTGAACTGAAACACAGGTCCTAGGAAATTAAAATATTCTAAGATAACAGTCTATTCCTGTTTGTCTTTTCTAGCCTTTATCTTCTTTCACATTTCTGTAAACTATAACTGAAGTTTTTGAACTTGAGAAAAAAATTCTTACTTGAAATAGTAAGCGGCAAAAAGGAAAAAGAAGGTAAACAATCATATTGACATATCAAGGTGCTGAGAAGTTTTTCTGTTTCATTTATTGCCCCTACATGTTTTTTATGAGATGTGACAGCTATAGGGAAGGCCTTCCAGGGCACTCATATTTAGTGTTTACCTACCGCCTTCTTCCTCTGTACGTTTGCCTGGTATATCTTCTGTGTACCYGAAAAAGAAATTTCCAAGAAGCAAGATCTTCCTTGGTACAGATTGTACCTTCTGCCTGTCACTGAGAAGCTGATAAGCAGCATTTATTAGGCTTTGTGTCACACTGGAGCTCAATGTGACTCCTGTACAGCAGGCTGTGTCAGYGTGGGTCCAGTGGAGCCACTGCAGTGATCCTGGAGTAAAAGATGTGAGATGGGCTAAATAAAATCATTGGTCTGTATCTGTCGCTGTTTCAGCTGTTAGACATTTTCTGAGTACAATCTTTATTATTTATACTATTTTGTATTATATTAATTATATGAAAGGATTCTATGGTTTAGATAAGAGACAYAGCAGAAAAATACTCCTGTCACTGGACCTTGCATCAAAAATGAACCTGGGTGAAAAGTGATAGTGATAAAAGCAGAGGTAATTAGAGTACAAACTCAAAGCACATATGCTTGTGATGCAGCTAATTTATATTGGAAAGAAATAAAATTGTACAGGATCTSTCGTGTGTTTATTCAAGAGAAAGAACACCTATTCCAGGAAATTTACTTGATATTTTCTGGTGTTTTATTTTATGATTGCCTCTTTAAAAGTGATGAACAAAAAAAGGGTCTTTATATTTTCTTACACAACCACATGCCTACATAATCTTTGGCAGATGCATCCCCTGAAGCCCTGGTACCCTACTGACTACCTTTGCTGGGAGCAGGTGGCCATGGCCTGCTGGCATCTCACAGGTGCAGCAAGGCTCCCATAGACATACCCTGCGCCTCTTCAAGTGTAGCACCCTGATTTTAYGACATTAACTTGTTCCGTGAGTGTGAACTGAAGCAAATGCTACATTGCAGAGCCTATGAACTCTCCAAAAAATAGCTCTGGAACACATGGACTTCRTAGTTGATCTCACTGTTGATCTCAATGACAATTCAGCCATCATTTTTTATGTTTTGTCATTAAATATCGTGGGCTTTTTCTGGTCTTCCAAGTTTACTGGCATAATTTTGTCAGTCATAGCAGTGAAAAAGTCATCTTGCTGGTCAGTCGAGCTATTATGGCAAGAGCAAGGATGTAGATACAAGGACTGTGCAAAAAGGTCATCCTGCCAGAACATCGTACTCCACCTGGGGGACTGACTTAAACKAAACCGTTTCCCTCAACTTTCCACACGGTAAAAGTAAATGTTACCACCTGATGAACTTGTGGACTATATGGAAAAAATACTGCGTTTTGGCAATAGACTCTTTCATAGATTTTGTCTGTAATAAGACATGCCAGTCATTCTCGATGCAAAATAAGTTCTTTGTTTTTTCTTTCTTTCTTTTTTGCTTTTCGTTCAAAACCAGCAAAAGGGTATCCATTTGTAGAAAGGTGCTAGTATTTGAGTGACACAGAGAATAACAATATTTATATCTCATAACACTAAGTAAAAACTATGTGGAAATGTTGAATTTTTCCTGTCATTTTTTTTTTCATTAGTAGCCAATATATTGCACAATTACAGTAAATAGCACACAAGGCTGAAACAGCGGTATGGAGAAGTACTGGACTGAATTCAACAGTTCCTGTTTTTATTAAAATAGTTACCAAAAACCTTAATACCTTGAGCGAAACGCTTCAGGCTATTCTGGAAGAAAATTATATTAAATATATAATTGATTTTATTTCATGACACAGCTCTGCTYGTTGATTTGCTTAGTCCTTGAGGACAGTTAAGAATATTTACGGCCACTTTCTGAATGTGGAGCGTAGATTATCAGCAGGGAGTAGCTAATGGAAACTAGTGTGAGTGCTTCAGGCTAGAAATACCACAAAGATCATGGCAGTGACCTCAGACTAGTTGAAAATGTGTGTGGTGAAATAGGAGAGACAAGTCTTGAGGGTGTGGAAAATAAGAACTGCATTTTGAGGAATTTCCTCCATGCTGATGTTACTGTACAGATGTTGCTGTAATAAGGCTTCGTCTGCATAACTCCTGCAGCATTGGTGGTAAGGACACCCACTATCTTATCTCTGTTTGTCTGATAATGGAAGAACAATATGGGCCTCTGCCCTTCTTAACAATCTTATATATTGCAATTTTGTCAAATAAAAATCAAATAAAATAGGAAAGATCTTGGCATATAAGTAAAAAAAATTAAACTAGGTTTTAAGGAAGAGCATGGCAGTCTTTATTGGATCATCTGGATCATTCTGAGTATTTCAGCAAAAATAGTTATCATCAAGATTTTAAAAGTTATCATAAGACTTTAAGATTGATATAAATCTGAACTAATGATTCAGCATAAGTATGAGGAACAAACAATCATTAATTTTCTCATCTTTACTCTTCAGCATTGCTGCTAGCATCAGGGTGAGGGAAGGCAGAGGTAGAGCCAATGACTCAGCAGCAGTAGGCTAGAAGATCAAGCTAAACCAGCGTGTAAAGACAAAGACCGTATGTTATCTCAAATAGTGATAGTTAGGTAAGAAGTAAAGCAAACCTAATGACAACCTCACCAATTCATACCTCAACTTTTATTTATTTTACTTATATTTATTTTTACTTATATTTAATTTACTTTACAAAATGTAGCTGAGTTTTATTTTAGGAGGGAGGGGGTTCTTACTGTATTTCCACATTTTCTTACCTTTAAGCTCTATAGCTTTCTTTGCTAGTTTATCTAATTTTCCACTCCTTATTTATCCTCTGCTAAGTCCCCATACCATATTTTTGAAGTTATTTTCACCCACAAAATATCCTCCTGTGCCTCCTGTACATATTGTTCTCTTTGTTTTTGGTTATACTGAACTTTACACCTTTGATTTTTAAAAAATAGCAAAGCTGCCTATGCATCCTGTCTTTGATTTATTTAGTAATTTTCTGAAAWTTTCTGGTCAGGCACATGATTTACAGAGGAGAGTGGCAAGGTCAGAAGAGAAGAGCTGTGCCTTCTTCACACTAGTGATTTCTGGTTCTGGGGGAAGTTTTCAATGCTGTTACACATATTTAAGACTAATACAAATATCATCAATTAATGTTTTTCATATTCCAGTGGAATGCCTTACTAAAATAATAAATATCAGGAAGATATTCAGTGCAGAAATCTACAGGATTGTCCAGTCTGTATAGTGATTTAGTGAATTTCTTGTGACTTCACAGGAAGGAAAGTCATGAACTGCAATTTTGCTTTCTTTCATAGTACTGAGAAGTGACCTAACTTCTCTGCCTCAGTTTTGTCTTTCACACTGTAGAAGTATTAATGCTTTCCCATTTAATTTTGTAGTGTGAGAGCGAATTAACTGATGTTTGTGAAGGTAATGGAAGATGACTTCCATTCATATTTGTTAACTCGTTAACTCATTTATCATCTATTTAATTTCTTTTAATTTCTTTTCATGACTGGTGTGTGATTCATGGATTTCTCTCATAAACAACTGGTTTGTAAAGACATTTCCTCTTCTGTAAATAAAAGTAGGTTGTAATTAAAGTCCTTCTAAGCATCTCTGAACTGTCTTTCAACTACCAAGCACTGGGATTAAGTGTTAGCAATGTAACTGTGATAACACCCTGTTTAGTCAGAGTTAGGTCAGTAGCCGATACGAGAGCGAGGTGCTGAGACACCTGAGCCCGTACACGTACAAGGGGTGGTGACACCYTGTCTGCGTGACATTAGCTTTCACCATAAGAAATAGACCTTCAGCAGTTGTAATTAATGAGTTAGGGTCTTACTACCCTGGGTAGTAAAGTTGGGGCTGTCTTGGTTACACATCTACTTGCCCTAAAGCGAGCATGGACCCTGTGATTTTGGGCATCTCTGTACAGTTTGCCACGTAGACATGTCCTCAGCTTTCAGGTGGGTTTTAGAGCCCTTGCTGCAACACTGGCAGCTGTATCTGAGCTGAGTGCCCTCACTGAGGTACGTGTGCTTTAGTCACAACATGGGCAGTCCTTAGTGCTGTCCTAACTGAACTGAAGGCCCAGGGTTAAGCTGGTATGTGGCTACTCTCAGTATCTTCTAAGGTACTTTTACCTTCCCACCTTGGCTCAGGTGGGATCAACTTGTGTTTGAGGCACAGCATATATAAATTGGTTTAATATTGTCACATTGCATCTCTCATTACACTGTATGCTTTGCTTAGAGACAAGCCCTGAGAGAAAAGAGAGACTATTTTGCAAGTCTCTCCTAACTGAACCTTTGTAAAGGAAAGAGCAGAACATCATTTGAAAGAGCTCTGTATGCAGGGAAGACAAGGGCAATCATGTGGTGTGTTCACATGGTCATCAGGGGATCTGGATTTTTTGCTTGTAAAACTTCCTTTGAACATGTCCTTTCACCTAGTGGGTGTTTAATTTCCCCTACTATAAAATATAATTTTCTGTTGACAGGAATCACAGGAAGCAATTGGTAAAGAGATTTAAGTTTTCAATGTTCTCTACGATGGCTTGTGTTTAGAGCTGTGGCCCATCGCTTATACAGTAAAGATAGATCAGAAATTTCAGAGGTATTTCTGAAGCTAAGTTGTGCAAGTATAAAGCAGGAGAAAGCTGAACTTCAAGTTTTGTCGTGTAATTGTACAAACGTCCTGGAGAGGCGGCATCTAGGAGCACCTGGAAGTGATAACTGCAGTGGTGTCTGACGGAGCCATTCGCATGGGTTGCAGGGTGCCGTTTCATCGCTCACACTGATGTTAATGCCCTCCTGCCTGTCACAGGCCACTCTCTTTGGTGTTTTATAAAACTCAGCGCAATCTCCATGTTTCAAGTAGCTCCACAGTGACAGAAGAGTAAATGCAAGAGGAACTTTAGGATACATAAACATCCATTTTGTTGAGCTTGCTTTCCARAAAGTTCTGCTAGCAAATATGCCCTACCCACATCCTTTAGGGTTAGATCCTATTTCTTCTTGCTTTAATTCTCATTCTTAATTAAGGAGGAGGATTTSTTAGGCGGCAGTAGGAGACACTCAGCTCCCACTGCTTCCATGACGTTGAGTGTTTGGGTATTGCCACTGTTCTGAGCTTCAGCCTAAGAAAGTGTGTGAGAAACAGCAATGATGCTGACTTGAAATAATGGATTTTGAGCCCTTTTATCCTGTCATGCTGGAACAGGATTTCTAAGAAGCAGTTCTGTCMAATAGGAAATGCCCTAAAGCACTGCTGTATCTTAATACAGATCAAATGACTCTATAGGAAAGGCAGTAGTTTTGTAAAAGGGCATGTGATTTAAGGGGAGAAAAAATAATTTATTAGTCTGTTGGAAATGTCTTTTACCCCTACAGTAAGATTGTGGCCAAAATATCTCTCTGATTTGTATGTAAAATMTCTCAAGCTTAAGACATGATCACTCCAGATAACATGCACATTTAGTTTGAAAATCACAGACCAAAGACAACTCTAATTTAGTTTTGGATCAATGGGACAATGTCTATGGGACAGGCAAAGTCAAGACTATACTGGAATAATTCAGATTTGTGAATGGGGCAAGTTTTTGAGCTCTGTCGTTTCTTGTGATAATGGTTTCATCGGCTCAATATTCAGAATATTTTCAGTGGATTGAAACTCAGAAACAGCATTTTATGCTTTCTATGATTACTTTTAAACTACTCAGAAAAAATAATCACACATACCTCCAAAGCTGATAGAAAGTTTCTATTTTTAGCAAAAAATTATTTTTGCCATTTACTTAAAGAAAGCTTCCAGTAGCAAAATAAAATGCCTTACATTATTCCAAAGTTGACAGCTGATATCAAAAGTTAATAAATTTATGGGTGTCCTGTATCAGTGATTTAAGAACAAATATTAAAAACAGCTGTACTTCAATATTTTCTGAAATATAGTTATTTTCTGAAATCCAAAGAATGTTTTAAGTGCATAGAATACTTGAATGGACACTAATGAGCCATTTGTATCCAGAAATGCATAAAAAAATGGTATTTGAGATTTAAATGAAGGAAWAATTTAATAACTCTTGAAATATTGGCTTGAAAAATAAAATTTTCACAAAAATTCTCCTCAACCTTTGAAATAAAGTGGCTTTTCGATCTGAGCAAGTTTTTCAGCCAAAGTAAAAGGCAGGTTTATAATAGCATTCATAAAGAATCGGACTGCAGTTTAATGAGAAAAATATTATCAGCTCTTGATACTAGGAAAACGATGTTAATAGCTCCACTTTATAAAAGCAGCCTAATATTTAATAATAGTTAGATAATTTTGAGTAGTCTGCTGAGTATTCATAAAAATTAACATCATTTTCCTTCCCTAGGTACAATTATCTACCCACTGATTGCAGGAACATCTGCCTAAGTATGTGTTCATTTCTCTGTAGCAATTACGGACAACAYAGTGACAAAAATACTAAATACTAATGGAAAAGGAGACCTAATCCTAGATTTAAATGTCTCCTGTTCTTTTTGCTTTATTTCTTTGTATTTTAGTACGTTCGCTTCTCCTATTGCTTTTGCTCAAGGTATCTCAGGTCTGTAAGGAACCGGTCCTGGTACTTGGTGACTTTGGAGTGAGAATCATTGAATCACCACCTAAATTTTGTAACTTGCTGCTTGCTGGCAGCTCATGGTCACAGCACTGAAGAGCTTGTGTTCCCAGCCCTCCTGGTTACAYGGGCCGTGGGAGAACAGCATAGCGGGCACCCACAGTGCAATTCCTGTGGTGAATTCCTTTTGGGTGAGGTACGCCGCCTAGTTTAGGCTGGCCCTGTTGGTTATTGGTGGACACAGGGGCCTGGCAACAAAGAACTCGGCTTGGATAACTGAGGATTTAATGAAGATCTTAGCAATTCTGTTTATTCTGAGTGCTGTGCTTCTGCCATTGCATCTCTAGCAGCAGCCACACTGGCTGGTGCAAAACCATCCTGCTTGGTACCTCAGAAAGCCTCGATGAATTTAGTATAGACACTGCCATCATCACTGGTTCTTGAATACATCTGATCTTCTGTCCCTCCTTCAAATAYTTTCCAATGACTAGATAGCTTTCGAGCCACTTACCAAATATTTAGCTGTAAATCTCACCTCACTGGCTATAACCTTCAATTATATTATTTTTTTTCTTTTCTACATTTTTTCTTCCATGTCATTCTGGGCTGTTAAGCTCCTGCAATGTGTCTTCTGTAATGTCTTTTGCAGAGAGCAAGAAAGCAGAAGTGTCCCTTCCCAGCACAGTATATCCCAGTGATGCATAAGGATATCCAAGATATTTCAGAAAGAGGACTAGGTGCTCTGAACTATCAACATTTAGTCAGGAAGTGTGCTGTGGATATGGACTAGATACACAGGCTCACCTGAACTGACTGATGTTTATTTGCTAATAGGAAATTCAGCACCCACTTAYGCAGGTCTTACAGAGCCTTCCTACCAGTGCATGAGGAGACCCTTAGGTGGTCTGTAGGCATCGGAGTTATTCAGCTTTGCCAGGTCCAMCGTGACTTCTGCTGCCCACTGATGTGAGTCTGGATCACACTTCTCGGGGCTTCAAATCCTTGGAGGGCTTCCTAGCTGGATGTGGTGCAGGACTGGGCTGTAGCAAAGCTCACGAGTTGTCCTGGGCCTACAGCACCAGCCAGTGAAGTACAGATACCTGCTGGCAGTTCTGGAGTCCACATAGCCCCAACATGGCCAACACGGGCATGGTGCAAGCAGAGGGCTTGCTGCACTCTCCATGTTTTTCCCTTATCCAGGATCCCACAGCCTCCCATTGCCTGGACACAGAATTAGCTATATCTGAATGATCTTCGTTTTATCTTTAATATAGAATAACACCTGTATTTTGCAATTCAGCATCTAGGATTACTGATGRTCCTCCCATAGTGCTAGGGATGACTGCTAACACTCCTCTGAAAACAGAAGGCTTTGCAGCAGCCCTGCCTTGTGCGTGAGATGTCAGGTTTACTCCTGTTAGGAGAATCACCTGGGGCTTTACACAATATACTGCCAGCAAATTGAACAGTGAATACAAAATGGTGTGTGCTGAAATTGAAAGCTGCTCTTTTGTGTTTTTAGGTAAGCAAGGGATTAGAATGCAAAATTTATATTTAAGGGAAGCTAGTTGGCATAAGAGGATGAATTTCTCCATCAATAGCTTTAGGAAAACACCTTATGATTTACGCATCACTGTAGACCAGACTTTATATGAGGTTTTCCATTAGCCTTCTTAAGATAAACTTTTGATTTCTCTAACTGAAGAACAATAAAAACAAACTTCTTAGCAAAGTGCAGTACTGGAAGAATCATATTTATTAAAGTACAGCTATATAACTTTTCTATACCCTAGTTTTTGTATTCCAGTATTATTTTGAAAAAGGAAGATTTTGTATGGCTTATGAATAAAGAGTGTGAACTCACTCTTAATTACTCAGACTTGCCCTGTGTTCCACATGGACTTGAGAGTTCAGATTAGTCCTGTGCAATTAAAAGTAATTTGCTATTACATTTTTCTTGTAGGTGTTTTATATCTCCAGTATGGAGATGAAACAAAGCAGCTGAGGATGCCGAATGAAATCACAAGCACAGACACAATTCGTGCCCTTTTTGTAAGTGCCTTCCCCCAGCAGCTGACAATGAAAATGCTGGAATCACCTAGTGTGGCCATTTACATCAAGGACGAGAGCAGAAACATATACTATGAATTGTGYGATGTGAGGTAAGCAAATATTGAGTTATAGCTGTTGGAATTTGAGAGGCTTTTTTTTAATGTATTAATGGAATAAAAAGGAACAGGATTGATACATATCTAATAGATGTTGGTTTAATATATAAAGGCATATTCMGTGGTATTTTAATAATATGGGAGGTTTGGTTTGATATTGCCTGAAGCTGTAGGTGCCGCATCTGTTGCACAAGTCAGATGAATGCTGTACCTTGTTCAAATATTCATGTAAAACATGCAGGTAGATCTATTTAATATTTTATTGAATTTTAACTGAGATGTAAATATTTTAAAATACTTAACACAAAAATAAACATTTACAGGTAAAAAATATTTTTTTTACCTRCTGGCAGAGCGAAGCCTGATCTGTTTGAGAGCTAAAGTTACAGATTTTAGTGTTACTGCTCTCCTTGTAACTGTCAATTATCCACCATCTAATGCTGCCAACAATCTCAAAGAGATCTGGGGCTGCTGACCATTGCTGCACCATTTTCACTACCTCCCTAATTTATGTCAGGATGTGCAGCTGATTTCAGTCACTTTCATTAATTCAGAGCTTGGTCACAAATGATCAGGTTAACATCTGGGTGCATCTCTGTGTCTTTTGCTCTGTGGGTTTACACTGCTTAATTCAATGTGTTATTTCAGTCCTGATGCCTCTGTTAAAGTAAAAGGATCAGGTTCTYGGGGCTCCAGGAAGTCTCAAATCATGGAGCACCTCAGGCAACCTCAGACGTGTTGTGAACTGTGAAGGCAAATATGGGAGGCTTGGGTGCTCTCTTTTTCATAAGAAGCTGGAAGATGGAAAGAGTGGACAGAGCAGCACTGTGAAGGAGAAAAATAAAAAGGTGTTTCCTCTCAGACAGTCAAACTCTTTTGCATTGAAATGATGTGAATAGAAGCATGCTGGCYGCTGTTGCCCTTTTTCTTGTAGAGGTGCCTTTGCTCAGTGCTTCTCCTTATCACGCTGTAGTTGAAGAACAAGTTGAAGCTTTTCCAGTCTTGCCACTTGAAAGTCCCCTATCCTTCTTGTTCCCAGACGYTGTGCCCCTCTTTCTCCCTTTGGTCCTGCTTTCCTCACACCATCTACCCAGTGCCTTATCATTCCAAGCCTCTTGGATTTGGTTATTTTCCTTTCTTCACAGGCTGCAAACCTGCTCCCTGGCCACTGTAATGCTACAYTCCGGCCCATCTGATTTTTTGCATCATCATTCATCATGTGCCCACATTCGGCATTTTTGAACATCAAACAGAATTCCCTAGATCAAATCAAGTGCTTAAATTAATACAGGCGCTGCTTCTTTGTTGCTGGGTCCCTTTCTGCCAACCATTGGCTGGCCCAGGAGCTCTCCCTCCCTCCCCTTTATCCCTCAATCTTCCACGGATTTTCACACAGCCAGTTCATGCCTTCATCTCCTCCCTGCAACCAAAAATGTAGGTGTTGATTATCTTTATATCACACCACGAACTACCCTTTTTTTTTTCTCCTTATTCCCATTGCAGACGTTACTCTGCCAGCCTCAGGTCTGGCTGACTCCCAACATCTGCTTCCTGTGCTCCTGTAGTTGAATTGTAGACCACTTCTAGAGGAAATCACAAGACCCATCTGACTTTTTCTGTAAAATAATTCACTCCTAGCTAACAAAATTCTGAGCAATTGCAGATTAATGGAGTCCAAAGCCTGCAGTACTAGCTGTGTTTCTTATTCCTCAGAAGATCTTGTCAGTGTTTGCACTTAATAAATGGATGAAAGGAAATACAATCTTTTTTWTTTTGTTGGCTATCTCTTCCCTTGTACTTCCAGACCCAAATGTCTTGGTCAACTCTTAAGCTCACCACTGCTTCTTGAGGCTTTCTCCTGCTCCTTTTTTTCCTCCCATCCCCTGCATTTTCCTTTTCATTAACTTGTTCTGTTATTGCTTCTGTTCTTATGTTGCAAATATGTTAGTGTGGCTCCCAGCAAAACTCCCTGCATATAATTTACATTCCCAGCTTCCAAGCCATCACCTTCCTCTTTTATACTCACKTCTACAGTCATCTGGAGTTTTCTAACTCTACTTCAATATTTGCAATSTATGTGTTGTTCCATTGCAAATGTCAAAGTCACCAAATGGTCTGCTTTTGTGGCCATTACATCTTTATTCTCTAACATGTCACATACTTTTAATGTTTTTTTTCTTGGAATCTTGATCTGTGTTTAGTTCAATGACTGTTCTTTCAAGATTCTTCTTTTGTTTCTCTCTTCGCTTCTTTCAGATAATGTATGAAAATGATATTTCTTTTAAAACAATCATTTTCTGTTGTGGTTTTTTTTTCAGGGGTTATGTTTTCATTCCCTTTCTCTGTCGGTATCTTCCTTATYATATCCCTAAACATTAGCTGAATTATAGTATCTACCTAAATTACTCATCTATCCTTCCTGTCTAACCCCTGAAAATTTAAGCAATATGAAATTTCAGCAATCTGAAATCTAGATTTCTACATCCACCTTTTGAGCTGGTTGTGATTCACCCTATAAAATTGTCAAGTTGTACATATAAGAAAATCCATATCAGTTCTTAATGTCTACCCTGTTAATGTCTGTAGCTAGAGTATATGAATCCTGCCTCTTCTGTCYAAGCTAAAATCTTAATGTTTTCTTCTAGCATAGTCTCATGGACCATTATTTTCACCTCACCTTGTGTTCTTCCTTATTAGACTATTGTACTCCCTTCCCTTCTCCTTTTTTCTCCTCCCCMCCCCCCCCCCCCCCCCTTTTTTTTTTTAAATATATTACAGGGAGGGAAAAGGTACTATCTTGCTAATTAAGCCCATAATCTCATTATTCTAAACCTTTTTTTCAGGGCTTTGCATCATTTTTTTTTCCTGCATGCCATCCCTCTAACACAATCTTTCCTTGCCCACCACACAGCTAAAACACTCAGCTAATTCATCAGCATTTTAATAGCAACTGCTGCAACGTTCTGTTCTCTGTGCTTGACACAGGTGATCTTATTTACTCTTTCCCATTCAAATAAAGCAACAAAGATCATTCTCCTGGCTTGACAAGAGGAGGTTTTTTGTTTTCTTTCTTTCATTTGTCCTCTGGCTGTATCTTCCCTGTCTCATTAAATAGAAACTACTTGTCTTCAGTGTGAGGGCCCCTTCAGGCCCACTTCAGCCGTGCTTTTCATTCCTTGCTGGGTACCAAGTGCCATCTGCTTCCACTTAGCTCATAATGCCAACCTTCATTGTACATGTCTTTAATTTGCAAACAAGTGCCTTCGTGCTCTCTCCTAGGCTTGGAAGGAGTCCTCCATAAACATCCATGAAGCCTCCGTGTTGCTCCCTATCCAGTCCTGCTCTCCTTCCCATCCTGCTGTTGCACTGCTGTCTGCCAATGTGGCAGTTGTGCCAGCATCTGCTTATTACCCGTCAGGCTGGAGAGAACACGGTCTTCTTGCTTTTTATTCTCTTATCAGTCTTCTGTTGTCTCTTGTGTCTTGTATTCATCTTGTAAGCTGGTCGAGGGGTTGTTTTATGGGGGTGTTTATCCAGCACGCAGAAAAATGAGGCCTCTGAACATGCTAAGGGCATCTGGGAGCTGCATTAATGCAAATAATAACAATAATAATATTGAAGGTACAGTAACATATACCTATTATCAGTAATGTTTATCTTGGAATAGCAACATGAGGTGAAGCAGAATTCACTTTGGAGATCAAATGCCTTGTATTTTGCTGCTTTGCCTTACAGCAATGTTTTACTTTAAAGTGTCATGTTTCTACAAGAAATATTTATGGAGAATGCTTTTAAAACAAACTCCAGCTAGCTGAAGTACCATCTTGGAGCCATCAGTAAAAAGAGAGGAAGGCAGGAGATAAAACTTAAATGAACAGTAAGGCATTTCTTGAGCTAAAAATGAGTTTGTTTTGTATCAGAAAGAATATGTTTCCAAGTCTGAGGCATAAAATTGTAACTGAGACACTCAGTGCAGGTCTCAAGGCAGAAGTGTCATGTTTGTAAGACGGAAAACGATTTATGTTACCATAAATAATGTAAGAACCTGAACTTGCCACAAGGTAGCTCTTTTCCTCTGCATTTTACAACTAAGCCCTCATAAATACTAAACTCCTCATCAGCTCTGCAGTTCTTAAACAGGAGGCACGGATCTGCCTCTTATGCTATGGTGTTTTTTAATACCTCCTTGACATCTACAACAGCAGCACAAGTCCTGACTGGCTCCCCATTCAAAGCGATTGCTGATTGTAATATGACATTATAAGAGAGAAATTAGACCTGCCCAAGAATCCTTGCCTTCATTTTTAAATGATAATCCCAGCGATTAAGATCAGTTCACTGAGCTTGGAGCTGCACCTGGAGGAAAGGAATTTAGTCACATGTGTAAATTCTCTGGAGATCACCAGTGTGAAATGAAAGGAAGTGCAGATTTGAAGGGATGCGAGTTTGTTTAAATTGAAGGCTTTGTTAGTGATTCCGTTTGAACAAGGGATCATCGRGACTCGCTGCAAATTTCCAAGGCATAAAATTATTGCAAGGTAGGTTTAGAAACAAAATAGAAAACTTCTGTCATCTAGCTCTTTCATAAACGTGGAAGTTTTGAAATGGCCAAAGATTTAACACAAAGAGACTTTCCTAGGACTTTTCATCTAAACMATTTCTGTAGTAACTTTCATCAAAACTGTTATCTATTTTTTGTTGTTATGATTACTATTAACTTCATATAGGTAAAGTGTAGAGGTTGGTTTTGTTTGCTACTGAGTTTTTAGCTGTTATGGATTTTTTTTTCAGGTTTGTGAACAAATGGTTAACTTATTGCCTCAAGAATAGTTATACTGTTTTTTCTTTTGATATTCTTGCTTCTTAGAATAGCAAAAATTCATGTGGGTTGGCTACACAATAAAACATGTAAATAAATATTAACGAAATCCTTCTGAGTGCCTTGTAAATATTGAAGCTGTATTGTCTTCAAAGTGTTTTCCACTGTATGGCGGGATCTTGAAAGAAACTTAACACTATCTAATTTTTGTGGGTGTGGAGTTGCAGTGAAGCAATGATACTTCCCATGGGAAAGAGAATCAAAGTTGGCTTTTGTTTGTTTGTGTGTGCGCCTACGTTAGGGCATTTGGGTTTTTCTTATAGGTCAGCTGCAGCCCTGCTATGTCTGTCCATCTGTTACCTGAAACTTTAGGGCAGCAGAGTAAATAAAAGCACCTGCATCAGTTATCACTGCTGGTTCTTTTGATTCCAGGAATATTCAAGACCGATCTTTCCTTAAAGTTTACAACAAAGATCCYGCACATGCATTTAATCACGCCTCCAGAGCTGTTAATGGAGACATAAGGGTGAGTACTAGAATTGGCTTTTTGCTTCTCTTTCCTCCAGTTCTGAAGTTAAATGTTTATGTTCATATCTGTAATGTAAATACAGCAGTTCATAAAGTCTGGGGTATATATGCAACACATATACAGAAGGGGAATTGATAATGCTCCCTGTAATCTGTTTAACTGCTTTGTTTCTTCCAAATACTTGCCCTGAGCATTAACTCTTTTTTTGTTCYTGTTTACTAACATTAAAGCTTGTGAATCAAAGCATAGTTTTTAATTACTTATTTAAGGACATAGGTTGTGTTAAGAGTTTATACAGCTTCTTATTTCATGCTTCCAAACGCTTTATGGGGGGTAAAGTACAGCATGATGTTATTTTACTGTAGCAACGGTGCAGAAAGAACTGCATTAGCAGTAGCTGAGCAGTTGTAGCTAGCTTGAAGTCCATTAAAAGACTTTGTAAATGGCCATTTCAGGCTAGAAATACTGATAAGCACCTGTCACAGTGTAAATGGCTTTGTCATTTCCTAAAATCCTGTTTTGTATTGCAAACTGATAACTTTTGGGAGGTATTCCCTCTGTTGCTGTCCCTGTTCCTATCTCTCGCTGGACTGCAGCCTCAGGGAAGCAGGCTGGATGCTGCCTGATTTGGGGGCAGGCAGCAGCAGTGTCYGTGGCACCTCCCGGCACGGTGTGCAGCAGCCCGTGGTGGTGGTAGCGAGGTTGCACAGCTAACAGAGGGTGCTGCCAAGCTGTTTGCTTAACTCTGCCTTTGCTTCTTGGTCTCGTTATCAATTCCATGTGTGCCATGCTGCTTTATTACTGATACTTCATGTAAGTACTCCTGCCATTTTGACAGTTTGGGRCATCATTATTTTAGTGAGATTGCAGTGGTTTATTTGCAGGCACTGTCCTCAACCGTCTCTCATTTAGGTACTTCAGATACAAAACGGTCCTTTTGATAGGTCAGAAATCAGATTACCAGATTATGCACACTACTGCACACTGAACAAGAGAAGGCAAATAGAGGTGCTTCAAAGGGCTGATGTGATTGGTTTTAGTGTCTTCCTTTAAGGCTCTGAAATTCTTCAATTCTAGCTACATTCTTGCAGCAGTAGTTAAGTGTATCTCCATTTGTTCATATTGAAAAGCATGGCATGTTATCACTGCACATCATGATGCTAACTCCTACAATATTGTGGCTTTATAAAGTCAGAGCTGTGCTGTTCTTAATCCACATGCGGTGTCTGCTGAGGCTTTCACTGTAACTGTGTGATATGGACATTCTCTTAGATATTCTCTTAGCTCAAGTGCTCCTATATTCAGAGGTAAAGATTACTTCATCAGCCCTGCTCCAGGTATTTGCTGCCTAGCAAAGTTGTTTTGAACACAGGTGTTGCTTCAGTGTAAAATGTATAATTTATATTACCTGTGTTAAAATGCTGTGTTGTTTAAGGGATCTGCTYGTTTATACCTGCTGATTACGGGTGAGTTTTGTCTGGCCAGAACACAACCAGTCAGGTGACAAGGTGATGTCCCCCACAGAATTGATAGTGTCAGGAGAAAATGTTATACTTGGCTCTACTCGGGTACCAGAGAGACTGTTCCAAATTCTGCACATCCAGTAAAGCAGCTATTTTATCATTTGGTTCACCCTGCGTTGGTAAATTTTGGTGTTTCTGGTCAGAAAGGTGATGTCACAACTTATTCACAACTTACTAGGTCAGGGAAGAGATCAACTTGGGGGTGGCATGATTATCTATGTCCCTTTCCTAAGGAAAATAGATAAAAGGGTAGAAAAGTATAATATAAGAAAAGTATATCTAATGTACTAGTATTGTGTGGTACCCAAAAGAATGGACTGTGCCAAACACTTTGCTAACCATCCTTCCTTTCCCACGTGCATCTTTGCACGATGATAACATTGAGCGCTAAATTCACTGCGACAGGAAGCAGGGAGCAGCTACTGTAACTGTTGTGCTGAGCCTCAGGGTGAACCATTTCGAAAAACCTACAGATAAGCAGCTTATTGTCAAATCAGTTTAAAGAATAGCATTTAGACTATCAAGAATTAGCAGTTGCAAGTACATTTTTCCATGGTGATATTGAATGTTGTATCAGCTGCCATGTGTGAGTAACAACTTTGTGGGGTTTTTTTTTTTTTTTTGCATTTCAGAGAGGTCTGGCCTTTACAGATTTTTCTACTGTTTGTCTTCTTTTCCCTTTGGAAGTTTTATCCCTGGGTTTGATGATGTTCAGGCTTCTATTCCTATGATTTATAATCATTTCCATGTAATAGACTCAAAATAATCTCAGAAAATAATGTTRGCTGCCAGCTTGGACACCTGTTTTAACTGCTAAACAGATGTGAGACCTGTATAAGAATTGTCAGTAACACTTGAAGTATTAAGTATTATCCATACGGACGAGACGACTCAGAATGTGTGAGAGGAATGTGGGATCTGGGCAATCAGATGTCCTGTATAACTGCTCACCTTTCATGTCCTTTAATTCTGATTTTTTTTTTTTTTTTGCCTTCTTTCTTTCATACACTCTCTGAATGGATTGTGAGTAAGAAAAGAGCTCTTTCTTGGAGTTTAAATATATTCTGTAGAAAATTTTCTCTTGAAATCCTTAGGAGTGCCTTATTTGCTTACTGCTGCTGTCCCTTGGCCATTTACGTCTCTAAGAGCGTGTTTTGCTTGACAGGTGGGCTGTTTTGTAGGCTGTTCAAGCAAGCAGCAGCCACATAGTGCTGTCTCACTGAGTATTTATGTTTGTGTTTTTTTTCCTTTTTATCCCTTTCCCAAAATTGACACTGCAAATCTGCAGCAGCTGTTTTCTTTGGAAAAATACATCTTCACATTGCTATATTTCATTTTCTTACTCCTCTCTGTGCCATGAAACTTTCTTCTGAGATAGTGTTGTCTTATGACCCAAAGTAGAAGTTTAGATGACCTTTTTGTTGTCAGGCATGTTTTAAATTCCATGTATACCACTTGCCTCCTCATCTTACCAGCTGAATTAACATTTTATTTGCGTAAATTCAAGGAGGAAAAGTCTTACACTTACTAAGTGTAAGGTCCAGGCTGCTTCTCTTCTYCCATTCATGTCTGTTGGTATGTTGTACAGGTGTGTACCAATATATATTGGTATAATGTATGTGACATGAAAGAACAGAAAGGTTTTTGTGTGTTGCTGAATCGGTTGAAGTTCTTTGGATGTGGCACATCTCCCTTCCATCTCTGTTGCTACAAAGCCCTGGTGCTATCCTGATGCCTTGAGGCTTTGGGAAGCAGCAATGTTTGCCCTGCTCTGTGTGCATAGCCCAGCTCCTGTCCTAATAATTCTTTTTGGAGTGTCTAAGAGGGAAAGAATAGCTAAATTGCAGTCTTACCCTTCTGTTACTGCCACTTGTCTATATTTCTAGTAGCACAGTTGGGAACTAATAAGTTGGGTTTTGCAGTAGTTTGTTTTGGGCTTTGCCAGTTTGAGAATCAAGAAGGAAATTTTACTTCATAAAAAAACGGTGGCTATTTTGCTTGGCAGTCTCTCTCCCAACCACCTGTCAGAAAATCTGAGTGTCATTTTGTTGTAAAATGTTATGGACACTAAGTTTTTTCTTGATTCCCTAACTGGAATATAAGACCTTATCAGGTCAGTGTTTTATCCTAAACCTCAGCTGGGTGGGTGAGGTYGGAGTATTCCAAGAATGCTTGTTGTGGCTGCTGTTGTATGGAGTACACTGCAAGGTATTTCTTTTTAAAGATTGTTTCTCCAAGAAGGAGCAATTAGAACAAGTTCTGTCAAGCTSAGCTGGATAGGTGGGAGCACCTGGAAACTCCACTTCTGGGGGAGTTACAATGGCCAAAAAAGATGATGATGTTCCAGGGAGTGATGGACAGTTTGGGCTGCCAAGAGAAGAAGGGATCAGGTCAAAATGAGTTGTTCAGCAAAAGGGTACAGATAAATTGAATAAATTGTTGCCTTGACCAGCCTTTACTACCCAACTTAYGTAAAAGCAACTTTTCATTTTCCTCCTGAAAGTGGCATAGTACAAAGCCTGTGATACATTAGGTATATGCAACTTGTGAACGTAGGAAAAACCCTATTACTGCTAAAATTCTTCCAACAACCTCCTGTGAGCTTTCAGCATAGCAGGCGCCTGAGATTCAGTGCTGGTTTGCAGGACTGATACAGAGATAACAGATGTAGGCTCATCATTCTGTGTTCTCAAAATATGTGTAAACACACATGCAACTTCTCTGAGATGCTTAACTGTATTTTATTGGCGTGTTTGTGATCTTAACATCAATAAACATGAAAGGCAAACTGCAAATGCTGTCAAGATTACATTTGTTCCTTGCATACTATGGCCAAAAAAGAAACCACGCATACAATCCCTGGAAGTAACTGGAGGTATCAAGACCAAAAGTATTTATTGGAAAAGAATTCAAGCAATAGAGTGGCTGGATGTGTTTAGCACTAGGATGCTTATAGGATAGTGTGTAAAGAAGTTGCCATGTGTGTTCCTTGCTGAGCTTATTACTGTAATTTTTTTTCCCTTTGGAAAAGAAAAAAAAATAGGAAAAAGAAAAAGGCAAACACTAATGTGTCTCTTATCTGATAGAGACCTTCCAAAGGATACAAATCTCATCTTTCCTGCTGTTTTGCTGTCTGCTTTTTTAATGCTCTTTTTGTCATTGAGAGGTTATGACAACATGAGCCATATTGTATTTATAAACATCACGTGTTTCCTTGATATGACTTGCAGTGTCTGCCAAACAGAACACATGGAAGAAACATTTCTCATTAGCTCAGCATTGGTTTTGGTTATACTGATTTCCGGGACGGGAAAAATGCCTGCTTTGCTCAGATTTAACTTTCATGCAGTAGAAAGAAAGCCTCTGAGTGTCCATGAAACCGCCTGAACGGAGACGCTGCAGCGCTTTTAGCCCACATATTTTGTCTGGGGAAAAGGGGAAAAAGTGGTTTATTTGAAAGAGAAAATGTAATGGCATGTATTGCTGAAACTAATGCGGTACTAAAATACCTGCCAAAGTCTTCTAGAAAAGGAGCTCACCGCAAGATGTAAGGTAAGATGATGCTTGTAAATAATGAAAGATGTGTAATTTCTTTCGTGTGTGTGTATGTGTGTAAAACTGAAGGATAGTTTCGGATTGACAGAGAATTTAAATCAGAAACAAACTTGGAAACTACGTTCCTTCTTTCTTAAATGTTTTGAGAAAATAGATTTTTAATTGCTTTTTAAATTACTGAATTCTTCTTTCTGGTTTTATGCCTAGTTTTAAACTTGCTTATTTAATATAAACAGTTATTTTCTGAAAGACAATCCTAAATTTTACTGTGATTTGAACAAAACACATAGAAGACATTTCTGGTGTTCTTTCTGGGTGATTTTTTTTTTTTTTTAAACTGATTTTACTACCTTTTCCTTGAATGGKCTGTCAGTATTTGCCAATTATTTATGCAACTGCAGAGAAGCAGATACTGGGAAGTAGCTGCATCAAATCAGACTGTGATGAAAGCTTGTAAATGTACCTGTTCATTCATTTCTATGTGCTTTGATATGCAATACTGACCTAAGTTAAAAGGGAAAGGTAAAAAATTTACCAGAAAAGTTATTTTTTTGTTATTGTAGCTGTGCATAACAATATAATTTCAAATATCATCTGACAAAAAATCAGTTTAACGTTTAGTTGTTTAGAGGTTTAGATGTTGCATAATATTTGGGTGGATACTGCATTGTGGCTTTTTAAATAAGCTGGTTGTGTGCTTTGGTGGRTTATATTTATTTCAGACAAAAATCATTTGTAAAATATACAAGGTTATAGATTGTGTTACTATACCGGAATTTAAAATTACATATTCTTTTACAATTCTCAGATACTACAGATGGATTTTAAATCTCCATGAAGCTTGCTGTTGAAAGAAAATATCATGTTCTTGATATTAAAATATTCAAGGAACATGATCTTGCCGCACCCACAGAGCAATCTCCCAGTTAGTCCAAGAGGAGTGTCAGATACCACAGTTACCTAGGAACTCCCCAGCAGTTCTYGGTGGGGAAGTAGGTCATGAGACCACGATACAGTGGCTTTAATGGGGTTTCTGCAGCGAGAGTTCTTTGTTTCCCACTAACAGGCTGCATTCAAGCCAGCCTGGCTCTCATGTTGAGGTCTGCTTGGTGCTTGCCCTGGAGCGGATGAAGTTATTTAATGCCACCATATGATCTCTGTTGTGTGAAGGTCCCTTCAGTCCATCGTTGAAATTGGAAGTCACGTCTCTCATGGAAGTCTGACGTTCTTGGGTAAAACTCTCGCTGCCTTTACTGGGAACGTTCCCTGAATAAAAACATCAGGATTGGATTTGAGTCTGTTTTTACTGTCTGCTATTTTCTAGTTTCAGTCTAACTCCACCTTTTTTTTTACTGAATACTTCCTTGTTCCAATTGTTTAGATGTTTTGCTCTTTTTTATTATTACCAAGGCTTTTTAGTAGAACAATTTGCAGTAATTTGGCTGTTTACTCAAAATGCCTAAGTCCTTGGCAGAGTCAGATGTTGCCAGAGCTCCCTCAGCACATTGACAGATGATAAAAAATAGCCATGGCTGTGACTTACCTTTTTGGGAGCCAATCTTCCTTTATAAACCGAGTAGCTTTTCTGAATTGCTCGTGTCCCATATGTTCTGCCTTAGTACTAAAATCCAGCCAAGTTTTATGGCTTCTACTTAGCTTTCTAGATTAACTTCTACTGGAAGAAGGAGTAAAAATCGCTTTGTGGAGGTGAGTGTTTTGGTGCTGTGATTCTTAATATCCGCACAAACTTAGAAGCAATGTTTCTTCTTCTCCAAACCTTGCCATGCACTAATCAGTCAGGACCTTAGGTTTCCCAAGAAATTTTGCACATATCCAAAATGTGATGCTTCATGGTCATGACTCAGTCTGAATGAAAGGTAGAGAATTTACTTTAGTAAATCAGACTCTAGGTAAGCCTGATAAATGCTTTAGTTAAGGAAGGGAAGTAAACCAGCACCCAATATGTAGGAGAAGATATCCACATATGTGCAGTATGTGGATATTCTCTGCATTGGATTGTACCTCTATTGAGGACTCCAGAAAGGTAATTAGACTTTTGAAAGAGCTAGCAGTAAAATTATCTTTTCTTGGATGCATGTAAGAGCTGAGGTTAAAAAAGAAGCTCAGCTGTCATAAACAAGACAGTTGCAAATATTAGCAAGCAACACAAGTGTTATGCCATGCTGCTATAAAAATAACCTTTTTTAACATCATTGCAAATTAGAACCCCATGTRACCGAGGGAAAAAAGGGTGCTGGGTAAAGATTAGTAGCACAAACACTTAGTATTTACTATAGATAGCTTCACTATCTGTTGTAGGATAAACAATTACTTTCTTCGGTCATGCTGACCAGTCTTTATGCATTGATAGCACATTTTGTGCTAGCAAAACTGCAAATACTTGCTGGGCCTTAAAGCTATGAGACACAGTTCAGCTTGGACATATATATTGCAAAATCCAGGTACATAAGGTTTCCATGACCATTCCTTAGGCAGACAGCAATGAATCCAAAGCTCAACACAGAAAAGTATTTTTCCTGATTTGCTATATCCTTATAGTGGGAGAAACAGCTGGTTACAGGTGTACACATAATTCGTAGGTCTTTTAAATATCAGCTGTATTTTATAATATTTTGTATTATTTACATCCTAATGTATTCCATATGTCCATATGTAATAGAAATTGCATTTTGACTCAGTTGTTCATCCCAATGCCAGATGAGACTAAAGGTTATGTATTCCTTTGTTTTTGTTTAACTATATCAGCTTGTTCAGTTTTATTTGGCTTCAGCACAGTGGGAAGAGCCACAAATATGGAACAAAAACAAGAGCTGAATCGTTAGTACAGAAAGTCAGAAAGCCGTGCTTTATTTTGATTTATGAGTTCAGTTACTAAGAGTGTTTCCTTTTTTAAAGAGCAGAAATCTGATATACAGCATATTTAAACCAAATAAAAATGCTGATCTGTACTAGAAATGTACATATTTGAAACTATTCCTTTTTTGGGGGGAAAAAAAAAAAAAAAGATGACTCTACCAGTGCAGTAGTGCGCTGAGGAAGTGCTGAAATAGAGATTGGTCTGAAGGGTTTGGCTTTCTGCACTGGTGGTGGCCCTCCATGCTACGTGCGTGATGTGCTTGATCTCTTGAAGAGGAATGGGGGTGGAGGAAGAAAGATCTGGTAGACCCTCATGAATTAGACAAATCCTGTTTATTTTCAGAAAATTCTACCTAAAAAGTAAAACAAATAAGTAGTTGGAATGCAGGATTAACTATGAAGGGTATCTTTTTTTTTTTTTTTTTTTTTTTTTTTTTTTTTTTTTTTTTGTTAATCAGTGATAGCTTTTGTGTGGTCAGTTCAAAGAGTCTTAAGAGCTTATGGGGTGGGTAGGCCTGGGGTGGGTAGGCCATGCTACACAGATGAGATAAATACGGATATTGGCAAACCGGTGATGTGATTATCTGACTGTTCTGCAATTGAGATGTGTAAAGTTTCAGTATTTTGTATTTTTGTCATATGTGATAACACCCTGAAAAATCCTGGCTGAAATGCCAAGAGGTTTGCTAGCGTACTTAACAACTACTCTGTCTGGAAAGTGCACTAGGGAAACATAGGAAAATGAAATATGAGAGATTTATTATCTTCTTTCTGCTTAATTGGATAATTTAAGCATTATTTTTAGCTCTCACATTCCATCTATTTGTGAGAAATGAAATATGCTCATAAATATGCAGAAATGACTGCCTGCCAGGTTGGCTGGTCTGGCTGTTTGTCTTGCCGACCAGGAATGAAGCTGTGCAGACTGGTACTGGGCAATAGCTTCAAAAACCAAATCCTGGGGGGCAGTAACCCCACACAGACACACTGTGACCCCCATCCGGCCTGTGGGGAGTTAACTGTGTTACGGGCCAACATGAGGCATCTCATCCACGTGTCAGTGTCCTCGGAGCACTGCTGATGTTGCCTGTAGCGTGGCTAGACTAGAAGKCCTCATGGGACTGTTCTAGGCGGGGTCTGACATGGCCTTGTGCTCCCTTCCCCTCCAAGTAGAGCTTGCCCAGTGTTTGCTGAAGGTCTTTTTGGCAGCCARTTGGTGACAGTGACAATTTGGGAGTGCAAGCAAGCTCAGGGAAGATACAAGCAGGTGGACACAGAGCCTGCCCCRCTAGTTAGATCTTGGCTGGTGCACATTGTTAGGTCAACCTATTTATGACAGGAATTTAAACATAACATTTTCCCTTTTGCATTCTTATTTTACATCTGAAAAATGCACATTTGTTCTAGGAAGGGCCATTGGATGAAAGAATAAAAACCTTTTGAGATGCAAGTGACCTTTCAGCCTGAAGAAAGTTTGCATTAACTCATGTTTTCCACTCTTGCTCTTGTTTCTCATCCTCATTGCATTTTTATTATTACTTTCTGTGTTAATTTCCCTTTTCTTCTGTACTACATTCTCTTTAATTCCTCTGTTTCTCATCAGCTCCTCTCCTCCTCCTAGTTTAATTCTCCTATTTTTATTCCTTTGTTATTTATTATCGCTTTCCTTTCTTTAATTCTCAGCACCCACCTCCAGTCTTACTCTCTTTCATCCCTGCTGTCTTTTACAGACTGTCTTGCTTGTGGGTTGTGTTTTTGTGTGTCTTTGTGTGTTTCTGCTATAGTTTCCAGCCTTGGAATAGTTTCCACACAAGGGTGAATTTCCTTTTTGCCTCTCATTTTTCTTCTTATCTACTCTATATTTTCCCTGTTTCATGATTTATAGATTATTTAAATGTTTGCAGCATATGACTGTAGCTGTGTTTTTATTAATATTTTTGCTTTGCTTATTGACTGTGCAGGAGAAATTTCATGTTACAAATGCAGTTCTCAGCATTTAGGCTGAAAAAGCTTAGGCTTAAGAGAAAGTGATAATGGTAGGACTGAGGCAGTAGTGATTGAAAAGTAGAGATGTTTCTGTATTGATCTGTTGACAAATAAATAATATTTATTAGCAACTTCAGGCTAGAAACAATGCAACTCTTAATACAACCAAGCCACCRATTGGCTCATTGTATGGACTAGCAAGAAGCAGTTAGAATGAAACTGCCACTATCAATTTTAGTTACAGCATCTCAGTCTGAGTAACCCCCCCCAAAAAAAAGATGAAAAGCAAAAAACAGACAGTAACTGAATAAAAAGACATATAAACRGGCTTATAATAGAGTATGAAGGAGAAAAAAAAGTCTAATCCTCATAAGTTTAGGGTGGAAATTACCTCCCACTGCTGTCAGGGAAGAGAGGTAATGTGGTCCAGCGGGCAGTTTGTGTCCCCTGCCTGAGGAGGGGATGCACAGACTATTGTGGGTGCCTGGCCCTTTTTTGGTGGAGCTAACAGTAAGTGAGGAAAAATTCCTCCATATAGAGCAAGCAGCAATGTCACCTTAACAGTTGGGAGATATTTCATGCATGTATGTGATACAGACTTTGCTATAACTAGGCACTTTACCTTTGTGAATCAGTGCAGAAATAAGGGAACACTATAAGGTTTAATTACAGGATAGAGAGACCTGACATAATAGTTCAGTTTTGCTGAACCTTCTTCATGTGACTGCAGTGAGAGCTCGTCTAGTAAACTCAAAGCCTGAGAGGCTGCAGAGGTTTCGGCACCCTCAGGATTTGCCTGATTCTATCTGCCTTTAATTTTTGTAAAACTCTAAAAGTTTAAAATTCCTTATTATGCTCAACATTTGCCATCACTCACATTTAGGCAAAAAAAAAACAATTGGGGTCTGTGTGTGTGTGTGTGTGTGTGTGTATATATATATATATACACACATATATATACACACACACATATATATATACATATATATATACACACACACATAAATATATGGGGGTGTGTGTTAACTTATGTATATATATGAGAAAATTAATGTACCTGTTTCAATGAAGCATTGTTCTCTTGGAGCCCAGATGCTCACGTGTGCAGGTTCAAAGGCTTCTTGTACAGGTTGCTCAACATCGCAAGAGCCATCTGCTCTACCAAGCAGTCATTTTGCCAGCAGTGRGGCTTTCAAATCGCATTCTCCCTTTATAGTGCTTCATTTCAGCTATTACTTATGGGCTCTGTGTGTGGAGGAGGGGTATGTGTGTGTGTGTTTGTTTTAGAAGAACTAGGAGTTTGGAATAATTGTAAAAGGACAGAATTTTATGATACATGGTTCTACCTCAAGACATGCCCATTTCATTAAGTGCCTTCAGAATCAGTAAGCAGAGATAAGAAGGAATAAAATGTATGTTTGGGGTAAGACAGGTCTCTACGTAGATCTAGAGACGTAGACATAGAACTATTCTGCACCTGTTTCCTTGGCTTCAACTCTCAAACTCCAAGTGGTCTTGGACAATTTTCCATCTTCAGGGAGGAGCTCCAGATAAACTTGCAGGTATAAATATGGGCAGCTGACTCAAGAGAAAGCTGAGACTAATGTGAAAGAGCTATTTGGGGTCATGCACAGTAAGGACAGTGGCACCAGTAGCCTAGCTGGGTGCATAATCTGCCCCCASATTTTTCACTATACGGAAATAGCTGGTACCAGGGTTGGATAAGACCGCTCTTTTCCTCCTCTGCTCAATTGTTGAGGACAAAGCCAGAGGTCAGTCTCGCTCACATTGTAGAAAATGGATAACTTCACTGASAGGCTTCTGTCACTGTGCTTGCCTGAGCAGAAGATCTGCAGGGAAGTCCTTCTGCTACCTCGAGTCTTGTGTGACAAAGGCAGCAGCTCTAGGACATCCTGTGGACAACCCCACAAGGTCTTTGTTCCCCTCAACTACCCCTTTCTTAGCTCAGAATTAGATGCTGGATGGAATATCAGACTGATGAGTTTGAGTAAAACTGTAATTGGAGGAAAAAAAAATAAAAGCAGGGTGGARAGAGAAATAATACCTCACTTGGGTTGAAAAAGAAGTTATCAACAAGCTGCCTTCCTGCTTGGCTTCTGATGGACTGCACTATCTTGTTGCATTTAAGAAAAAATCCCATTGACTCCCTTGCAAGCTTCTCTCCAGGTCACTGAGATGGCAAACAAGGCCTGAATTAGCGACAAGCCCTCCAGCCTCCAAGTGCTTCTCTGTTTCCTGGCAAGAAAACAGTTGTTTATAGCAGTACAAGGCATTAACTACTTAATTATTTCCATGCATGAAAGTATTATTAAGGAAGTAGGATCCAAAAGAACTGTTATGAGGAATAGATAGAACTTTGATCAGCAGTCAAATAGTAAAATATGCCCATGCCTTGTACACATACCCCACAGCAGACTTTAAAAATGTGCTTTGGCTTTATGAATGCATGTTTTTCTGCTCTTGTTTCTCTAGTGCTTGCACTAGAAAAAAAATGAGGAGAGAAAAGAGAAAATAAATTGGTGTGATAAACAGTGGTCCAAGGGACTAATGATGTTAATAACATTGTAGAGGAAATTAGCAGGACTGATGATTTAGCTCAGTGGTAGCTCAGGCCTACCTTAACAGAGACTTTAACATAGATTTTAAAGTAATTGGCTATGCCAGACATTGGTAAAGCTGGAGTGTTGCACCTCRCATGCGCATGCCCTCTGATTATGCAGGAGTTAAACTGGAAAAGACTCTCCGTCTGTAGAGTACATTATAAACAAATATATGGCAGCTAATTACATGGAAGATAATGCATAGAAAGATAGACAGGGCTTGAGGGTTCTGATAAAGTAATTGAAATGGAAAGTGCTGCTTGAATGGTTTGTGTGCATTGTTAGAATCTACAGATTAAATTATAGCCGTGGTAATGATATAGCCGTACAATATTTATTATGTTGGGCCTGATATACTTTCAAATTAAAAGAAGATTCATTATTCGTATGAAAAACTCTTCATATGCATCAAACGTACTTGAAGAGTCCTGCACATAGTGCKGGCTGTATGGAGAACTAGTTACAGGATGTCTGATGTTCTGGGATGTAGTTTATCATGCCAGAGTCCAATTACTGAAAATGTGCATCCTACCAGCTTGCAATTCATTGCGGAGAAGCTGCAATGAAATATAGTGCTCTGTCTTATCCTGCATATTAGCATAATAATGTGACTTCTCACTGCAGCTACTGCAGCCTGTGAGGAAGAATGTAAATGGCAAAGTGTATTCTGCACTTGTTGGGAAGCGTATGTGGCATAAATGTGTCCTGGGACAATTTGTTTGTATTTTTCTTTTCATGTTTTTCAGTCTGGTTGGTCAGCAGACCTAAGCAGCTTTTTAACTAGGTCAAATATATACATCCACTCATTAAAAGGGAATGCTTGACTGGTTAGTTAAACCTGCCAAATATAAACCAGATGCTTCAATGGTAAATCCTGCTTTTCTCCTATACTGCAAGAGACGAGCCTTGACTGATTAAATTTAAAATCAAAATAAATATTTTTAACATCGCTTCTGTTCAGTGTTTTTTTATTATAGTTCCAGTGTAAATATTTAATAAAATTTATTTTTCAATTTCACCAGCAAAATATTTTTTAAAATATAGATTTAAGATGAAATAAATATTTTTTACATTCTTAAAAGATCCTTTATGTTGTGCTGCATGTAAATTCTGTGAAGCTTTTGTCAAGACCAGTAATGACATATAAATTTACCATGTACTGTACGAGTACCTCAGAGCCACTTACAATTTTAGAGGACTTTCTGCTTCTGGGGAGGATGCAGTAAGGCCTGGAACATGGTAATATTTAGTTTTGGCTACCAGATCTGCTGTTGATCTTGGTTACGTTACTTAAGTTTTCATGTGTCAGATTACACTTTGGCATTGTGTGTTGCCTCCCTCCCCAATGTTGGACATGCTGAGAGGAATCATGCAAAATAGAAATGTTTCTCCAATAAAGTCCTGTCCTAACTGGTTCACTACGTCGATATTAGCTCACGTTTGTGCATCTCAAATTGTGTTTTGATTCTTTTGAACTRCAGTCAAAACAATACAGGCAACCCTTTACTTAAGTTACCTTCAGGCTTGCTTTACATTTAAGAGCTGTGATGTGTTTTTCTTATGAGATTATGCTGTGGCTTTTATGTGCCATCTCTTAAACCGTGTAAATAGTGTATTTTTAAGAATGCATTTTCTATGTTATTTGGCCTTTTGGGGAGAGGAGGTAGAAGAGAGGGAAGCACGAACCATGTTTCCTTTTTCTTTTGACATTTGCCTTTTCTATTGTGCCCTTTTTTGAAAAAAAAAAAAAAAAAGATCATAATTGCTTCCATGGTGTGCAGTGGAGATAGCAGTGGGATTGATTTATGGTGGCCTCAAAGTTCAGCTCAGCGGCGCTGCTAAGGTGCTGGTTAATGAGTAGACAGCCTCCCGCCACGCGCAGGTGCCGTGTTGCAGGGCAGGGGCTTGCGCCTCTTTCTAGCAAGTGTCAATCTGATCATTTTAAAAGCTTATAAAGTTAATAACCAGTGCATTTCTTTGCTAGAATTGTAGGTACTGTGTTTGTTAAATAATTTGAGAGCTTCTTCTAATGGGGAATTATTATGTATGTGTTTCATATTGTTGCTTTCAGAAATGCACTTTCTTACCTTAATGAAGGTTACTCACTACTTTATGTATGGCTTTTCCCTTTGTGAGTCCCTCTTATACTTCATTCCATAATGCTAGTCTCTCTCTATACATCTTATAGGCACACATTAAGAAATGGTTGAGCGATTGAATCACATAGTGTCACACAGTTTGTGACTGGGTGACATGCCAAGGAGGTTATTTAGTGACTAATTTCAAAAGGGGAGGAGAAATTGCAGGCTTGTCATGTGGAAAAGTACTTCAGTCTATTGAAGCAGCGTGACTTAGACGACCGGGTAAAGCAAGATGGCCTGTCCCTGTTGTGAGCAGAGAGAACAAGGAGCATTTTTACTGTTTAAAGACCTTTTCCCAGAAGGCATGGATAYATAAAATATTATACTGTAGACTGAGGATTTAGATTCGAGGTTGAAAACAAAAAGTGCTTTATTAGAAGAAGTGGAACCAAATGTTCATCTTACTGCTGTAGTCATACAGGTGATTTCCTTAAGTAACAGTAAGTGGCTTTAATTATTTCAGTGCAAAATCTTAACCAGATATTTTGTTTGTCTGTAGGTAACAATGTTGTCTTAAGAAAAAAATGGGAGCTTTACTGTGTTTTAATTGTAGAAACAATACCTATATGGTTTAAGCATAGCTAAAAAAAATTATGCCTGAACAAGCAGAGTTCCTAGAATCTGATGCGAAGGTCTCTTCTCTATTTGGTTGTAAGATCCATCTTCAACATGAGCACTGACATAGAGACAGGGTGAAGCAATCAAATATTGTTTTTGATATTGCCATTAAATTTGTTTTGTGGTTAACTTAGAGTTTTACGGATCTGTTTTGCGTTCAGTAAAAAGTGAAATAGGTATTCTTTGTTTTCCCCATGGGACCTTTGGGGTATGGTATGAATTAAATTTATATGTAAGTAAGGATATAAAAGGACATATTGAGACATGTAAAGTAGCATGAGTTAAAACATTTGGATAGCTGCAGGGGTTGGATTCATGTGCAAATGTGCTTTAAAGATACAGGTATAAAATAAGCGACAATAATGTTAAGAATGTGCTTGATTCTGTGCCCTATGGAAAGGGAAGTGATGGCGTGGCTGAGCTGTGCTGAATTCAAGCCAGTATATGGGCAGGTACTATACTGCACCATAAAGATTCTCTCCTAGTGGGTGAAATGGTGCTTATGCCACATGCTTCATGACATGGAGAAAGGCAAAGAGGTTGGATGTTGCAGCTGTACTGAGTGATCTGAGGGTGGCACCTCATCAAGGTGGGCTGAGGAGAAGACCCATATCCCCTCTTCAGGGGATTATGGCTGTGTGCTTCAGCTCCCATCTCGTAGGGCAGTGAGCAGCCATSCCGGTAAGCTTCTCTCTTGGTTTATTAAATATATTGGAGGATAAAGTGGATTTGCCATTGTTTACCATACATGGACAAGTCCAAAGAAACACCTAATATTGACTGCTTACAGCATTGCTGATAAGTGGAAAGAGAAGCATAGGATTAATAACATAGATAGAGGAAGGAAAACAAAGTGATTCTCTTCCTGTATCCATATATGTTTCATTAAGGATTCTCTTCTGCTCTTACCATTACGACCAGAAAATTATGGTTTCATAGACACTCTAAATTTTTAACTCAACTCTTTATACATTGTAAAACCCATTTTACAACTGGACATTTACCAAATCTATGCAAAAGAAGCTGAAAAACTGAAACTCAAATGCTTGCTATGGGTGAGGAGTGAATTATAATGATTGCTGAGTTTTCTCAGGGGTTCTAAAACTCCCTATCTGGAATAGCATCCAGAAAACAACTCTGGAAATTTGTGGAACATGTTAAGAAAAGAGCTATCTGGGTTTCAGAATTCTCTAAAATGAAAAAAAAAAAACATTTGAAATTCTATTTTCGCACAATGAACATTGAAATTTAAAAATGTACTGTAGATAGCAGCATGTTTTTTTACAATAGTCAAAAAGAGCAGCAGAAACCCAGCTGCTCCTTATAYCTTCTTTCTACTGTGGGGACAGACTCATCTGAGTCTGGTGTCCAGGTGTCCAAGCTGAGCCTGGGCTAGATGTTTTGTGCCCTTAAATGTCTATTTTGAGCATTGGGGCGTCCATTGTTAGCAAAAAGCACCAAGTTAACTTCTAGTATGGAAGTACTTTAGAGAACTGGAGACACTGAAACCCCTGGCATATTTTATCACAGTCTAGAAAACCATCCTAAAACTGTCACATACTCTGCAGATGAGACTGTGGAGGAGCCGGGCACTCTGCCTCAGGGCAAACTCTGGCCAAATTGCCCTAGGTTTATGAATCTGAAAATCCAAAACTCTCGAGCAGTCCAGAAATGTCTGATAAGAACTCTTGTTCATGTTTGACATCTGCTTTTTTTTTTCCAAACAACTTTTGCTTTACTGATGTTTCTACCAAATATTTCAGCTCTAGTGAATTAGTGTTGTCTGCTAAAATTATTTTTCATTGGAAACTTTGTGAGCAGAACAAACTATAAATGTTGCTAATGTGTTTGCAGTTGTTCATAGGGTGCTGGGCAGCTGGAGGAGCCCGCAGCTGCAGCCAACTATTTTTTCTGTAATGGCCTGACACAAAGGGAGAATTTACAGGAATTAAAAGACATACAAAGAATAGCCAAGAATAGACGAGTGTGATAACCCTTCAGTGAAGTCTGATAGCATGAGGAGGGTTTGGCTTCAGATAGTTAATCAATCTATATGTGTTTAACAGTTGTTTTCAGACTTACTGTCTGTTCTGTAGTTTTCAAATACACTGCTTCTTATTGTGAATGATAATATTTTAGAAATATCAGAACTATCTGACAGGTTTTTTTACCAAAGCTGATTTGTACTTTCAGATGTGCAAACCCAGTGTGAAAGAAAGACCAGTCATGACAGATATGATACCATAGTGGTGTTTTGTTTTGTTTTAAAGAAAGAGCAAACTAATGGCGTGTACTGTTGTTAAAGCTCTTTTAATTAATCTTTCCCTGATTAGCAAAGTGAAGGATTACCTCACTCTGCAGAGGATTTTCTTTTGGTGAGTGATTTCCTTAAAAGGTCTCTTACATACAGAAGAATTAATCACCGCTGTAGCAGTATTTAGCATTTCTGTAGCTTTTTCATCACGGATTCTCCAAGCTCTTGATGAAGTTCTTTGCAAGTGTCCCAAGTTTACTGTTGGGTGAGCCAGCTTGAAAAGCGCAGATGCAATTTCCTCAGGGCAACCGAGAGTGTCAGTGGGAGAGTAAGAAAGTAATAGCTTCACATACCTGAGAGGTGATTACTGGAGTCCGCTGGAAACCCCAGGGTGTCACGGGGAAGGTGTGTAGATGAATAGGGATCATCTAGATATTTTGGCAGGCTCAAATTCTTGGGACAAAGCCAATTGCTGTACTCTGTATTGACATAGATGAGGCTGGGGAGAGCAATGGGAAAGGCTGCCAGGTCAGATATCCTGCCCCACTTTTCCCTGTGCCTGTCGTTTGCTCTGAGATGCTTGTGGGTAACAGTGTCAGTCAGGCTGCATTTCTGGCACCCAGGTGTGTGCAGCTGCTCTTTGCAACCCATGAGGCCTATGATGGTAGTACTGCCCTTATTTTAGGGGAACTGTGATGGTTAAGGCTCCAGGAGAGGGAATAAGCCTTGTATTCTGCAGTGGAAGAGGTGCCAGGTCTGCCTGGCCCTTATGGGAGCTCCCGGGAGCACAGGACAATCTTTCTAAGGGCTCTTCTAAGATATTTGGGTGAATGTATGGCCATTTTCCTACCTTTCTGCATATCAAAATGCAGCCACTTGTCGAGTATGCAAACTAATTCTGAAATTATAAACACAGATACTTTTGTATACAATTTACTGTTCAGTGCATGACCAATTTCTCTATTGGTCCATTTGTAAAGAAAATGCAAATCCATACTTTTTAGTATAAGTCTTAAGACTTAAGGGTTATTTGACCAAGAGAACTCCAAAGGAGCTGCTTAAACAGGGTATGACYTTCTTTTACACAGGAAGTGGAAAAACAATCGGAGTGATACCCCTWCCCCTCTAATGTTACGTACAAAAACTGTAGTACTTTTGCCATATCGCAAACTGAAGAGCCAATAAGCAACTTTCTGCTTCAGGGATATAAAGTCTGTGAGCGGTAAGAACAAGGAAGAGCCATGTGCTAAAGAAAACCACACCCTGAGGCAAATATATTACATAGCTGCCATTGGAAAGCACCTGATCCCATGCTTGCCTTAAAACCTTCTTCCTTTTGCCCTCAAAGCAATTGGCTGAGATAGCACATAGTACTTACAGGCTCTGATAAGCCCCAAATCCTCTTTCTCTGTGCCTCTGCGGCACAGTTTAAGAACATGTGGCCTGGGACAGCCCACCTATTAGAACATGTCTTGGCCTTGAGCGACACAGAACTTGTGAGGCAGAGGGCAGGAAGAAGCAAACAGCAGAGAATTAGTTGTATAAATGAGAGGAAGGGCATGCCTTGAATATCCTGAAGAAGACATAGATGAGAAAACCATGCTAGGCATTTTAGAAGTTGCATTAGGTAAGAATCTGGAGATGTTTAGAGAAGAATCTGGAGATGTTTAGAGAGGAGGGAGGCAGGAAGAGTGAAGACATTGAGCAGGTGGAAGCGGATGCTGTCATCGCCACGACAGGCTGAGTGCCGCCACCCTGTCGCCAGCTCGCGTCGCTGCGCAGGCCGCGGGCCCCAGTGTTGGCGCCGCGGGCGCCCTTGGACTCTGCGGCTCTGCTCCTGCTCCCCTTCGGMACGCTCCACCCGGGGACTGAGTCACGTATTAAAATAGTATGTGAACTTTTCAGGAAGGGGTTGTCCGCGCAGGGATCTGTGCCCTGCCCAGCCCAGTAAGGCTTCCATTTGAGCTACGTGCTATTTTAATGCAAAGCGAAAAGTAAACAGGGGCATATAGGTCAGTATGTGGGCATAGGGTAAATGTCAAGTTCTGGCCAGTTGTGTTTTGAGCAATAGCTTAGACCTATGTGTGAACTCTTTTATTTTCATCTTAATGTATGGCAATACTTGAATGTGAAAAATAGAATTTTTTTAAAGTTTTTATTTGACTTAAACATTAATGAGCACATACAGGAATATGAGGTCCAGAGGTTATATGTTATTAAACCTGTCATTTTCAAAGTTTTCCTTGGAAATTTTCTCTCTACTGCTAACACTGGACTCACCCTCTCACTGTAACCCAGTGCYGCCTTGTGTCTGTGGTTCCTGTGACTTGAAATACTTCTCGTGTACCTGTTGTAGCTTTAGCTGCATCTCCCTGGAGCTGTGACCCCAAAGCTGCCCAGAGTCTGCGGGAGGCTTTTCATTCTTCGGCTGAGGTCTAGCATCTGAATGTGCAATACAGCCAAGCGTGTTGCAGTGTTTTGTGAATCTGGATGGACAACTATGTAGAATGCCCACTGATAATTGTATTAGTACTGTTTAGTTGTGTTTTATTTCAAATTCCATATGACAGTATTCCTCTGTGCATATTAAAGAAAAATGACCCAACTCCTTGGCTGGAAGACTTTTGTCTGGCTCATTTATAACCCATCCCAGCGCACTCCTTTGTTCTGTTAGGCTTATTTATTATTGCTGCGACCAAAGTCAGGTTATCTTCTTTCTTCTTCCTGATACCTGATACTGCAAACTTTTGATCTCTGGCCTTGGGGAACGTCGTTTGTAATGCCCAAGCGTGGAGCCCGCTGTGATGAGAACAGCAATTGTTTATATGCCGCCATTGTAATTCCTTTACCAGTGGAAAAACCTGTGGTGGGGCAGGAGTGGAATATAATTTCTTGCTTTGTCAGCCATGGATCACTAACTGCAGTGGATCCAGCCATATGGTCAAAACAGGGAGTGAGCAGCAGGGAAATGGTGAAGATTTCAGATCAACAACTTCCACTCTGAATTACTGAGCGCTGCATAACCTCAGGGATGTGTTCAGTGACACTGAGTTTTCCAGACCCACCTGAAAGTGGTGGTGTTGGACAGTTGAGGTTGCCAACTCGCATCTTAAAAGGTTTTTTTTTTTTTTTTCCCTTCCTTTTCTTACCTCCATGATGGCTTCCAGATGACTTTGATCTCCCGTTTTCTTCCCCCGACCTTAGAAGCACCACAGCAGTGCCTGTGTGCTAGGGAAAGATTTTATCTTGTGCCCATCAGTGACATGGGCTATCAGTGACAATGTTTGGTTACCTACAGAGGTCATTCATGGGCAGGGTGGGACATTTTGGTCTCAGAAGTCAATGCATGTTTTTCACTGCAGTTTTCTGCCATAGCTATTTAACAAAACACTCATGTGCAGGTGTCTTCCTGTTCCTTGCTTGTTCATTCATTCCTGATAGCACCGACTGTTGCTGTTTATATGACAGTAATAAAATGTTCAGTTGCTTTTGTAGCACATGGTCCACAAAGTGTCTGAAACTCTTATCTCTCATCACAAAACAGGAAGCCTTTGGCATGTGCATTATATAGGCTAACCGTTTTCACGTGCCTCAAATATCTTGTTGTCACAAAATGTTTGCGCATGTCCTTCCTTGTGCTTGGTGTAAGACATTATTGTTCATAGAAATAGAGGTCATGTCAAGGAATTAGAAAAGGCAAATTCATGCTATGAAGTAAATGGCCAGTTGGTTATGATACTTATTTTACTTGACCGAAGACTTGGACTTATATATGATACAAAAAAACACCAGTGTCTTCCTTCTGGTTTGGGATCAGTCAACTGTAGCCCGTGTGCTTGTTGGATCACTGAACTGTTCAAGCCCACTATTTGTTTTGTGTACCTAGAGCTCCAGGTGCTAAAAACTGTGATCACAGCTTGGGGAGGATAGGATGAGATTAATATAAAATGATATTCTGCTAAATAAAAGCATTTTTAAAACTTTCATACWCCTTTAACACACAGTCCATTTTCTTGCTGTTTGTGGATTTTATTTTCTCCAGGCACTGAAGTGCCAAGGTATTTCACTTATCTATATGCCAAATTTCTTGATGTTTTTGGAGGGATCTTGCTCGCTTTCCTTTCTGTAGCTGATGTCAAGGCGCTCACGACTCGTGTCACACTCCGTTCCTTCAGTAACGTGACGCCCTGTGTGTTTTCCCTCTGTTTGCAGATGCAGAGGGAAATGGCCTACGCGGGCCGCGAGGGGCCCGGCGGCTCCCGGCCCGGCTCCGCCGCGCACGCCATGCCCAGCTCGCCGCCGGCCACGCCGGTGCCGCACTCCATGCCGCCTTCGCCGTCCCGCATCCCCTATGGGGGCGGCCGGCCCCTGGGGGTGCCGGGAAACGCCACCATCCCCCGGGACCGGCTCTCCAGCCTGCCGGCCTCACGCTCCATCTCGCCCAGCCCCAGCGCCATCCTGGAGAGGAGGGACGTGAAGCCCGATGAGGACATGAGCGGCAAAAACCTCACTCTGATCCGCAACGAGGGCCTGTATGGAGACCCCTACCTGTTCCACGAGGGGAGGATGAGCGTGGCAGTGCCCCACGGCGGGCACCCCCTCGATGTCCCTGACCACGTCGTGGCCTATCACCGCGGGGCCATGCGGTCATCGAGCACCTACTGCAACCCCGCCATGCCACCCGAGATGCTGGAGCAGTCCCTGTACAGACAGAAATCCCGCAAGTACCCGGAGAGCCACCTGCCCACGCTGAGCTCCAAGACGCCGCCAGCATCGCCCCACCGGGCGGCCGACGTGCGCATGGTCGACGTGCACCCTCACCACAACGCCCACGTGGCCCCCCACACCATGCAGCCCGACAGGTCCTCCCCCAGCCGCCAGTCCTTCAAAAAGGAGCCCGCGTACGCGGAGGCGAAAGCGCGCAGCGCCATGGGCCTCGCGGGCATGGCCGAGGTGGCGCCGAGTCCCACTGACAGACAGGCCTTTGGCTACGGGTCGCCGGCGCTGCCCAAGGACAAGGAGACCAGGTAAGGCGGCGCGGGACGCGCTCGTGGCCACGTGCCCTGCGTCACCGCCTGGCGCCCGGGGAATATGGTGAGCTCGTGACCGCCCCCCGGCCAGCTCCTCACCCCAAAGGGTGGTCAACCGGTGATGAATCCCCACTTCTTGTCATTTGTGTGAACCTCAGTCGCTGGGAAGAGTGAAATAAACTAGGGCTTTTCTTGGCAGACAACCCAGTCGTGTTACAAGAACAAATGATGCTCTGTCCCTGTTAATAAGAGGATGTATTTCACCTCCCGTTAAGAATGACACTCTGATATTACAATTTTGCTTCTTTATGGAGTGGAGTTTTTTTCTCATCTAGCGTTAGGAAATGGGAAGAATTTATCATCACTGTCTCATCTCCTGTAAAGCATGAATTTGCATAAAAATAGGACAGTTGTTTATAATAACGCTCCTCGAGGGGAAATTGCTGAGATGAGCAAGTCTGTCCCAGGGAAGTGATTGCAACAAGACAGCCGTTCCCGTGGCTTTTCCGGCTCCGTGCTGGAACCCCCGTTTCCCTGAGCACCGGGATCCACGAAGGGGAGCAGAGCGGTTGCGCTGCCCGTCGCTTGCTGTGTGTTGATCTCCAGTGTGCTGTTTGTGCTGTTCACTTTTATGGCGCTCTTTAGGGAAGCGAAGACGAATAGCTGGGAAGTGCTGAGCTCACGAGGGCCAAAGGTAACTGCTGACTGCCTCAACTCCTGGTATGGAGCTTCCTAAAAGCCTGGGGGGTCCCCCCTGTCCGAGCCGCTTGTTCAGAGATAAGTTGCAGCTGGCCGTGTGAGGCCAGAAAGAAGGATATGTCCTGATGTCCCTTTCTTGGGAGAGAGATGAGGATGGAGGGAAAGCACCCACCCAATGACAACAAAAAAGGGGTAGTTATGTTGGCACACGGGTGTAAGTGAGGGGCTAATCCAGTCCAGGGTCAGTGAAACACGGTCTGTCTTTATTTCAGAGGAAATGATACATATACCTGACATTTCGTTTCAAGTTCCATTGCTGCAACTAGGAAATAAATTGAAATATATATTTGCTATTTCTACTCCAAGAGAGAGCTTTCAGATATAATTTTGCAAGGTTTGGGTAAGGAGGACTGAAAATAAGGGAGGACACCAACTTTCCTGTCTGTGCTACTTCATTTCTCCCCTTGGGACATCTCATCTGTGCAGTCAGATACACAGATATGCATGGTATATTTGTGTATTTGTGTATACATACTTGTGGATATGCAAAGGGTGACTATACAGACAGCTCTGCAGCTTCTTAAGGGGAGCTTCACACCAGGAGTTTTAGTACTGATCCTGAGGTGTATTTACAGTGATGAAAATAGCATCTGCGTAATTGCACTTCCAAATATATACATGCCCATACATTCAGCAGAGTGTGTATTAGCCAAACTATATTGAAAGGTTCATTCTGAGAACTGTTTCTTATGGGTTGTAGCACTTCTTTTTGAACCTAGAAAAACTATGATTAAAAAAAAAAAAAATTACCAAAAACAGTTAATGCAAATAGGTCTATTTTGTAAGCACTGCAGAATTGAGTGCTGTAAAAGTTATTTTAGCTTTATAACAATTTTATAAACTCAGAAAACAACTACTCCCAAGAATGTGCTAAGTTTATGCAGGCCAAGATGATCATTTCCTGCTTCAGTATTGGTTGAATTGTTACAATTTCATTAAAAGTACACAGGAGGTGAGGTTCAAAAAGTAGCAAAGTACCTGTACCTTGCAGTGTAGGCCTGACTGTTTTCACCCCTGAGCATGAATTTACCTCTGCGAGTCAGGGTGTTTAGGGACTGGAGGTGTAGGGCTGGATTCCTCCTCTTCAGGCATGGTCAAAACCAGGTTTTGTTGAAGAAAATGGGACTGCTGTGTCTGTAATGCTAACTGCATAATGCTAACAGTTTTGAGCCCATAGAAGACTGAAAAAGGTGAAAACTGACACTTCCCATCCCTTCTTTTTGGAGTTTCCAGTTTTCATTTTGCACTGTGGAAGCCAGTCTTGTCAAACCTGTTATTTAAGCCTGAGTTAGGGGGAGGTTAGTATGTGGGTTGCTTCACCTAATTCTTTCTTTTATGAGCTTTACCTCAAGTGTTTTCAAGGTARCTACTTCTGTGGTATAAAAGCAGTGAATAAATTCTTTTACTAATTCATTTACCAGAAGAATTTCATTTAAAACAGAAAGGAAATAAGCTCATAGAGACTTCAATAAGTGAAATACAATTGTATTCCTACGCACACAAGGTATTAAWGTAGTAGCAGGTTGCAATAACTCATCTTTAAACATTCATCATTCCTTAAAACGGAGGTTTAAAGGAAGATAAGTACATTTTTGTGAGTAACCATGAGCTGCTTAAACAGTGATTTGTTGTTGCAGTGATTGGTTTTTTTTTTTTGACTAGACCATTTATAAAGCTTGTGGTGGACAGTTCTGGAAGTTACTGCAGCCAGAGCAGATGTTTAAATATTGAGAAATTGGAAAATAAGTTCTTCTTCCAAAAGTAACTTTAACCTAGCTGTATTAAATGCCATTTAACTTGCGTTCTTTGCGTGTAAAGTACAATTTGTGTTGCAAAATTGTAGGTTATTTGATAGTGCTGAAAACATGTAAATGCTGCTACTCACTACCACAGTCTCTGAAATAGCAGTGTAATGTTATCCATCCCTTTTCCTCCAGAAGCATTTCAGGAGCAGACTGCGGGCTCTTTTGTGCCCAAGCACACCTTTGGTCCTCTTCCTTTTATGCCACATTCTAGTGGAAGGAGTTGATGGTAGAACATGGTTCGCACAACAACAGATGTGATCACATTCACCACTTGTGACCTTTTGTGTACGCCTAAAGTGTCATGGCCACATCCAGGATATTGGATTTTGTTACCATCATAAAAATGCTTTATTGTTGGATTCTTTTAAGAATGGATGGCCTCTGCTATTCATKAGGAAAAAATATTTACTGAATTCATGCTCTGCAAAGGCGACAGTGATGCACTGAGAATTGTGCTACTAGCCCTTGCAAATAGGCCCTCTCAGTCTTTTGAGTCCAAACCCAACTGAGAGAAGCATGGTGGATATTTTCAGGGCTTTATTTCTCAAGGGCTTTGTGGTGATAGTAGAATAGATTGTAAAAAAACTTTTTTTTTTTTTAGCTTTTAGTGATAGCATTTTTTTTCCAGAATTTCAGTTTCAGGAAAACTTTGAGCTTTTCCCTTTGAATACGTCAGGTTTGATGGGTGAGCAGTCCCTACAGGGATGCTTGGAAAGGGAATAGTCCCCATTGGAMCTTCCGCCCTCAGTGGCCTCCTGCCGCCAGGAGGGAGCAGTGGGCAGTCATCAGTTCTGGAGATGGAGCAGTGATCATCACCCTCCAGGACTACTGTTGACCATAGAAACCTGTGTCTGCTGCACCCCTCACAGGTCTGWGGCCAGGACTCTGCAATCTGGAAGCTTCCAGAAAACATCTTGGCAGCTGGAAGCACTGTGCCCTTGCAGAAGGCCAGGATTGCGAGTTGCTTTATGAACGGGCTTGGATGATGGGGCAAAAAGGATGATCATGGGTGACCAGCRCAGGATGGAGGAGGGATAAACAGCCCTTCAAGCTCCTGCTCTTGGCAGAACCATCTGGAGGAGTGTGAAGAGCCAGCTCTTGAACTACAGCTGTAAAATATCACATATGCCAGAGCTTCCTTTTTTTGCTTTAAATTCAAGCTTTAAGAAGTTTGAATTTGACCTTAATTTTAGAAGATTGAAATGTCTAATCTCCTACACAGATAACCTGCCTTTTTTTCCCCAGTAAGATTAAAAAAAAAAAAAAAAGTTAAAAAAAAAGTCTCTCTCATAGGGTTATGTAGGAAGAAATGCATTTTTTTTCTCTCTTTGACCTTTTGATTACAGTACAGACTCTACTCAATTTAACTATAAAACTTGAAATCACTAGGAATTTTTCTCCAGGATAGCTTGATAATTAGCTCATGGTGTCGGCCTTGCTGTTTGAGTATGTCTGTTATGGACGAGGCACTGCACAGCCTCGGGTATGAACAGGTAGGATATGAACATGAACGAACAGTACAGCCCAGTTTCTGGTCTGTGTCTGTACAAAGCACGAGGCATCTTCTCAGTGATGTGAGTATTAAACCTGTCCTCAGGAGAGGGAAGGAACATGCAGGTCACACTTGGATAGCATTGTGGTGAGCAGAAGGTACTGATTTAGCAATTACTGCCTCCTGCTTGGGATTACATCCAGTGAGTTGCACTGTAAGAATGACATGAAACCTCAAAGAAAATGTAGGGAAGAAATTTAATAATGAAATCTGATGTCTCGGTGTAGCTCCTAGATGAGCAAGGGCTTGTTTTGATTGTACCGAGTTTGGAGAGGGAGATCCTTGGGCAGGGCCTGAGGCCCTGGACGTGTGTGGGGTCGGGAGAGGTGGCACAGGCCTGGTGAGCACCAAGCACATCCTCTGTTGGCCGAGCGCTCTGACAGGCCAAAGCCAAGCCTGTCTGAGCAGCCTGCTGGAACCAGGGTGGGTCTTCTGGTCTAGACCCTTCCCCTCGTCCTCTACCACTCTGGTTGGGCTCTCCTGGTGCTTGTAGGAACAGCACAGAGCTGCAATGCCAGCCCCATACAACARCTTTCCTCTCTGCTGGAGAAGTGTCCCTCCCTGCTCTGCTTTCATGTTGGAGAGGTGCAAATTTATCCTGAACTGTAGGAAGGGACCATGGAACTGCTGCTGTAAAGAAAAAAAAAAAAAGTGCTGTAAAGCCCCTTCTTCCAGCCACTGGTGTTTCTGAAGAAGATGTTCCTGGGCAAGTTCCTGGGCTTGCAGTCCCCATTGCTATGGCTCGTGCTTGGTGTGGACCCATAGCTGGGTCCAGTTCAACCCAGCATACCTGAATGCAAGGACAAAGTAGGAAATATAGTGTTCAGCATCAAAAATGTTCAAGTTTTACAGCGAAAGCACTGCATCTCTGGCATAGGCTGAGGAGAACGTTTATTCTCTCCCTCCAACTCCTTTGGCCCATTATGATGTTGGGAATGGGGACTCCTGCCAGCCCTTCTTGTGGGAACCAGAGGAAATGGGTGAAAAAGCAGGAGAGCCTGTTGCTCCTCTTCAGGGGGCTGCAGTCCATGCCATGAGAGGTGACACTGGTGCTTACAGCAGCGTGGAGAGAACCCTGTTGCTGGTCTGCTGTGAAACATTGATCTCTGAAAATCAGGTCACTTGAATTCCTAAAAGGTGTCTCATTTCAGACACCTGTTTTAGAAATATTTGGTGTCAATGACTATAAAGAGTCCAGGTATTAGAATGAAAAAATAGGGGGTGAAAAAAAAACCTGGCTTGTCTCTATCTGAATAACTCCAGAACGTCCACAGATTCTTTGCATTCTTAATGTTTTTAGCATATGAAAAATAATGTTCTCTATTCAATTGATTCCAGTATTTCCTTCTTCTTTTTTTTTTTTTTTTTATCATCTCCAATCTTTGGAACATCCCTCTCCATCTTAACAACATATTTTCCTAGATTTCATGGCTAAAGACAAGATCAACTTTGTGTTTCTGTAATTTCATTTGAAGCAGAAAATTGTTTCCAGATTATCAAATATGGGATGGAAAAAACATCATATTTATGAATTGGTAATGCAGATAGACTTCCAATTGGGTTTAGTTCCAGGAAGGGCTTGTGATGATTATCTGGGAAAAAAAATGTTTTCATTATTAAGTGTCAAAAATGCTGCATTGAAATTGGTTCGAATATGTTTATCCCAGGCTTTCAGTACTTGCTTTCATTCCAAAAGTCACTGTAGCCTGAACCAGTTTCTTCTTTTAAAACTTAAAGTAGTGGAAATTCTGTAACATAGTGGTTGGTTYGAAATGGATTAGACTAGTCTTCTTACCAGATCGACTAGTCTTCCCATCACTGTTCAAAGTATCTTTTTACATGAGGAGAGCCGAGAAGGCAGCGCACACCATGTGAAGCTGCAGCAAGAGCGTGGCAGGCGACCGAGGGCTGGATGAGCGGTCTCTTGTTGCACCCTTTGTGTTTGGCACCTCATTAATTGTCTTACTCTCCATTTGCCTTAACACCGGCGTGTCTCAGTGTCTCCCACCTGCTTGCTGTCCCAGCAAACCTGTTTCATTCCCAGAGTGCGAATGGAATAGTCTGGATTAGTCAAGCTGACTGACTGGCAACTTGGCTGGTTGCTCACGTTGTGTTATCTCCGCTCGCTTTGCCCTGTGTTTATCAAACGGCATCACTGTTTTGGTCACCAAACTGTGACTGGTGCTGGAGGCAGCGCTCGTTGCTCCTGCACCTGCATCACCTGGCAGCAATGGATGGCAGCCTGACCTGGGCTTGGAGGTGCCACCTCTGGCACCTTGGTCTGGGTGCACAGCCTGCTGTCATTCGTGTGTCGKGGTCGCTGCTCTCGGTCACTTGCTTTTTGAGAAGTTGTATCTCTGGTCATCACCCACCATCACAGCCTGTTCTAAGCATCTGCTTCTGTGTGTTTCCCCGGTCACTTCACTTGGGTCATATAAGGACCCACTTTCAGAAGGACCTGTGTGAGGTTCCCTATGGATGTGTGGCTGTGTTGTAGGGGCCCTTGCTGTAGTGGCATGTGAGTACATACATACTGGTCTGGTTTGGGGCTGCCAAGGCAGGCACCTGATACCCGCCTACCACATGCATTCGTGTAACAGCATGCAAAGATCACCACACAAAAGCTAGTCTTTCTATCCCCAGAACGTCATTGCTCTTGTTTGGTGTCTTCATGTCTTGTGAAAAACACTGACCTTAAACAAATCTGTCCATTCGAATGTCATTTTGCTGCACAGTCAGTATTTGGTGTCCTGTGCCTTGTCCGCCACATGGCTGTTCTTTCCAGAGCAGACAGCTGTAGGACAAGTGCAAAGGATTTGGCCTGGGAAAGAGTCCGTTTGGGCTGGTTAAATGTTTCACAGACAAAATCCTGATTTGGAGGAAAGTAAAAATAGTAACAAGAAGCAGGAAAAACTATTTGTCCAGWAGAAGTCAGAGAAAAGAGAAAACGTATGTAATGCTGAAAAAATGAGTTTCGCGRGTTCCAAGAGGCATTAGCTTGTTTTTGGTGCCGTTTTTGTGAGATCTCTAGCAGTTTATTATGTGGGGTTTTTCTTTTAACCATGCAGATGTCTTGTTTTTACTGTCTGTTACCATGCAAAAGCTGCCAAAGCGAGATGCCGTAAGCCGTTGCAACAAGGTCCATGCCAGGAGATACCCATGAGCACAAAGCCCGTAGCATCTTTCCAGGCCTGTGGTAATCCTTCACCTAGCAAATACTTCTGGCTTTAACAAACGGTTCTCTTGTCTTACAGAGAGAGGATACAAGCCATGGAGAAACAGATTGCCAGTTTAACTGGTCTTGTTCAGTCTGCGCTTTTTAAAGGGCCAAATACAAGTAATAGCAAAGATGCTTCTAGGTAAAAACAGAATTCATTAAATCTGTTTCTCTGTAATGATTTTAGTAACCAATCAAAAATAATACTTGAATGTAATCGTGAAAAATCCTGAATGCTGAATCATTTTAAAATTACCGTTATCATCCCCATGAAAATTCTAGGCAGAGAGGAAAATGGTCTCAAACAATAAATAGAGATTAACTGCATTACTCTTTCTGTTAAAAGGAATTAATGTAGCTACGTCTCTGTGCTTTCTACTGCTAATATGCCACTCCTTGCTTAACTTGTATTAAAGCTGATTAAAAAAAATTCTCACAAGCTACTGGTGATTTAACTTAAAAATATATATTCTAGACAAGGCCATTTACATTTACTGATGATAAGCTTCACTACACAGTGTTATTATTAGAAAACTAAATTTACGATTTTTTCTTATTATTATTTAGTGAGAAGATGGTGTTGAAAATTGTGTCCAACAAGAGCAGCATTGACACGGCAGGTAAGTCAATTTGTTTTAAACTTTTAAACTTTTAAACTTGCAGCTATTACTGTATATGAATAGCTACAATGTTACCAGCATCCCATCTTATGGACATATCTGATTTGCTTAAACTCTTTTAGYTGTACTGAGAATTGAGGTTTACGTTCAGGATATGGGAGCTGATCACGTCTTTGTTAAGGGAGGAATTTCTACGAGGGTGAAGTATTCTTTGGAGTGAATTCCACACCTGCACTGAATGGCTTAAGTAGGATATAGAGTCTCTGCATACAGTGAATATTCATCTCATCTCCAGTAAGTGTCTGGCATCCAGACAAGGACTGAGGAAATAGGAAYTGTCACTAGCCTCAGATGCATCCAAAAAATAAGCTCCATGGTAATCAAAAGATTGAATATCTCCTTTTGGGCAGAGAAGATGAGGCACATGGACAGGACTGGATGCAGGCATGCTAGACAGGGCTGGGAAGCTCTTGACTTTTGTTATTTATAGCATACTAACATATATACAGTGTGTGTGTATATATATAGTACATGAGTGGGATCTGGGCATGAGAGAAGTCCATGTTCACCATCCTATCCATAGCAGGCTTCTCCCTGCCCAGCTCCCAGCGAAGCACTGCAAATATTTAAAATGATTGTTGAATATATTTTTACCTATTAAAATATTTAACTAGTGCAGCCTACTTCCATTACTTATATTTGCTTTGGAATTATTCTGTATGATAAAACSAATACCAGGCAATTCTCTCTAGGGCTCAGAACAGGTAATTCAAGCCCTCCTATAAAACTATTTTGTGGGTGTAGGAAATTAAACCTATAAGAAAACATTCTTAATTAAATTGGGCACCTCTGAAATGGCTGTAGAAAGCCGAATATTTCATTCCTATTCTAGTCACCTAGATTTTTCTCTGAGGTTATTTTGTCAGTAAGTTGCTGTAGGTGTAACGAGGCTAAGGAATTTAGYAGTTAGCAAGATAGCACTTTCCTTAATTAAAGTATATTGATTTGTTACTAATTAATTGCATGTTCCTAAACTGTCCTAGGCAAGCATCAATTATGATGAAGCCGGTAAGAGTTGGTCTTAATTTAGATCCCTGTTCCTACTTGGAGAGCTGTTAAATATTTCAAAGTTAGGGTGAGATTAGTAAAACTATTTGCAGAAGTAGTTCACCGTGTGGTTGGTGCTGCTTGTGCAGGGCTGTTGTCCTGCATGCCTGCAGGGTGTGTGGATGTGTGCTTATTTGTTTGTCAGGCACTGGATGCAAATAAAGGCAGTTCCCCGCTTCCTGGTAACGTGGTTCCCACAGGGAGCTCTCTGCTCCGGCAGTTAAACCACACACATTTATTAGCAAATCTGTTCGGTTCCTAACTGGCCTCTCTGCTGGAGATGTTAGTTCACGTTCAGGATTCCTCTTTCTCTGGAATTGCATCATGTTCTCCCAGTCTCCGGAGCTGAAAACGGTCAAGCATAAGCACGAGAGCCATCCAAGCCTTCATGTGGGGACTTTGCTCCCAAGCTGGCTGCAGTCCCCATCCCACCTCTCCTCTACCTGCCAGTCCCCAGACAGGGAGAGCTATGTATCAGGCTGTAAAGAACCAAGATTTACTTTATCACTTTCAGACATCTTTTTGAAAAGTCCATTGTTTTTCAAAGCAGCTACAAAATGCTCTTACAAATTTCCCTATTTTAATGTCATTATACACTGATAATTTGTATTTTTTTCTGCTTTCATAGGTCTCATCCCATATAAATCCATGAAAATATACATGCATATTGTCTTTTGTTCCACTTTGTATTGTGTTACTGTAAGGCCTTTCAATCTTCCTTGAGCTTGGATTAATTTAAATCCAAGCTTTGGGGGCCACTGAGCTGGAAATAGTAACCTAAGTGGGCCCAACTTTGAGTGGGAGCTTGAGAAGTCTTTTTCAACATAAATTACTCTGTGGTGTGTGTGTGTAATAAGTTAGTGAGGTCTCTGCTTACCTTGCARTCTGTCAGGAAACACTAAGCTCCTCCTCTGTGTAGATGTGCTTGGGTTTGCATGTGCCTGCAGCATCCAGGAGCATTTTAGTGACCCATTTTTTTGTTCYTCAGTTCACCCCAGTCTTTATTAAGCATAGCTATTGGACAATAGGTTTCCTCAAATACCAGTTCTGAGATATCAGATTTGGCAATTTCAAAGACTATTTTAAAGGAAGGGTGGTGTAACTGTTGATTGAGCAGTCCTTTCTAGAGCACTGGTAAGCAGAAATGTGAATTGCTTCCCCTCCTGAACAATGTAACAGCTGTGCAAGATAAAATTGGCTCATCAGTGTTGAACCAACATTGTGTTTTAGAGTATGTGYTTCAGTGATAGGAGGCTTTCACTCAAAACGTATACGACCAGATCATTTAGAAGGGAAGGAAAGCAATTTCTCTAAGCCTTACATGCTGATACCTCTATATATCTAGATTTTGAGTGCTCCATTTGGTATTTCATATAAACCAAATTATTGTATTGAAGATGCTTTTGCTTTCCCAATCTGTGGAAASTTCTTTAACATCAAATATAAATGAACTAAAATAAAAATGCTTATTCTCTAGGGAAAATGAGCCTGTAATGATCATGCTGTCTGCATTTCTTGGCTTTTATTGCTTTAAGATCATTTCTTTCACTGGAGGGTGGGGAGCAAAGTGCAACAGCCTTCCCAGAGTTGGCCATTTCTCTCTCACTCACTGCTTGTAGCCATCTTCAGCTCCTCAAACCTGAACGGTGCCAAGGAACTCTACATTTAGAGATCCTTGTGACTCAAAACATAAACCATACCAGAAAGATTCTCCCTGAGATTACTAACAAATAGTCTAAGAAATGCTCACCTGCTGTCTGTTTCTTTCTCTTGTATTTTGTTCATCGAATGATGAAACTGTTGATTAAAGCCAGGTTGATTTTGGATCCAGTTGATTAAATTGTTTAAACTGGGATTGATTAAATCCCAGAATACCAGAAAAGCAATTTTTCCATGTTATTTGCTCTCTTCTTGGAAGGAGAAGAAGGACATTTCACTATTTCCTGAACAGGGATCAAGGAATATTTCTTTCTGCATAACACCACCGTGCAAATCAAGAGAGGGAGATGGGGGCAAGGAGAAGGTCAGAACTGATTCCTCACTGTCTGTGGTATGTGCTAGCCAGAGGAGATGGTGTCTTTTCTACACATCTGTGTGTTTTTACATATGCATGGCTATAATCTATGAATTAAAAAGACTTTCCATATCAGTTTTCTTATCTTGGATCCTCCGCAGAAAACAGACCCTGCTGGTCTTTGAACTCTGTTAGCGTTTACAGGTATAACATGATCCCAAATTCATTCTGGATCACTTGTCAAATTTTATATGAATATAAAGAAGTTTTTCTTGTTTTAAGAGCACTCTAGTATCTATCCGTAACAGCATGTTAATGATGGAGTTGCAACCTTATCTATTTGTATTTTCATTTAYCTATTTGTGTAGTGGATTCCAACCTGATGATAGGGAACTGAGTAACTATAACCAGTTACAACTGATCCCCAAATAATACTTGAAAAGTAATAGCTCTTTAATGAGGAAATGAGTAAATTAGGGAAGAAACACTGCTTGAGGTCTTCRGGCAGCCCCTTTTTTTCCAGGCTGCTTCAAAACAGTTCTCTTTCTGAAATGCTAATACTAAATTCTCAAAAACAGGAGTAGTGTATGTGCAAGTGTAGCAAAGGTCTAGTGTCAAAGAGTGGAAATGCTGTGGCTTACTTTCCTGAGCTTGAGTAAAAAGCAAACACTTCATCTTTCTGTTCCTTCAGTTCTCCTAGTGCTTTAAAAATGGAAATACAACTTAGTTCAATAACCTCTTTTTCTGTTTTCTTTTCTTTCTTTCTTTTTTTTTTTTCCTGCTTTGTCTCCAGAGCATTATGAAACTGTGAGGCCTCTTTTCAGGCCACCTTTATCTCCAGCAAGGGTTTCTTCAGCAGACCACATCCATGGCYGCTGTTGTTTCTTTCCCCTAAATCCTTTTGGCCATACATGTAATCACAGAGCTGCAGTCTGGGCCTCTTTCCAAGACAGTGCTAGGCTCCCTAGATAAAGGCATCCCTCATTCAGCTGCCCTTTTATTCCTTTTTGATGAAAATGTGAATCTTGGACACATCTACTGCTGATCCCTTCTGCGCTCCCACGCTCACTGAGGGCTTGCAGTTGTTCYTCATACCCTTGGTAGTCCCTGGTTGTGCTTCAGAGGTGCCATYGGGGACATCCCAGTAGGTGACAATGCACTGAGGTGGCCAAGATAGCAGAGGAGGAGGGGACTGGTTTATAGGAAAGAAATATTTATTGTTTATAGAAGCAGATCACAGCCCATCCACAGGATAAGGAAAACAGACACTCCTTCCTGAGAAAATATGTGATTTGACTGGGGTCCAGGATGGGGGAAAAGACTGCGGAGAACTGAGCATACCTTGGCTGCATAGTCGGGGCTGGGGGCTCAGAATTTGGAGCTCATGCTTGAGGCAAAGAATAGCAGAAAGGTAGATGTGCTTTCAAAAATAGTCCAGATTTGTGGCTAAGGATCAGAACTCTTGGAGGCTTTTCCACATTTTTCAGGYCCTCTAGTGATTTCTGTCTGTAAGGTTTAAGAACTAAACACCCTTCATTTAAAAACTAATGCAAAATATAGCACACATGTGAAGGAAACGGTGAGATATCTGACCACAGAGAAAACTGAAAGTGTGGTGCACATTCAGACAGATAAGTATTGGCATATATTATCCTGAAGTATGTGATGGGTACAGAATGGCAGCAAACAAGCACTGTTTATTTCCCGAGTGTTGCTTTCTGTTAAGCACCTCTTTGAAAGTCAAGAGAGTGTTGAATGATGCTGAAGTAGAGCAAAAATGTGCAGCAGTTTGGTCAGCAGCAATATGAAAAGTGCCCTTGTTGAAGCGCTGAGGAGCAGCTCTAGCTGGAGCGTGTTCAGGTGTAGGGTACAGCAGTACAGCAGCACACAGCGGTGCAGAGCAGCCCGTGGCTGTGCCTGGCTTGGGAAGGCCACATGGTTGTGCGTGTGGGTGCAGCCCTGGGCACCCGCACCCCTCCCCATGGGAATTGCAAATCTGAGGAAAGCGAGAAATGTGGTTCTTCAGAAAGCCTTCAGCCTGTTTTTAAATAAAACAAAGCTCTGTGTGTGTGTGTATTTTTATATATATAAAAATTCTAGTTCCCCTCATTTTAAGAAGTTTTTCCCTGCATGAGTTTTGCAAATGCGGTGTTTGAGGGATCCACACCTGTTGGGAAAGGAATAGCAGTACGGCGTTGTGCTGAGATGTATTCACAGGGGCACATCTAGGGAGTTTGCTGTTCCAACAGGACAAGTGAGTGGGTAGGGTAAAATCTAGCCCACTTTGCCACATGCTCAGTCCTGGGAGAAAAATGTCATAAACGTTTCTGGGCACTGAAGATTTACCTCTGTCAGGCAAAGAAAGGTACTTCCAGTTTTGGTTTGATTGCACTGAACTTGATAGTRTTTTTGCTTGTGGGAGCAAATGAGGACCAAGCCATGAGGACACATCCACAGAGGAGTCACTCCCAGTTTCCTCAGATTTTGTGTTCTATGCACAAAGAAGGAAGAAAATGAAATGAGGGTGGCAGAACGTGATGAGTTGGGCAACTCAAGCCATGCTGTCCTTTCAGCCTGGTGACAGAGTGAATGTGACAAGGGCTGTCACCAAAGTCTGTCCTACCAACAGCATGGAGATTTGCCCCTTGGAGGTGGGAGGGAAAGGGACACAGGCTAAAGACAAGGGTGGATATGGCTGTGTAAGTGTGAATTGCCGGGAGGCAGCTGTAACAGGGCTATTATAGCCATGGAGCTGGGATTTGATTGTGTTCTGTAAATAAAGCTTCTTCCCAGCTACTTGAGACTATGAGAAGAATAAGCCTGACATTGATGCTGTGTGGGGGAACAGCAATTTTAATGAAGAAAGACTTGGAGTTACACCAAAGGTTATTCTCAGTGTGTGGCTCAGCCTGCTTSCTTGTCCTGTGCTTATTTCCTTCTAACTGCAGGCTTAAATAAATGGCAGCCTAAATAAGGGGAATGGGTGAACGTGATGCAGCTGGAAAGCAATTCTCTGCCACACCACTGTTGCATTTCTCTTCTTCATCTTATATCTTTTTAGTAATAACTGTTGAAGATATCAAATAAACATGTTCAAATTGACCTTCAGCAGCAAAACGAGATGCTCCACCGAAACCTTTTCCCTGCGCCTGGCAGTTTTKACTGAATCTCTCCAGTGATAATTAATCAAAACCTAGGCAGCTCAGGAATCCTGTTAATTTGCATCATCTGACGTTCAGATGGCTCCTGAGAGGGGGATCCCAATGCTACTTTCAGTGCCCGTTTGATTTGTCTGCCGTTTAGGGTAACGTGCAGTTACAGTAATTGTCTCGTCTCCACCACACATGGTGGGAGGCCGTCCTGCAGTAACGCCGTGTCCTGGCACGCAGAGGCTGCAGCAGAGAYGCACACCCATTTTGTACGGAATTCCCCCAAGATCCTATTGGATCGAGAGTCCCTTGTTACCTAACGCTGTCAACTTTAATTTTCCCTTTCTTTCCCTTTCCTTTCATGGTGTGCACCGTGCCCTCGCTGAGCTCRGCCTGTGCTTCTGCCTCCCTGCAGGTGCCGCGTGCGGGACGAAGACGGCGCTCGGCGGCGCGGAGGTGGCGGCCGGCGCGCCGGCCCCAGCAGCCCCGGCCATGCGGCTCGGCCTGCACGGCGTGAGGCGCAGCGTGTCCGACCTGCGCCTCCAGCTGCACCAGATGAGGCAGCTACAGGTAGGCCCGGCCGCTGCTTCTGCCTCCCTGCAGGTGCCGCGTGCGGGACGAAGACGGCGCTCGGCGGCGCGGAGGTGGCGGCCGGCGCGCCGGCCCCGGCAGCCCCGGCCATGCGGCTCGGCCTGCACGGCGTGAGGCGCAGCGTGTCCGACCTGCGCCTCCAGCTGCACCAGATGAGGCAGCTACAGGTAGGCCCGGCCGCGCGACCATGCACAAGAGCCTTGTGCTCAGGTGCCGTTCCCAGTCTCCACATCCATCTCTCTCTCTTCAGTATATAGATGAAGGTTTAAGATTTCTATGTGGAAGAAGGAAGGCCCAAGTATCACAGACGTAAAAGTCTGCACTGCTCTAGAATAGGCCCCTTGCCTGTTCTCATACATCTAGACCCCTAGATGTATGAGAAGTAGCCTGCTTCAGCTACTGCTGCTAATGTCAGGAGATATAATTTAATTTCTAGCTTTATTTGATTACTCTAGACGTTCAAGCAGTATTTATAGTATAGTAATATCATGTCTGTGATTATAGTTTGGATCCTGTTATACTATGTGATGTATAAACATGTCTGAAGAGCATATCCCTCCTCCGTACAGTTTTTATATTCTTGAATAAACAACTTTGATGTCAGGAAAACCAAATGCAGCTATGAATTGAGCCAGAGTTTGAGTCCTGTATTTAGAGAATTCAGAAAAATAGCCAACTGGAGCAGCAGAGCAAATGGTTGGTGTCGATTGTTACTGCAGAGTTTTGTTGCTGCCATAAGTACATTCTGCATCTGCCTTCTTAATGCAACAGCACCTCTGAACCTACAAGGAACAACAGGAATGATTAGCTGCTAACCAAAATGTTCTGTTGACACGTACACTCATGCCACATATGTAAATATATACTTCTCATCTCACACACTATGAAAATAACTATATGCAGCTGTGCAGTTCTTCAGCCCTTCATTTAATTGGAAACGGAAGAGACTTGTTTGTTATCTTGGAAGATGTAAGAAGAGATAAAGTAATTTCTTGTGAGGAAAGGCAGGTAACAGTGAAAATTTCAATATTCTGACAGTCCTTCTGGCTTGGAAAGYGACCTCCAGTGTTTGGTATTGTAGGGCTGCACCTATTGCTATTACTACAGGGGAGGTTTTGAATTCAGAAACAGTGTTGGGTATATCAATCACCGTTGACTTGCTGGCGAGTTTCAAGCACATAATACAGATGAGAATTCAGAGCATGTTTTGCCTTTGCTTCCTTGACTAGAGGAAAGTGAATTACGAGCCAGCAACAGATCGAGGGAGCTGAAGGGTGGAATAAACATCAGGGCAAAGATGCAGTGGCTGAGACTGAAGATGTGGTGACAGGTGCTCAGTTTGAAGTGATGAAGAGACATAGGAAGGCACTTGAGGCTTCATAAGGCAGGAGGGAGCAGCAGCGCAGGGCTGGAGCCGGCCACCCTTGCAGGGCCCACTCACACTGGAGCTGGTGTTGCCCCAGTTGCAGCAAGTCTCCTGCTCAAGGTGGTAGACCCTCTTCTTGTCTTACCCAGCATGAAGAAACTTGAGCCATCCATACCAACCAGTACTGTCAAGATTCCTATGTCTTGAAAAGAGAAAAAAAAAAAAAAAACAAGGCATAACTAGAACATGCTTATTAAATGTGGTTGGTCTCCCTTTTCTTCTTCCAAARGTGATACCAAATTCAGGGCATTGTGCCAATAGGAAGTAGGAAATTTAGAGAACTTATAGGTTAAGGCAGATTGTCATGTGTTATATATAAATTATGACATTGACTTCCCTGAATGGGTGGATTTATTTTGGAAAAAAGCTCACAGCTTGTAATCGAGTGAGTGGAACAGATAGTGTTTTAAACTAAATTCTGTTAACAATCATCACACTTCTGATGGAAAAATATTGTGCTCCATTTTGTTTAAAATCATTCTAAGTAAGAGAAAAGTCTCTTTTTTTTTGTTTTTCCAGGTTTTATGCATATGTTTGACAGTACTTCACATTTTTTYGGTTTCACTGTTTCTGTTGGGTAGTCAGTCAGTTTGTTCTGTTTGTGCTAATTTTTTGTACAGTGACAGACTAAAAGAAACACTTCAAAAGAASTGAGAAATATGATTACACAGGCACAAAATTTGGCAGAATAACTAAGAAACGGGAACAAGATATAAAACTACATCTAATACTATCCGTGTTTCAATTCTGAATGGATGATATCCCTTTAACTTTTTATTCATTTTCTTAATAGAACTAGAGAAAAACAAGATGGAAAATAGTCATTCATTCATTTATTCATTCATGTCGGCTTTGTGTGTGCTGGCAAAATACTGTTTTTTAAACTTAGCCAGCCAGATGAATTGATTCTCACACCAATAAAAAGCGTGTGTAACCAGATTCAACCAAACGATTAGACTGTTCCGTCGTATGATGAGTTTTAATTAAAAAGTCTTGAAATAATGACGTTTGCATCATGRCTTTTGCTGAAGTGAGAGATACTAATTGTAAGTACATAACTTCTTCCTTAAGAATCTCAGATTTTCAGAGATACTCCAGATTTCTTGATGGCATCAAGCTTTCCTCATAACCCAGCCCGGGATCTGTGTGCATTATTTCTATTATTTGTACTTGYAGGACAATAACTTAGTGGGACAGTTCACTCTGCTCTCCCAAGCCTTAGAGGCAGGTTTGAGAACGAACACACTTTAGGRCAATTGCATGGCACACACTTTAGGACCTGTTTAAGCAGACTGCACAGCAGTGTGGAGCAGGAGACAGCGGTGCCTGCCAGGGATGTGCTCCACGGTGCACAGGGAGGTGGGAGGCCCTGGAGCACTCCCAGCCTCGTGGGACAAGCTCCTGCTTGGTATGTTGTGTCTTCTGCTGAGAACGGACACCTGCTTTTCCATAAAAAAAGAAAAAGAAATGGTTTAAAATTAACCGAGCTGGTTATCAGGCTGTTCTCAGAGTGACAGGGTGATGATGGGGTACGTGTAAGGGAAAGGGGGAGATGGAGCAGTGGCTGCAAAAGGAGGACAAGACTGAGAGCCAGAGGTGTTAGGTATAGCAGAGGCTGCTAGTGCTCTACAAAAGCGTATTAGCTATGTATGTCTGATGGCTGCTTACAGTTACAAGCCAAGTTAACACTAAGTAGCAAGAAATTGTCATTTGGCAGCAACAAGAAAGTCTGAATTGCATTTCCTAGCCTCTGACTTCAGAACTGGAAAAGTGTTTTAACCAAGCTGCTGCTTAAGTGTGAATGCCCAGGATTGTGTATTTGACTTGTTTTCAAGAAAACTGGAAATACAAGAAGTTCTTCTCTGTGGAACCAGAATATCCCAGCAGTTCCCCAAAACATCTTCCATTTGAGGTGGGGAAGTAATCAGCAGGGCTGCTCTGTGCACTTGGGGAGGTTCAGACCTGATACCTGCTGGCAGAAGAAAGGCAAATGTCAAGCTCGGTTCCAGGCTGTGGAAGGAAACGCGCTGTGATGAGCAGGGGCTGCCTGCCCTTCCTCGCCCACATCTCTTCCCCTCTGCTTCTGACTGCTCTGCCTTAGGATCCCCTTTGGCTGGAGGCTCTGCACTGCTCAGACCCTTGAATTGTTGGTGGCTCCTCTGCTCTCTCTCTGCATCCATTTGTGTCTTTTCCTGCCTGTGTTCTCCCCCACTCCCCAAGCATGGAAAAACTCAGATTTTCCAGAATTAGCCAGATGTTGGGAGAATTGTCTTATGGATGGCAGAGGCATCTCTGTGGCCAAGATGAGTCATTTCCCAGATTGCAAGCTCTCACTGCAAACACTGACATTTGGGACGCCTCAGCCTACCRGCTTTTTGGAATATTGATGGATTGCCTTTTTATTTCTTGAGCTCTTTCCCCACCACAGTCCTTACTTGGCCTTACTGGAAATTGCTGTTGCTGGCCAGGGAACACAGGCCTGAAATCCTGGATACCTAAGGCTGAGTTCTGACTCTGTCATTGGCCTCCTCCATCACCTCACACAAATTGCTTCATATTCTCCCAGTCACTTCCCCGTGTCAGATATCCCTGGTTTTTATGGGGATTTTTTTTGCCTACACCACGAGGGAAGTGTTACATGCTCATTCACTAACTCATTCATTTGTTTTCCATCTTGGAAGTGTGGCACAATTAAAAAAAGCGTGTGTGTCTCAAAGAGCTGAGCTGGTCCCACTGCGACTCCAAGTGCTAACCCATAATGAGAAAAATGCACAAATGCACTAACTGCAGAAGAATCCCGTCTGGTATGAAGCAGCTGGCAAGCTTTATAAATCTGCTGTTTTAAAGACTTTTTGGCTTTATTTTCTCTAACTGCTTACACTTACACTCAGCTGAGTTTAGYGCTAGCACCTCCTGCGTGTCACAGCACAGACCCCGAAACACTTCACTGAAGTGTTGCCTTCCCTCTCGTCATGTCGAATGGGGCTGAGGACAGYGGCTCACACAGGGACTGAAGAGCCAGGAGCAGAGGCTTCACTTTGCTCCTCTAATGCCCAGCTGCTCAGGAAGAGTGACCTRGCAAAGGCCTTTTTTTTTCCCTCTGATTCCCCTAAGTTCCCTTAAATCAATTTTGCAGGAAGCCTTGTTGCCTTGTGCTGTCTTTCCTGTTGCCCTTTTTTATGTTACTTTCTTTTAGTCAGTGTGTTTGCTCTCTATGCAAAATGTGGTTTGACTGTTAAACCTGCATATTTAGAAGACAACTAAAATTTGATAACTGGTTCTAAAACTGGAACTTAGTTTCCCAAGTGGTACAGGTGTTTCTGCAGCTCTTACAGTATGAGATTGCCGCTCAGCAAGCAGGGTTATATTCATCTTGCCTGTACCCCAGATCTGTGCCTGGATGCAACCCTGCTTGTCACTTTGAGCACCACATTTCAAAGGTGCTTTGGGGAGGAATTGGGGAYGTTTGAGAGGTTGAAGGTCTTGTCCTTCCAAAAGTGGTGCCGGAATCCAGGTTGGGCTCCTGTCTGCGATGATCCAGGGGTGAGCACAGGCAGTGCAGAGTGTAGGAACATGAGATCCACRCCATCGAACTTCCAGCGTTCACCTGGCTTAATACTCAGTGCAGGCTGGACTGGGCAGAGGGCTGCGAGCCCTGCAGYGGCTCTGCACTGAAGGGAGGGCAGTGAAACCCTCTCTTGTCTGTCAGCTCCCTGCTGGAAGTTAGATGCACGCACTGGAAGTTAATCAAATTTGGGCTTTTCTCACTCCCAACCTTTCTTCATGAAGTAGTGTTTATAGGTAAAGTTAAAGAGGGGAAGAAGAAGGAAAAACAGCCCGTTTAGCTGCAGGGCTGTGTTTATCCAACCTATTTCTCAGTTCTGCAATGTATTCAGCTGCCAGGGGTGTCAGTCAAACAGGAAAAATTGATGTTGATTTCTTTTGTGCAACAGCTGCAGAATCAGGAGATGCTGAGGGCAATGGTGAAGAAAGCAGAGCTGGAAATCAATGGCAAAATGATTGAAACGGTGAAGAGGCTTGAAGATCCCGTGCAGCGACAGCGCAACCTGGTGGAGCAAGAAAGGCAGAAGTACCTCAACGAGGAGGAAAAGATTGTAAAGAAGTTATGGTGGGTGGAGACATTTCTTTCAGAGTTTTGTTTCTTAAGCCTGGCTACTTCCTCCATAAAGTGCCAGCTTTCCTCGCTGCCGTGAGTGGAACTGCACCYGTGTATGTGTTTTAATTCTTGTTTCCTTACGCTCATAGTGGCAGTTAAGCTATGTCTGTATTGTCTAAATCCATAATCCCTGACTGGGAATCCCTCTTAGCAAAGTCCAGCAAAGGAAGTTCTACTGGTAGGAAGGGGTTCAGCCTCTTCAGAAGTTTCTGCAAGGTGCACGACTCCCTCCATCTTTCGGGAGTCTCCTCCTCCCCTTCAACTTTAAGCATTAAATTTTAATGGGGCAACATGGCCAGAGAAAGAGCAAGGAATTTCCTTAAGCTGCTAATGGATGCAAAGAAAGGTTATAAATTTGATGTTAAGTTTAAAAAACAAAATCAAAAGAAACAACCAAAAAAAACCCATTTTTCARTAGTAAATGCTTTGTCTGTTTTATAGGGATGTCAGGGAAACTCATACGTAGGGGACAGATGTTTAATTAAAATCAGCAATGCCAGCATCCCTCTGAGGCTGACTCATTGGGAATTCCACATGCTAGATGGCAGTTAAAAAGGTCTTTCACTTTTTTTTTTAAGTTCTGTGAAGGCTTTTCCATAAGACTCTTCTTTCCCAATACCGTGGCATATCATGACTGGTGGGATCACRTTGCTTGTTTTAGTCCACGCTCTGAGTCATCAACAGACAAGATGAAACTGAAATCAATAGACAATTTAACTAGTTCTAACACTGACATTTGTAAGATGCTGTACAATTAATTATTTTTCATTACTGAATTTAATTCACATCAGAAGAATTGCTCCGTGACACCGAGCTTTATAATAAGCTTTTCATTGGAAATGATGATTGAAGAGCCATAGGAGCACAGTTATTGACAGCTGAGGAAAGTAAATCTTTTGTGTTGATCAGTGTGTTGCCAGATGAGTACAATTTGCAGTAAAAATATTACATCTATAAAGATAAAGCATAAGATAACTGAGGGAGCGTGTGTCTTCTGTGAAGAAAAGCTGAATGCACATTAATAGTCYATGCTGGTGTATATAATCCTCTCAACTAGTTTATGGCCTTAAATTATATCGTGTTATGGTCTTAAGTGATTACTCTCCTGCTCATCACTTTATTCAAGTGCATTATATTGCTTAGTTCTGAGCTTGTTTGTTCTCCAGGAAAGGAGATAYATGTGTGATATTTGTTTATAGTGCTGCCTCATAAAAGGGATACTAAATGAGGTCGAGTGCAAGGGTGTTAGTTGTTACAGCTGCTCATTTAGGATGCAACTTTGATTGCAGTGTGGTTCTATTTATCAACAGTCGGTATCTGTTCCATATTCAGAGTTTCTGCTGCTTCTATGCAGCCTCAGCTCAGTTACCAGCCTCCTCATCCTCTTGTTGCGCTATGCCAGTTTACAGAGCAGCTCAGAAACACAGATGGTAAAGCAGTATTAATTTTCTAATGATATAAGTAAGGTTTTTTAGAACCTTCACAGTCTGAAGATGTTACTTCGACCCCTTCAGCAAACACAAAAATCCCAGTGTTGATTTTTTTTTCAGTTTTCTCTAGTATAACTTTTGCCAATAGTTGCATGTTTGCAGGATCAGACCCCGAAAGAAGCAGATCTCTTAACAGTGCTTTCGGTTCAACAGCTGATGGCTGTTTTTAATGAAGAGTGCACATCACACAATTGCATGTCAAGATGTAGAAAGAAATGCAGAGCAACAGGGCAAGAAAATGACTGCTACTTAGTCTTTCAACTGTTGCCCTCTTAACCCCCCCTAAATCATATGATTAAATGAGTGCATTGGCTTTATGTAAGACAGGAAGCTTGAGGATTTTTGCAATACTTAACAAACTGGTGCTCTAAAAGAGTCTTTCTTCTAAAGAAATAAAAGGAAAATTCTTTTGGTTTCTTTAAGTCTTAGCATAAGGAAAAGTAAATCCTGCTTTCTGGTGTTCTGAAGATTATCTTTGGAAATTAAAAACAAAAATCTTGGCAGTTTCATGCTGTAAATGCTGGAGATGTCAGATTTTAGAGCATGTTTTCTGTTGGTCTATCAATGATGGTGCCTGTAAATGTRAGTCCACATGTGCCAAAGTTGTACTGGGATTACAATTCAGAGTTAGTGAATGAAATCCAAGGAATGCTGTTAAACTCACTATTTATGCGTGCTCGTAACAATGAAAAGCACACTCAAATTTAACTGGGTATTTTTTCTCTCTYGATGCTGTCTACTCACTGCTATGAAATATATGACAATATTTGGATTGCAGATACTGGCCTTAAAAATTCCTAGGCCAAGGGCAAGTTCTGACAATATGATATATTGGCTAATAAAGTATTTATATAGTGAGGAGCATCTTCCRTGTGTGAGTAGTGTATATTGTAGATTATTATGAGCCCTTGAAGAGAGTTTTTTTTATCAGCAAGCATGRTATGTAAAATACAACCATCTCAATTGTCCTGATAGGTGCCTGTTACATCCCACAGTAATTTGAAATCTATATGTTTTTAAGAGAAATCTCAGACATCTTTGTAAAAATTACAAAGCTCAATAAAAAGAGCAGTGCGCTTAGTCTCGGAGCCTGTCTGGTAGCAGGTGTTTGGGAAGGAATGCAGGAGCATGGACTTGCGTTTCCCACTTTTGGCAACTGTGGCTCAGGGATTTTCTAAGTCAGAGATAGTATCCTCCTATATGAAGGTGCTAGGAGGGCCGTTTGCTTTTCATGAACTTCAGGGATTTTTTGCTTCATTTATGTAAACTTTGTTGTGCGTAACCTGCAAGGGCAAGGAATTATGTAGAGCAATTCCCTTTTGGGTGCCAAGAGCCTCTTTTTCTTTGCATTTTAGTCTTTCATCTGACAATTGTCTCCAAGCTTTTATATTAGGCAGGGTAGTATATTCACCCTATCCGTGCTGCTCATGGTGTTACACAGGCTTTCCTCCTCACCTTCCCCAGCTCATGCCTCTTCCAGCCTGAGAAGTCCTCAGCTGTCTAACGTCTCTCCTTGCAGAAGGCTCTCCATACATCTCTCCTTGCAGAAGGCTCTCCATGCATCTCTCCTTGCAGAAGGCTCTCCAACGTCACTCCTTGCAGAAGGCTCTCCATACATTTCAGCATCCTGGTGTCACCTGTGCCCTTCCAGCTGCAGTGCCCCCGTGGGAGATGGGAGCAGGCAGAGGAGGGCCCTGCACGTGCTCCTCATGCAGCAGCCAAGCGATGCTCTCTGGCCTCATGTTCCACGTGAGCTTTCCATTACCAAGCCAAGATCCCGTTCACAAGTGCTAGTATTATGTTCAAAGTTTATTACTGGGTAGGAAAACAAGGTTCTGACGTGGTTGTTGGTTTCCCTTTGCTTTTTTTTCCATATCTCCTGAGCATTGTTTTACATTTCTTAGCAGTGAATTTAATCTCTAATTTTTTTCCCGGTCCATTACTATCAGATGGTCTGTGTGCAGTGCTCTGCATTCTGCTTTCATTTTCATTCTCTTGAATAATTTAATAACCTTTGGAGATTTTTTTCACTCCTCTATTCATCCTCTCTTCTGAATTATTTATGATATGTTAAAAAGCACCAATCCTGGTACAGATCCCCGTGGAACCCGCCAGCAAACCCTCCTCATGGAGCAAGCCGTCCATTTATCCCCTCCCTTTACTTCTGGTACTTTATCCATCAGAGAATTTTCTCTCTTGTCCCATGGCAACTTCTTTCTTTAAAACCTTTGCTCAGGTACCTTGCTGGAAGCCTCTATCTTGCCCCCACACTCTTGTTGGCCCTTTCAAAGGACCTTGTTTATTCGAGACTTGCCTTTTTTTTGTTCTCCTGCTGTACTTTCTCCCCAGTACAGCACATTTATCCATGTGTCTATTAATACTGTTCATTAATACAGTATCTACCAGTTATGCCAATTACCCACTAGCCTGCAGTTCCCTGAACTGTAGCTGTAGAGGGGTAGCTCTACCCCTTAAAAAATACATATTTGTATCATCTGTGAGCTTTTCTGCTGCACTGGTGCCAAAACAATTTAAATCCAGAAGTTGGATACTTAATATTAGTAGTTCAGTCGTTTCATCCTTGAGTTGCTTTTGAACTCCAGGGTAAATGCCATCTGGTCCCGGTGATTTGTTGCTATTAATTTTGTCAGTTTGTTTTGTAACTTGTTTTACTGATAGTGCGATCTGAGATGGATCCTCTGATGCTTTTTGTCTAAAGAAAAAGCACAAGAGTTCGCCTCAGCTCCTCTGTGGTAAACATAGATGCAAAAATCCATTTGTCACRCATTATCTTCCTAAACCTGCACAAAAGTGAGTGTCCTGTTAATTAAGTTTGCTTATTCCAGGCTTTAAAGCTGTGTTGTTTCCTCAGTTACAAAAAGGAAATGCTGGAAACAGCTGGATCTGTGGAAATCTTTGGGTCCTGAGGTCTGAAGTTCCTCTTCTCTTGTGGTTAGCAACAGGAGGCAGTAAAATATGGTATCCCCTGAGCAATTTCAGCATCAGCTGTCTGGTTTGATAGCATCACTGTGTGGAATCAAAGGCTTCTAGTTACCCCCTTCCTCATCTGCTGAAGGAACAAAAGAGAAAGACAGACAACACTGTCTGCTGGCTGGAAGTCTCTACTTTATCCCGGTATTTATGGCRATATCATAAACTTACCAAAACATTCTCACATTATTGGCCTTTGTTCCTGTCTCTTCTTTCCACCCTTGATTCTATGCTGGGCTCTCCCTTAACCTTTGTGTTCCTTGGAGATGAGGATATCTGAGAAACTGCTTTTCTTCCTGCTCCTGAGCACTCCTGSCAGGACATGGGCTGGAGAGGGATAGTCACTCATCACGCAGGAGCCTGGCATGGCAGGGAGGGGATGGAAAAAGGACTTCTTCCTGGGCTTCTTTCTAGGTTACATCTATCTATGTCCTCCTAAACTGCAAGGACAGACACAGGGATAGCAGATACTCGTATTAAAGCAGCCTCTTTGATTGGGGAATTAGCCCAAGTAACGTTCCCTTGCTGCCATCGTGTGGTCCCTTGGATAGTTTCTTACAAGTGCAATGGGAACTGGGAGTCTCACAGACTTTCTCAAGACTTCTCAAGTCTCTGGGAGGAAGGCTCCTAAACTAGGGGCATAGTCATTTATCTTTGCTTCTATTTATGGTCAATTGGGAAGCAACTTAAAATTCTCAGTGCAAAATTATTTTATAATTCTATCTTCCTAGCCTTTGGACAAGGACCGAACTCTTGGTGCATGCATTTGGTATTCAAGGTCTGATATGATTTCTATTTGCACATGTACCAGGAATACTTCTGCATTCTTATTTTTGTTCAACTGACTTTCTAATGTTGATTTGCAGAATATTCCTCTTAGTAAATTGTGAAGTAAATATTGTAGCAGAGGCAGATTTCTTTTGGAACAAATATTCAAGGAATGGTTATTCTGAGGTATTCATTGCAATATTTGTTCTGTTTGGCATAATGCACTTCTAGGATTTTTGAGATATGCTCCCATATGGAAGGTTTAGCTAAAGCAATTTCATTTCATCCCTAAATGGAAGCACGTGGACCCTGTCCCACCAAAGATCAAGTAAATGGGGCTGGAGGATTCTGAAAAATTCTGTGATGAAGGTTAAAACATTAGAAAAGGTATTAGAAAGGGTGTTGAAAGCACTAAACGGGGCCTGAGGGGCAGCACCGTTGGGGGAAATATCTGTAGCGATTCGTTCTAGAGTCCAGAAGGAGTCAAGAGCAGCCAAAAAACCAGGGTTGCCTCAAGGGGGCATTAAGTGCCACCTTTTGGTCTGTCACCCCTTTTATGTGTCACCAACAGTGAGAAAATGCAAGGTATGCAGCAGTGCTGAGCAGGGCACCGTGGATACCCACTTCTTGGCTCTTGGACGTTCGTTACCGCCCCAGGTGCCTCTTGCAGCCCAGCTACCCCGAGGCCAGTGTGTTCCAGTGGGTGCCAGTGTGTTCCAGTGGGTGCCAGTGTGTTCCAGTGGGTGCCAGTGGGTTCCAAGGGGTTGCATACATCTGTGGCACATCCAGGAAATCAGCTCCTCGGAGCAGCTGCCTGGGCCCTCTCCTGGGGGCACGTCTGGCATCCTCACATCCCCCTGGCCTACCCATTCTTTTCACCCCGTGATAGCAGTTTCAGAGGTGCCACAAGTGAGATTTCTGCTTTTGTTTAGTTCATTTTTCCCATTTATTTGATTATAAAGAGAAAGTTCCTCCTTTCCACCATTCTGTTTTACCAGTGAGCTGGAGGGATTTGTCGAAGAGCTGAAGAAGGACTCTGCAGCCACCGGCAAGACAGTCACGCTGAAAGATGTTGAAGATGGAGCCTTTCTTTTGCGTCAAGTGGGGGAAGCTGTTGCCACCCTCAAAGGTGGGTACTTTTCCTTTGTCCTTGCAGTTTTTCTTTTTTAACCACTGCAAGAAGAGTTTTGCTTTTGAGCTGAGGACATCAATTTTCCAAAGATATTTAAAATCAGGATTATGGGAGCAAGCCCCTGGAAAGAGGCAGATAGTTATTTAACATTCACCCCCTTGCCGGTTTGTTTCTCCCTGAGACTTTYACCTTTTCCTCTGGAGCTCCACGGTTGTTGTCTTTGCAGGAGAGTTCCCAACGTTGCAGAACAAAATGCGCGCGATCCTGCGCATCGAGGTGGAGGCCGTGAGGTTCCTCAAGGAAGAACCCCACAAGCTGGACAGCTTGCTGAAGCGGGTGCGCACCATGACCGACGTCCTCACCATGCTCAGGAGGTGAATCTGTTTCCTAAACACTTTCCTGCAGCAGGCCTGGCTTTGGGTTCTCTCGGTCTCCCCAGAGTCAAGTGGTTTTGAGAAACACAAACATGTTTTCATTATTATATAAATTCTTGGCAGAGCCATCTGAAGGGAGATGGGATTAATCTTCTGAAGGGAGATCGGATTAATCTTTCCTGTGATCCTGTGTGGTTGTTCTGCTGTGACCAGCAGCCTGGGTTGTCTAGATGCTGTGACTGAATCCAGCTCATTCGGAATACTTCCCAATTTGGGGGATAACTGAATGCCACTTAATTGCAGTCATTTACAGTAATATAGATTAATAGAGAGATTATCAGACACTGAAAAGTGCGTCCCCAAAAATATACAAAATAACATAGGAAAGGTTTCTGAGTGGATACAGATAACCTAGAATTCAAAAGCCTAGGTTTTGGAAGGAATAACAAATATTTTTCAAAATTCTTGTGAATTCACATGAATCGTCTATTCTGTTCTTTGCAGATAAGATACTTTCTCTAAAGCTGAAGTACGTCATAAAAGTTGTGCACCTTAAGTGTCACTGTTTAGGTGTATTTAATATAAAGGCAAGAAACAGACGCTGATTCCTATGAGGCCATTATTGTGTTTAATTCCTCTTGAATACTCTGATTGAATCAGGCCAGACTCTCAAGGGTGGTGGTTGTTCCCAATTTTACTTAAATTACAGTAAAATTAAAGCCATAAGTGTACTGTTACTGCCATTATTTTAAGGAAGTTATGGTTGTCAGTCTTCCCCTATCTCCTGGATCCATGTAAATGGTTTTGTCACTATTAGCAAAGGAGCAAAACACTTTATGTAACAGATCTTGTTACAGATGTTTGAATAAAGGAGAAATTGATTGAACATTTGATGCATATATGAATGTTGAAGCTCAGCCATCTAACAGCTAATGGTCAGGAATTTGGGGCTCATTCTGCCCCAAACTCTTGACAGACAAGACCTTCCTGAAGCATCCTTTGACATTTTGTTCTGGCAACTTTCTAAACTGCTACCTCAGGTCCTGTATGACTATCAGTTTCCGTGCTGATAATACAGGAATCTCTTGTTTATCGTGTGGAAAAAAAAAAAAAAAAAAACAGCAATTGATTTCTGTTCTGCCTCTAAAATCAATCCTGTCTAAATTACAGGTAAATCTCTGAGGCTTTGTAAACATTTTAAAAGGCAAAAAGAACTAAGTTAGAGTGTACTGTTTAAAAATCTGAATCCCTGGCTTGAGAGGAAGCTATAAAATCACCCCAGTGGGTGCCTCAGGAAAAAAACACCATTTTGATATATCTGATGTAGGTGTTTTTCCCTTGCAAAACTTAGGGAGGGCTCCTCGTTGTTAAGCATTGCTTGTGACTGACCTGTGTGCTAACGTTGTGCTCTGATGTTGTGTCCCATTTGACTGGGCAGGCATGTCACAGACGGACTGCTGAGGGGTGTGGATCCCTCCCAAGCTGTGCAATACTCCACCATGGAGAAGGCCACCACAACTGAAGCTCTGAAGAACCAGGAGGAGCTCAAGCACAGCCCGGGGCACACGCAGCCAAACCTCACAGCAATTGCAGCCGAGTCCCAAGTGTCATCAGTCAAGTCAGAAGTCGTCCCCTTCTCCAACATGACGGTCCATCACGTGCAGAGCTCTCCTGTTGTCATCCATCAGTCACAGCACTCATCAGCCTTGGTCAACCACAGCCAGGATTCTCCTTCCCCAGCCAGCCCKGGTGAAGGCCCAGCAGGAAGCAGCCACTCCACAGCCTCCCCGCTGGAGCCAGCAGCAGGAAGCCAGGCCACCCAGGCCACCTCAGCCCCGCACGTCTCTGTCAATGGTGCCACCATGCAGAGCCTTTTCATCGAGGAGATTCACAGTGCGAGTACCAGAAACAGAGCCGTATCCATCGAGGTACGGGCTGTTCTCCTCAACCAGTTGCCTGCTCTTTTGGTCCAAGCTCCCTGTCTCACTCCTGAGAAGGAAGGCGGGATTTTCCAAAGCAACATTTCTGTGCTTGATCCCGAATTTCACAAAGCACTTCTGCAAGGGCCCTCAGGCTTAGATGTGACAGTGTATTAACATGTAACCAAAATGAGTCATTGTGTGTGTTTAACTTTTATAAAAGAAATGATTTTTTTTAAAATTGGCCTGTTTTTAAACAATAACACGTTGTTTAAGTATTGTTTGATAGCCCTTACGTGGGTGGATTTCAATCTCTGTAATTCTCCCTGTCCCTCTTTCTGTAGAGGTAAAAATGAGAGTAGGAAGGTTCAGTGATCTCACACAGAGATATCCACCAAACCCACAGCTGAACTCACATGCTTTATTACAGAAATGCACTTTAATCATCAGTGCAATATAGTAAGTCAGTGACTTTGATTTAAATTTTGCCTTTGTGCCTTTAGTGAGCAGCAGGCATTTTCGGTTTGGTTTGTGGTTGTGCTATATAGAGGCAGGAATAAATATACAATTAGAGCATTAATATATTCCTTTTGATGGCTGACTGYGACTGAAAGATTCTCTCCACAATGACCCATAATGTTTTTACACAGATTTTTAAAAGTGAATGATCACACAGAAATCAGAAAGATAAACAGAAGCTCTACTGTTTTTGTCTAGAAAGCAGAAAAGAAATGGGAGGAGAAACGACAGAACCTTGATCACTATAATGGAAAGGAGTTTGAGAAGCTCTTGGAAGAAGCCCAGGCCAATATAATGAAGTCAATTCCTAACCTGGAGATGCCTCCCCAGACAGTCACTGTGACAAAAGGAGATCCAGTGGAAAAGCTAGAAGTCTCGGGTAAGGAAATGGTGCCATGTAAGGAGTTGCTTATCTGCAAAGGAGAGGGGTTTTTTTTTCTATTTAATGAAATGGTTTCAGTTTACAGATTTCTATATTCTTGATCCTACCTATGAGAACATCTCTGAGAAAGAAGACAGGCCCTGCCGACAGGACACAGGATTGTATGTCCAAAGCACTGATCTCGCAGGCAGCACTGAGGGTAACAACTGACRTGAATCCCAGGTGCTGAAATCCAGAGTTTATTCTCTGGAGAGAAACACACCTTGAACAGAGGAGAGCAAGAATACACCTTGGTTTTGGCAGAGCTGGGAGTATCTATATGTTASTACACTGTATCTTTATCTAGTGGGGAATGTCCAGCTTTCCCTTTAAAGGTTTAGCATTACAGAGAGCTCTGGAAAAGAACCACAAGGAGTTGAGCACAAGATGAATGGTCTTGCCATCAGAAACTTAAAAACTCTTCTTATAGACGTACATGTTATCAAAGGAAGATCAAGACGTGCCTGAGGTTTCTGAGGGTGGGAAGCCTTCCAGTTTCACAAAGCAAGTCCCAGCGAGTTGCAGCAGTTGGAAGCTGAAGCTAGAAAAAGCCAGATGAAAAATCAGATATCGAATTCCAGCGTTCAGGGTARCTAATCGCTGAAGCAATTTTAGTTGTGAACATACTAGGTTCTCTGCCACTTCAAACCTTTAAGCAATGTTATGTTGCTTTCCCAAAGGCTGCTCAGACAGTCTCCGGGCATGATGCAGGAGTAGCTTGAACTCGCATTAAGTTAAAAATTAGACTGTTTCATCTTTCTGCTCTTGTTAACTTCATAGTTAGAGATAGAACCAGGGCTTTGGATTAGACGCTCAGGGGTCCACAAAAGCCCTGTAATTCTGTATAACTGCAGTTTTTGGGGGGAGTGGGTAGATATGGAGGAATGGCTTTTGCTGTAAGGATTCTGGCTGCCTGCTGTTTGCTATAGGTGCCCTGAGTTTCAAGCTGAGCATGGTCAGAGTGTGACAGAGCAAAAAAGAGCAAACATTGTAGTGGGGTGACTAAACAGAAATATCTAAGAAATATCTGCAGGACACATGAAGTAATCTGTTCTGCTCAGCACTGGTGAGCTCTTGCACAGAAATCCTCAATCTCAGTGTCTGATACCTTAAAGAAAACTGAGCAAACTGAATGGAGTCAAAAGGACATCAGTGATAATAACCACAGCTCTAGAGAAAACATGATTTCTATAAAGGGAAGGAGGGAAAGAAAGAAAAGAAGAAAGGATGGGTTTTGTTTGGCATGAGGAAAAGAAAGTGGAGGAAGGACTAGGCAAATAGTTTTTAACTACATAAATATCTGCTTAGAAAGGAAGGAGTAAATCTGCTTTATGGGTCTGGTGGATAAGGACTAGAAGAAATTTTAAATTGCWACCAGGAAGATTCAGGTTAGGTTTTAGGAAAAGCTTCCTAACAGTAAGGAAATTGGAGGCATTGAAGAAGGCTGTCTGAGGAAGAGAGAAGATGTCCATCGTAGGAGAAAACAGGTTGCACCAGCACTGATGAAGAACAAGAGACAGAGCCGAGCATGCTTCATGGCAGCAGGAGGATGGGGTCTCTTTTCCAKCCTATATTTTTTCACAATTCAACATGCAAACCCATGTCTGTCCCTCTTCAGAGTTCAAGGGGAAAGGAAGCCCTCTCATCCAAACCCTGGATTTACCTCTTGAGCTAGACATGAGACACTTGCAAAACTCTTAGGCAGATACCTAAGAATATAGGAGCATGAGAAAATCCCTGTTTGGTCGGAGCAATTGTCCACCCAAGTTAGTGCCCTCTCTCTGACCAAGGCAGAGAAGATACTGGTGGAGGCAGCAAAGGCATCTGGCCACTTTCTGCAGTCTGTTAGTACTGGCCCAGCTCTTGGACACGAGATGTTGAGTGACTACCCCAGCCTGCTGCTCTCCTTATCTGCTATGGCCTTGCTGTCCACGACTTCTCATTCTGAACCTCCTGCCACCACTTGCTTGCCCAGCCTCCCATGGCAGCAAGCTCCATAAATTCGTGATGCCTTGTGGCCTGTTTACATAAATGTGAATAGCATCTGGGAGGGCTGTTTCTATCCCCAGGATTTTGTTCTGGCCATATCTTTAGCACTGACCAGTTAGTGCTGCTTGGATGTTTATTGACATACAGATTTAATACAGATTTTGAACTCTGCAAAATAATTTTAGRATTCTGGCACCGTTGAGTGAGGTTACTGGCTATTAACGAAATTAACTCGGATAATGTGTGGCATGAATAGAAAACGTCAGGGAAAATAAATAGCACATGGGTGCAGTGAGCTGTGACAACATCTTGGTGCGGAGCACAGCAATAGAGAAGAMCTTTGGTAACTTGCATAGTTAACTAATCCATTTCCAGAATACAATTTTGCACAGTTTGTAGCCAGCAGATTTAGGGAGAAATTTGATGAGATCGAGACATTTGCCTTCTGTTCTGCATAATGAATCCTATAATAGTTACATAAATAAGTTGAGGGAATAGCAGAGCTTTTCCTTAATACCTGATTAAATATCTCGCATGTCACCTAAATCTTCTGCAGCTCAAGAAGGAAATTTCAACACACTACAGCCTTTGTTGTAAACTGAGAAACATATGGGAAGAGACCACCCCACCTACCCTGCACTGCAGAGGACATTTGGGCCATAAGTTTGGGGAGTCCTTTGCTGGCTTTGCTACAGAGCTCATATATAGTGACAGTATATGTTATTGTAGCTGGTCTCCATACAGAATCTGACTATGTGTCTGAAATGACTTTCTGAGAAACAAATTACTTTGTGCAGTTTTGCACATGATTCTATGAATACTTGTTTCATCTCCTGACTATAGCTCATCTTTGTTATCAAGATTATTCAGGGAAAAATATGAGGAATATCCCTAAAAAAAGTGCTAGAAATTGGGCTCCTTCATCTCTCTTTGTACCTTTGCGTGTGCAATGTCCTGATTTTTGCAAGTACTGAGTTACCAGTAGCTTCCAGTAAAGACAGTTTGCTTGCCTGAATACAAATGCTTCCTCAAGGAAGACGTAACTATTTACATGTATTTTTACATATTTACATATATTTTTTACATATTCACATATATTTGCGTATATTTTTAAGACATTCTGGATCTTTTTTGTGCAAATATAAAGCTATATGACTAGGGTATTAGAGTCCAGTCTGGCTCCACCTGGTGGGGAGCACTTCAGTTCAGTAGAAGAGCTGGAGATTTTCTGATCTGCTGTTGAAGATCTTATTTACACAAGTGCCAAGCCCCTTGGCACCAGAGAAGGTTTTGTAAGGCAGCAAGTTTAATCACGACCCTGGGCTCCGCCCCAGTGAATTGTACATTTCCATTTGGTTCTGTCTCCTCAAACATGCTGGAATTGCTCAGCCAAGGAAGAAAATATTAGAGCAAAGCCTTTTCATCTGAGATTTTCCTCCAAAGGTTCTTCCACACCAATCCCTTTGGACTAGGGAAATAAAAATGTTTAGCAGGGAGGATAGAAACCCAGCTCGCGAGCGCTGTGTCTTGCCACGTCGTCGTGGTGTTGCCTGTGAGCAAAGCCTGTTGCAGCCTGTTGCAGCTCCTCCTCGGGAACCCCAGCGGGGGAATGAGAGCAGCATTGTGCACCTGCCACACTCCCTGACCATTTCTGTTAACTCGATTTCTCCCTTTCATTTCCCACTCTGAAGACAGAGGTGAGGGGGTTTCTCACAAATACGAGAGATGGTAGAAATCAATCTTCCCTCTTGCTGCCTGTGTCACGTGTCCAGCCTTGTCCCTTGTGAGTGCAAGGAAAGATTTGGGGTTCTTGCAGCCAGACCTGCCTCCAGTTTCGTGTTGAGGGGTTGACGAGACCCCTGAAGGGGCAGGGATTTGCGGACACCGCACGTCATAACCTGCTAAACACCATCTTAGGGATCGAGTTTGATTTTCTGGCAGGAGATCAGAGCAAATCTTACCTTGCCCTGGGAGAAGTACATGGGGGTCACAAAGAACTCGGTGGTGTGTGTTGACAAAAGATGGGGTGCAATGTAAAGYGTATCTGGAAATTATTCCTGTTGCAATCCTGCAATTACTAGATAACCGGGGTGGGGTGTAATACAAGGGAGCATTTCTTTAAGCTTAAGCAGCTTTGAAGAACATTTGAGCTAACGAGGGAATAAAGATGAGGCTGGGTCAGACCAAGCCTGTGTCCAGCCCTGGTGCTGTTTCTGACAGTGGCTGTGCAGTGCACAGAGGACACTGTCACAGCCCCAGATGTGMAAGTTATGCAATAGCTTGCCCAGAGGGAGTGCTCCCTCTTAACCCTAAACAGCTGGGTAATCCTCAAAGCAGTTTTTTTAATTTGGAGTTATATTTATTCCAGCTGTTTATGTAACATGCTTAGTAGTTGCATCAGGATCATTCAGTCACTCTGGAAAATAAACAGTGTAAAGAAAAGTGTGAAAACAGTGGCTGTTGCCATGTATGGTGCTCGGTCTATGACCAGAAACACATAGTGGGAAGTGGGTATTTCAGCAGGATAATGCTGATTCTGGAAAAAAATACAGACTGGAGATGATGAGGAAGAGGAGGTGGGAACTGCATGGGCAAGCAGTTGTGGCCAGAGGGGGAATGCCAGTCTGAGCAACCGGTCTCTGGGAAGACACCCTTCAGAAAGCAAGGGCTGATGCTGCTCTGCTGCTGGGTGAGGTGTTTCAGTCATTATGGGTTAGGAAACTGCACAGAGTCACTGTGTTATAATTCAAAGGGGAAATGGTAAATTCCTGAGAGAGYTGGAAGTAAGTAAGTCAGAATAAATTCTGTCTGTGAGGAGCAACAAGTGCAATTGCCCCAGGCGCTCCCTGCCCTGCCCAGTGGCCAGAGGTGCTGAGCACAGCAGGAAGGCTCCAGGTTTGGTTCTTGCTGGTGCTTGCATCGCTGGGCCCATTTTCAACGGAGGATACAAGTCTGCTCTGTAGCAAGGCACTCAGCTGAACCTGTCCCTTGCTTGGAAGTTATGGTTCCCAGAAGCGTGCTGAGCTCTCATGCTTCTACACACAAGGCTGAAATCCCAGGCACAGTGACATGGCAGGCAGCAGCTTCGTGGCAAATTTCTAGGTGAAGTGACCTGACTCACTGTGCAAACACAGAGCTGCTTGTGTTCATTGGAGGCAGGTCCACTTGAACGCCAAACGTGTTTCTGATAGCAGCATGCTGAGCAGCAGGACCTTTAGAGACAATATTGTCTTTCTCTCCAGCTTGTGCAGGGGTGCAAACGCTTCTTTCCCTCCTTTGCTCTAGGGATGGTCACATTGTGTTGCCCTGTTCTCTTGCAGAAGAGCTTCATGATGCAGAAGAGGGGAGCGACAAGCTGACCAAGTCCCCGCCGCCTCCGCCGCCGCGGCGCAGTTACCTGCCAGGGTCTGGCCTAACCACAGCGAGATCGGGAGACGTCATCTACGCCGTCAGGAAAGAGGCAGCTGCTGTCAAGGTTTGATGATTCAAACTCTAAGCAATCAGACTGCTGCTGAATTCCCAGACGTGGGCTTGTCTGTAAACCACAAGATAAGTTGAGACAGGGCTGTGTCCTGGAGAGCTACTGAAACCACTTGCCAGGAAATGCTGCTCTTGGGGCAAAAGTGCCAGTCAAGTTTGATCAGTTGTGTTTGCAGAAGTCTTAACCTTGCATCCCTGAGCTCCTAACGATGCAGAGGGCAAGTCACAACCACTTTCATCCAGAGCAGTAAGAACGTTAGAAATAAAAAGAGCACCTCATACGGTTGGGGAAGATCAGCTCAGAACTGAGAGAGTTCACAGAAATATTGTCAGTGATTCTCTTTGGGCTTCCCTTCCCAGTGTGTTCTATTCCTTGCAAGAAGGGGAGGGAGGCCTGGCCCTTTAAAAGCTCTTTATTGCATATATATGCAATCACATCATCAAGATTGGTTTCTTTTGAACTGATGAAATAACAGTCTTCTAGATCAGAGCATTTAGGAGAGGACCTTTACACCAGGGGAATTGCAGTGGGGTTGAAGTTGCTGTGTTTGCTTTGCATCAGGGGGCTCGGCTGTATTGGCTGTCTGAACTTCTCATCCCCTTCTAGGAATGCAGTGAGGACACTGGGCAAACAGCACAGTCCAAAGCCCCTAAGGAGGATCAGGCCGTGTCTCGGAGCGCRGGGCTTGCTGCAGCATCCTCTGCAAAAGACGAAGATGAAGAAGAAGGAGATAAAATAATGGCAGAACTACAGGTAGGCCCTTCATCTTCACCTCTAGCCCAGGATATGAAGGAAGATAGCTCTGCCGGTCTCATCTGCTCCTCATTCATTACCCTGCATGGTGCCACGTTACGTAAATAACATCCACTTTTTCCAAGAGATGAGAGTGTTCCAGGATACTGGCATTACCATAGGTGAATCCTTCCAGGCACACCTGTGGGTGGGACTGCAGGGAATATCTGTTTGCTGTGGTCACTTCTGTGGCCTTGTGTTCCTTGTCACTGCTGTTAGGGATGGGAGCAGAGATCAGGGAGAYTGTTTCTGTCAGGCTGTGCTCCCCTGCTCTGCTCCACAGCCCAGTTTTCGTGTTTCCTGGAGCACTTGATGTTGCAGCATTGGCACTCACGTGGCTGATGTGCTGCTCTGGCCGTGGCCCAGGAGCTGCTGTGCTCCCTCACGTGCCCAGCCWGTGCCCAGCAGCACAGGCACCACTGCTGCCCTCATGTTCAGTCACCAAAGAACCAAAGACAGACAAATGGAGCCATGTCGGTCAACACAACGTGATGGAAAATAGATCTGTCAAGGGAAACAGYGCTCTGGTCAGGTAACAGGTTAGACTGCATGGAGGAGATTGCACCTGTGTGTTTTTTCTGAAAGATGTTTGATCAAATATCTGACATTCTGGTTAAAATCTGCCGCCACCAAGTCTGCAAAAATACCCACGAGACGACTGAGGGCTCTGAAAGTGCTGTCAGTGCTGCAGGTGTGGGCACTCAGGTCCCAGAGGGATCAGCCATGTCTGTGCCACCCTGTGTTTTGATCAGTGGCTTAGAAGTACATTTAAACTCCTTACTGCTTAAATCAGCTTAAATCTTAAATGATGAACGATGAGAGCAGAGAGATGATAGCAATCAGTTAATGGTCATAATACACTTGAATTCACTGAAAGGCAAGGTCCTCATGGAGAGCAACAAACACAGGCCAGACCATAAGGGCAGGTCTGTGAAAGGAGCAGGAGCTGCAGCAACACTCGCTGCTGCTCCGAGGGCAGCACTGCAAAGTTAAAGTCTCCTCAGGTGTTCATGTGAGAACCGGAGTGATTTTATTTCTAGTTTGGGGATCAGTGTGATCAGGCTGGGTCTGCTGCGCCCACGTCTGTGTGTCCATGCGTGCTCTATTTGCAAAGGCTGGTACAGAAGGTCTGGAAGTGAACAGACCGCCCTGCCAAGGTAATCGTGGTGTGCACTGTGCAGCTAATCATAACATCGTGCAAAGTGCCCATTGCCTTTTTCATCTAGCAGATGCTTGAGCTGCTTGAGCAAGGCAAACCATATTTAAAGGCTGCTTTAGAGGTATTTCAGAGCAAAGGTGATAAATTACTCAGGAAAATAGTGGCTTCTTCACCACTTAAAATCTGACGGCCTTTGATGATGCCTTTGTGGGTGACACCCTTATCTCAGAGATATGTTGCTGGTCCCACAAAGGGGTAAAAGCCTGGGGGATGTATTGTAGGAGCAGAGGGGCTGGTTGTTCTCACACTCCCAGAGGTCCCATCTGCTCTGGCCTATGAACATTTGTACATATAAGATGTGGTGGAGAACTAGCAGAAAAGCCACACACTGATTTTTGCACTGTTTTTTATGTTATTATTATTGATTCTCTAATTTTTAATAAACATGCAATAGATACAAGGAGTGCAATCTTTTAAAAAGGCCCTGACTTTGATCTGTAGTTAAGGCTCTTCATTTCAGGAGAGCTGCCAGCAAGAAGTAGGTTTCCCTACTCTGAGCCCACCGAAACGCTGCAGCGTGCGGAGGTGCGTGTGGTGCCGCAGGAGCAGCTCCCTCACAGAGTCACAGAGTGGCTGAGGTTGGAAGAGATCTCTAGAGATCATCTAGTCCAACCCCCCTGCTCCAGCAGGGACATGGGGCACAGGGTGGCAGCCAGGYGGGTTTGGAAGATCTCCAGAGAAGGAGACTCCACAGCCTCCCTGGGCAGCCTGTGCCAGGGCTCTGTCACCCTCACAGGAAAGAAGTTCCTCCTCACATGCAGATGGAACTGCCTGTGTTTCAACTTATACCCATAATACAGCAGAGAGAAGCTCAAGGAAAACAAGGAGAAACCCAAGGAGTCAACCCTGGGGAAACCCAAGGGAACAAGATAAAAGGCTGCAAAGCCTTTCTGTAAAGCCCTGCTCTGGGGCTTGGTGGTGCCTAACTCACGTGCTGAGTTTTTTCTGGAGCAGGAGGAACCCGGAGGTCATTATCACCATCCAGAGCACACGTGAGGCTGTAGTTAAGATACGAGTCTCCAAGGCAGAAGTTTTAATAATAGATTATTTATAGGGAGTAGAGTTATGTAGTTCCTATATGATGTGCCATGAGACAGGATGAACTTGGGATCTCAGTGGACAGCAGGGTATTATACATCTAAGACCTGAATTGAATGCCTAAGCCCAGCTGCTCCCCCTTTCTCAGCACCTTCCTGCAGGCAGGGCTTAGGCCATTTGGCAGACAAGAACAGTTAGGAAAGGAAAAGATATTTCAGCTGTGCCTGTCCCCATTCAGGGGACTAGGAAACCACTCAATACCCTCCAGGAAGGGAGCTCAGAAAGCATAAGGGAAACACAGAAAAATGTTTGGGAGCAGTAAGTGGACTGAAGAGCTTTGAGATTTGATTATTGTAAATATGATATCTTAAACTTAGTCATTAATTGATGTGTGATCAAGTGATGTGTAATGGGAATTTTGAGGGGATCAGCCAACTACTGGTTCTACCCTGAGGCCAAAGTTTTCCAAAGCTGCCATGAGCTCCCTAGTTAAGTCAGGATAATTTACAACACCTCTGCATACCTCAGTTTCCCCATCTATAAGAACAGTAATCAAGCTCGTGTCCCTGAAGGGGACATGGAGATCAGTTGTGAACTGCAGAACAGCCATGGCAAATTGAGGGCATCCCTGTTTCTCTTAGCTGATAGCTTCGACCCTCCATTATTTTGTGGGATTCTAAAAGATACAGGTGAGATGTGAAAAAATAAATGCTGTATTTGTAGTTGGTCATTTCCAGAGGTTTCTGTGCAAAAGCTACCCGGCCTCCTGATAACTTGCAGTATTTATTTCCTAGGCTTTCCAGAAGTGCTCTTTTATGGATGTAAACTCAAACAGTCATGCTGAGCAGTCCAGAAACGATACTCATGCTAAAGACATAAGGCCTGGGACTTTAATGCATCACAAGGAAAAGAAGGTAACAAGTGGTGCTTGCTCACGTGCCACCTGGTCTGGCGTAACCTTCTTTCCTTGTTTCAAAACTAATCTAATACCTCCTGCCCTGTTCTCTCTATCCCTCCTCCACTGCAGCCCAGTGGTTTTCTTCCTTTCATCCCAGTAGGATCAGAAACGTGTAGATGGAGCGTTGTATCGGTGTACGTGTTGCCTAACCGGCTGTGATACTTATATAAAGATTGCACAAAGAAGATTATGAGAAGTTATAGAAGGGTCCATCAAGTTTCCATCTTAGAGATGCTGCCGCCTCTTGAGCGAGCCTCTCAGTGCTCGTGTGGCAGTGGGGGAATGGGGAGGCACCTCTGCTAAGCCCTTCTCCTTCCGTGAGGCAAATCGGTGATTCCTCTCAGTATGAAGGGCCACTTTGGAGATTTTTTGTTTCGTCTTGCTTTGTCTGTTTTCCTTTTATTCAAAAATAGTTATTAGATATTCAGAAATCACATTCTTTTTACTGGGAGACAAAGTGGATGGTCCAAAATGTCCCTCTTTCTGCAAGATGGGCCAAAGCCTCAGCCTTAGGCACGGGATTCCTGCGGGACGCCCTGCGGCAGGGGCCGGCTGCAGGTTGTCGGGGCAGAATTTCCCCGYTGTGTCTGGCCGGGAGCTGCTGTTGACACTGCTCTGGCTCGGTGACAGTGAGCGAGCAGCGTGAACAGCAGGCCCGTGGTTCTGCCCTTTGGAGGGCGTCTAGAGAGGCTCTTCAGAGAGAGCCCAGGAAGGGTGAATTGAACCGTTACGGTTTCAGGGGAGGCCGTGCGTGCGGGACAGCTCCTCAGGCAGCCAAACACCCCTCTGCAGTGAAGTGGGGCTGTGGTGACAGGGAGAACACAGCGAATCAGCCCAGCATTTCAGCTCTGCGGGTCATTTTTTCCTACCATGTTTGCAACCTGTAAATACAGCATAGGCCGTAGCTCCACAAGCTCTTTACAGAAGAAGTTGCATTGTRGCCTCATTTAACAGAAACTGAGGCAGAGGGAAAGGGACAGTGGCCCTCCCTAGGTAGCCAGGGCAGAGGAGAACCCAGTTGTTCTGACCACAGCGAGCTACGTCTGCATAGGGCAATGCAGTTGTTGTAAAATATACTGTGACACCTAAATGGTGATGCCTGATGTGTTACTGGTGTGACAGTCCTTCCACAGAGCTGCTTCGCTCAGGGAGCACATTRTGCACAAGGGCTTGGGGCTGCCCACGCAGCAGCTCTGGTCCAAAGCTGACACCACCCAACTGGGCCAAGATACAAGGAAGAAATTGCTTTCTTGTTGAGAGGATGACTATATTTTAGAGCGAAAAAATAACACGGCTCTCTCTATATTCATCCAGACTGCTACTAGCATCAGATTGCAAGGGTCGTGTTGTCGCACCAGAGCCTGGGTCAGCCCCTGAGGCAGGTGCTGTAGCACAGGTGCTTCTTTGATAGGTGCTGCCCTGTAATTGTCACAAACTGCTGCTTATTGGAGTTGGAATAACACAGACTCCAGGAAATTGAGAGTGATGAGCTGTGTTTTGTCATCGGATATGACAGTGTGGGTTACTGGCTTTAGATAATTAGCCTTATGGTGACAATAAGCTTATAGAGAATTAGTGGGGGGTTTTGCTTTTTTTTTTATCAAGAAGCAGCATTGCTAAAATGAGATATATTGTGCAATGAAATGCGAAGATGTTRCACTGCTGCTTGCAATAGGAAGTGTTACTTGCTAAAAAATAGACTACAGAAATGGGAAATGAGTCACAGAGTCTGGATATTCAGGGCAACAAGTGCCTTCATATGCAGTGGCCAAACTGTGGGAACGCTGCCACGGAGCGGGAAGCTGCTTAGCCAGCGCGGGCCTGGCACGAGCAGCAGCCCCGGCGTTTCACTCTGTTGCCCACTGCGGCCTTCTTGCTGCCAACAAGGCTCATCCTCGGTAGTGRTGATCTGTAAACCTGGTCTACGACTTTCTTCCTTCTCACAGTGTGTGATTTTTTTCTGTGTAAAATACTTGCATATAAGAGAACAGCACAAGAGAAACTGCGTGTGAGAAACCCTGTGCATGGGCAGTGCACGAGCTCGCATGGGCTCCCACTGAGGGCCAGCGAGCCCCAYACTGGGCTGTCCACTGCTGCACTGCCGCTCGTCCACCTCAGCTGCTCAGCACGTGTTGCTGCTACTGCCAATACAGCGTGTCCTGCCGGGGCGTTCGGCGTCAGGCCGAGGTGTCAGGCCGAGGCACTGCCCTCCGCCCCGGACCTGTGGGCAGGCAGGGCCTCCGCGCYGGCCGCAGGCCCCAGCGCGTCGCTCCGCTCCCGCCCTCCTCCCCACGGCTGGCCACAGCGGCAGGGATGTGTCCCACGTAAGTGGCACCACACGCAGGTTCCCCAACGTGTGGGATGTTCCACAAGTGAAACAAAGAAATTCCTCTTTTCCAGCCTACTGTTAATTAATAGCATCTCCAGGTGCAAAAAAAAAAGATCCCTTAACTTTACATCTCTGGGAATCTGCTGCTTTTGAGCTAGGGGATGAGCTTTCTGTGGGCGCTTCGGAGCCGCTTTTGTAAGTGAGTGGATCATCTGTTTCATTCTGCACGTTCAAAAGTGCAGGCTGTCTCTGTTAATTTTGGAGGTAAGAGAAACTTTTAAGTTGTGGGGAGGATTTAGAAATGCTCAACTATGACTGTGACAAATCATCACAGCTCAGGTGGAAGGAGCACTGGAAACGGCCAAGTTACAACCTGAAAAACACTTTTTTCCGATACACAACTTACTGTCCAGGCTAGCCAGGGTCTGTCATTCAGTGCTGCAGTGACCTAGGGAGCTGCAGCGACCATCTACCAGCCCTCACAAACGAGACGCACTTTCATGGGTCCCAGAGAACTCACTCAGATACTGATTCTTTTCAACCCCCATCGTATATAACTAAGGATTTTGTTTTACCTGAAAAGTAAGCTGGTCAAGAGAGGGTTTTGTTGGATGTAACCAGTGTGTTTTGGGCTCTTCTGGAGGCCTTCTTAAACCAGGAGTCCTAGGGTGCACCCCATGCGTAGCACAGAGCAGTAACATCATACACTGTTCTGCCAGAATTTGGAATTTTGCCCTAAAGAGCTGCAGGAATCAGATGCCAACTTCAGACATGTCTCTGCGGCTGTAAACAGAGTGGTGAGTTCCTGAGGGCTGCGCTTCCCCTGCGAAAATGATGATTAAGTTGGGGGCGAAAAAGTCCTGCAAAAGTGACAGCCCTGAATAACTAAGTAATCCGACTTTCCCCCGTAGGTGTGTGGGGCTGCAACAGGACATCCCTCAGATAGTGATCATCCTAAGGAGAAGAGGGAAGGGAGAACTGAAGAAGAACTGGGTTCTGATTCATCCAGCAGAGCTGACAATAAAATTGTCTTTACAATGAATGACAGTCCTACGCTTAGCAAGGGCTTGTTGGTAGACAGTAGAGACTATTCTAGCAAAACCCTCCAGAATGTGAGCACAGAGCTGTCTGGTGGCAGTTTGCCAGAGGATGACAGAAGAAGAGGGCCTCAAGATACYTCAGGATCCCATTTTCCAGCTGCTGAAACTGGAAAGCAGCAGCCAAGCTACGGACTCTCGTGGGAGGCTCCGCAGGGCCCGGGCGAGCCCCTGCAGAGCGCRGCCCAGCGAGTCCCCGTCGGCAGCTTTGCCCCCGTCGTGAGGCAAACGCTGGAGGCCGCGGCGCCTCCCAACTCCTCCCAGGAGCAAGAGCCACCTACAGCCAACCACAGCCAGGTCATGCTGAGAACCAAAGTGTCTCGGAGCAATAGTATGAACTACGTGGAAGAGACAGACTCTCCTGCCAGCTCTCCGAGCGAAGACAGCCCCCCCACAGAAAATATTGCCTTCATGATCACCAAAACGGCTGTGCAGGTCCTCTCGAGTGGGGAGGTCCATGATATAGTGAGCCGGAAGGGAGGAGATGTGCAAACGGTGAACATTGATGCGCGGAAGGACGTGGCACTGGAGAAGGAGCGCCCGGAGAACACGGACAGTGAAGAGCCAGTAGTGTGTCTGGACAAAAAACCGGTCATCATCATTTTTGATGAGCCGATGGATATCAGGTCAGCATATAAACGCCTTTCTACTATATTTGAGGAGTGTGATGAGGAGTTAGAGAAAATGATGACAGAGGAAAAGATAGAAGAGGAAGAAGAGGAGGAAGAAAATGAAGCACATGAAATTCCTGGCATCCAGAAGGAAGAGCCACTGGTAGTTAGTGACGGAAAAGCAATTGCAGCGTATTCAGCAAGTCATGGGCTCAGTCAAGAGTATATGTTTAACCTCCAGTCATCTTCTGACTCTGCAGAAACACAAACTCCTGAGGATCAGGAGAACATAAAGACCAGTTTTAACAAATACAGTAAAATTTACGGGCTGAACACAGAGGCGAGCTTGGACTCTGCTGATCAGTTTGGAAGCAGGCAGGATTCTAAGAAAAAATTTAAGTTTAAATTCCCTAAAAAGCAGCTGGCTGCCCTGACCCAGGCAATTCGCACAGGCACCAAGACAGGGAAGAAGACCCTGCAGGTCGTGGTTTACGAAGAGGAAGAAGAAGATGGCACCCTAAAGCAGCACAAGGAGGCGCAGAGGTTTGAGATCACAAGGTCTCAGCCCGAGGCCGCGGACAGAAGTGCCGGTGGGAAGCACGAGGCGCCCGGCAGGCCCGCGGCTCCGCTCTCCAGGACCGACGAGATCCGGCAGAGCACGTACCGCACGCTGGACAGCCTGGAGCAGACCATCAAGCAGCTGGAGAGCACCATCAGCGAGATGAGCCCCAAAGTCGGCCCTGAGAGCCCACCGAGCCCTGAGAGAAGCGCTGGCCCCTTCTCTGCCCACATAGCCCCCGCGAGCCCAGCTCCAGAGCTGGCAGTGCTGGATGAGAGCCCCGCTGGCGCAGAGCCCCCTCCGCCAGTCCCGGCCGCGTCACGTAAGGTACCTTAGCCTCCGAAATCACAAAATCCAGCCGCTTTCTAAAAAACCTGCGATAATCACCGTAAACCAGAGGGTCTTGTGATTTGTTTGCTTCCTTTCAGGTGGCTTGTCTGGTCTCCCCATGAGGTGTCTAACAGCTACTGAGCGTTGTTTTTACCTTTGCTGCTGATTGGTGACGGGCAACGCCGGGGAGCTGGGTCAAATAATCCGCTGTGTGAAATGACAAGTGTCACTGACGTGGAATCCAGTTTGATCAGTAGTTGAGCAGTTTCCTCCATTTGATTCTTGGCATTAACACCTGTGGTGTGACTCCTGAACTCTGCCCTGCATGTAGTACTGCGGCTTTTAAAATTTCATTCATTTATTTACTTTTRCGCATGACGTGCGGCCTCCTCTCCCAACACCCCAGTACTGATGAGGCCCTTTCCTTGTCTCCCCTCCCTGCCCTCCAACCCTTCCCACAGGGCTCGAGCGYGGCCTCGCAGACGAGCAGGATGCCTGTGCCCATGGCTTCGAAGAGTAGGCAAGGAAGCATGGAGAAAGCCAGCAAGCAGCACAAGCTCCAGGACCCACGCCAGTACAGACAGGTAGTTTTACCCTAAACCCGCCCTTTGGATGGACTCCTAGTGTTGTCTGTTGTTCAAAAACGGCGGTAACTGACTGACACGATACCAAATACCGGCGGTGTCTCTTTCAAGCGAGGTCTAACCGGACGTCCTGGATCCTGGGGGCATGAGAGTATCTAATGATCTTTTCACCATACTTATGCATGCACGTCTGCAATAAAACACCTGCTCTTTTGTTTCTTCCCCCTTCACTCCGGTCCTCGGCAGTTCTTCTGAGATGTCACCTAGCTGGTTCCTTCCCCCTTGGTAAACGCGGCGGTTCCGTGGGAGCGTTGCTGTTCGGAGGCCCGTAGCGGCGCCGCGCGTACTAACCGGGCGCTGTTCTCCATGGCGTTGGGTGCACGTTGCCTCTGCAGCGAGACGTGTCTGTTCACACATTAACAGCAGCCCCGAGCATGGCCAGTGCAGCGAGCGGGCTGTAAACCACCCATCGTGAGCGGCCACGAAAGCTTCGCGCCTCCCGTCCGCTCTCCGCAGCCTCCGTTGGGCGCGTTGGGTTTTCTGCCAGGTCCGGGCCGCRGCCGCAGGACTCGGGTCGCGACCTGTTCGATCCTGTCTGCGGTAGGGCCCTTTTCCCAGCTCCCGTTGATGTGTCTTGTTACTGGCTTTCTGACAACCTGTCTCCTGCCGTCTTTATTTGCAGGCTAATGGAAGTGCTAAGAAAGCTGGTGGGGACTATAAGGCTACTTCCCCTCCCCTACCTGCTTCTAAGATCCCAGCCTTTTCTCCCACTTCTGGGAAGAGCAGCTCCGCGGCCGCTCCCAGCGGTGACAGCCCTAACCCCCTTCCCGCGCCCGCCAAAACCCCCGCTCCCGCCTCTAACCTTCTCGCTGCTCAGACAGGTCGCGCCCCCCACCCCGCCTCCCTGATCCCCTCCGTGGCCAACGGCTCCTCCAAGTTCCCAAGCCCGGCTTTCCCTGGCAAGGGCCACCCGCCGTCCTTCTCGCTGCAGACACAAAATGGCCGCCCGCCCCCCGCCGCCTCCTCCCTGTCCTCCGCCTGCCCCGCTGCGCTGAGCCCGCCCGGCAGGAGCGTCCGGACCATCCACACTCCCAGCTTCACCAGCTACAAGGCCCACAACGGGAATGCCGGCAAGTCCGCCCCATCTGCGGCCAAGGAGCCCTCCTAAAGGCTGAGCGCGCCGCGTGCCCAAGCGCACCAGGGCTCTCGGCTGTTCCTTTCRGTTTGCTTTATTATTATTTTTGGTCGTTGGTCCCAATCACCTGCAGCCAATATTTTAACCAGGGAATGTAACAGTTTTGCTGGAGGCTTAATACTAATCATGTGCTCAATACTGGATTAATACCCTAGGTGATTAGAGTGAAGTTTTTCTTTTTAATGTGTAAAACGTTGTTGCTGTTGTTAATGCTCACGGACCCTTCCCCCCTCCCCAGCAGCAGCCCCGCTCCCCAGAGTGCGAGTGAGGCTGAGTGTGAGTGCCYGGGGGTGAGTGGGGAGCTGGGCCGTGAACCCTGCAGCAAGCGGGTTTGTATAAAGCTATTTTTCATTACGGGGACTAGAAGCAAGCAGAGATATACTAAAGTGTGATGAAACACAGCTGTAAAACTGAAAACTAAAGTATTTTTTTTCTTTTATTTTGGTGTTATTTAGCTTTGTTACAGATTTCTATTTTTGTCAACAAATGTCATGGTTCCTTTCGAGCTCCTTTTGCCAAAACATTTTGATACTAAGCTGATGTACATTTGGAGTAGTATGCGGGACAGTAGCCCTCTACACACGGAGCAGAGCGTGCGTATGAGGCAATCAACCTATTGCACTGCCGGTCAGATTATATTTAAGATTTGCCAAGCCAAGAAAAAAAATAAATTGTTTTACACATCTAGGTAGTGGCTGGTTATTTTTTTCTTTTCTTTTTTTTTTCCTCCCTTAGCTAAATCCACCCTTTTCTTTCAGTTTGATTTTACTGAGACCTGGTAACCTGTTAATGTATTGCGTTGTGGATTTTAAAATGTACACTTCTGTACTGTTCTGTATACTGGCAAACTTTTGTACATATCTATAAATATATATAAATAAATAAATACTGTATGTGGCTGGGCACATAGAGTAGTTTTACCACACCAAAGTTAATTTTTATGCATGCTTTCAAAATATATATGGGGAAGAGTTAAAAAAGATGGAGAGCAGAAAGGAAAAAAAGCAACCTGCCTGCATAGAGCTCATGGTTTTGTAAATAAATTTATTTGTATGACACCATAATGTAATATACAGAACTATGATAAGCAAAGATCTTTACAGAAATAAAGGGCTGCATGCTTATAATTCTGTATTTTGTCACCAGTAACTTTTAGAAGGGTCTGAAATAGCATTTAAGGGGTTTGCCTTGGGGAGTTAAAYCAGCAGTGGAAAAAGTGACTTTCTTTCTTTCCCCCAGAGCAGAGCTGTACAGAAGCAGTGGACTCCAAGGTACAATCCGCAGCTTTTCCCAGGGCAGAGCTGCGCGGCCGAGCGGCGGGCGCTCAGTTTTCATGGCAGGAGGTGTCGCCTCTTCCCTCTTCAACCACCCGCGCAGGTTTAGTCCACACGGGACACCTGAGCTGTGTTTCACGGCTGCTCCCTCGGACACCGGCCCCCTTCCCAGGCTGGAGTTAAAGACTATCCCCATTAGCCCCAGGTACCTCGGCCYGCGGTGCGGAGGCGGCCGTGCTGCAGCAGCGGGAATGCTGCAGTGGCCCTGGCGGGACAGACCCTCAGTGCTCGGGGAAACAACCAGGGGCTGAAGCTGCTCAGCAGTGCCCAGAGCTCTGGGGATGGGACCAAAAGCGGCGTTTCTGTCCCCATCGGCTCAGGGTCACCCCTCCGTGCGCCCCAGCTGCGAGGCAGCTCTCCTACCAAGCCTGGAGACGCACAGGGAGGGAACACGGGACTAAGGCAGATACGACTTAAAATCTCCCAGCTGGAGAGCCTGTTACCTGCACCACTTACTTCAGGCCGCAGTCCTGTTTTAATCCATTCCCTGCTCCCAGCCACCCAGYGAGTTGCTCTTCCTTACACGTGCAGGCACAGTCCACTCACTACAGTTAAAAAAACAAACAAAAACAAACCAACCCGCTCTCCAAGGCTTTTCCTAGCTGATGGTGTGTGTGTGKGGGGRGTCACATTTCCAACTTTCTGAATGGACCAAGTGGTGCCAAGTCAGATAATAAAGACAGGAAGAGATTATCAGGGCTGTGAGGGATGCTAGTGGGGACCACAAGGCCTTCGGAGCTGGAAGATGCTGCAGATCTCCTACTAGATCCCTTGAAAAGCATTCCAAATTAAACCACTGACCCTCCAAACTAGCAAATGCTGCTTAAAGAAAGATGTTATGGAGATACAAATGCTATCACTAACAAGACAGTTTTTCCTTTATTTATTTGTTTTCCTATCAGCTCCAAGCTTGGGCCCATTTCTAATAACTTGTAACTACAGAGCTCCATGCACTCTTCCAATTCTTAAGTATTTTCCTGCTGATACGAAACCTGACAAAAACTAGTAAAAAGGCAATGGGCAGGAAACACAAGAAAATCCACTCAAATATAAGGAAAAACCCCTTATATTTTTTACTGGGAGGATGGTTGAAAATTGGAGCTGTTACCCAGCGAGCCTGCCTCACCCTGGGAGACACTYGGACCCAACTGGACGTGGTTTGGGCCACAAGAAGGGGGCTGAACCTGGCGGCCTCCAACGCTGCCCTCCAACCTCAGCCCTTCGGAGCAGCTGCTCCCGGTGCTCCTAAATCCCGGCACCCACCTCCAACACCAGAGCGCAGCTCTCTACAGCCACTGCCCTTCATTCCTAGTGAGACTGCTCCAACAGAGCCCAGTACGACCGTGTCCTCCTCCCTCCCGGCGGATCTCTCCGCTCACCTCACTCTCAGCCTGGCTCCCTTCAGGCCCAGGCGGTTTGACCTCCCCTCCCGCTCAGGGGCTGCCTCGTGGCCTCCTTCCCTCCCGTCTCCGCTGGCCCCATTAGCTCCAGCAAGATCCAACCTGCCCACACAGGGGACAGCGGCCACCCCCACCCCGCTCCACCACCAACGGCCCCGGCTTCCTCCAGGCTCTTCCCACAGCCGAGTCCGGCTGCTCCGCAGCTTCCATGGAGCTCAGCAGCTCCAGGAGGTACCGCTGAGGCTGCCAATGCCCTTGCACTGATACCTCGAGCATTGCCTGCAACTTACTTGTTTTAAAGATTTTTCTCTAAAAAAATTTTGTGTTGTATCTTGTGTTAAGAGTCCAGTCAATCCAATAAATCTTTTATGTTCTCCAGCATGTTGGCAGCTACAAATCTAGACTCAGGAGCACAATTATTAATGATTTTCAAACGCTGCAAAGTGAGAGTTAACTTGATCTCCCTAAGTACCTGCCAAAGCATATGACGAGTGTTGAGGTTCCTAGAACCCTAATGTCCTTCTGTACAACTACAGCTTCAKCTACAAGATCCCTACAATTCACCGTATCTGCTCAATAAATGCTTTAATATTCTTCTGAAGTTACTAACGGCACAAAACACAGCTCCAGGAACAGAAAGAGGACACTGCTGACCAGCATTGTGAAGCCTTGCAACACCATGTGCCRGCACACCGTGTTCGAGTTAGCTGTTACACCATCAGGACTGATAAAAAGGTCAGGAACTGGGTGTCTGCCGGCCCTCACCTCTGGGCCCCCAATACTCCCGCTCTCTCCTTGCGCATAGAGTAGCATTTTTGGGGGCTCCTCATGTTCACTGCCTGGGTATCTCCAATCCACACGCTTCAGACCAAGCAAGTGGCAGTGCCTGAAATCAGAGGCTGACATCTGTGACAGACAAACATCCACAGCTGGACAATGTGAGAAATAATTTTAAGATATGCAAGAAAATAAATATATCACACAGCATGTGGCAGAGTTCATCCTTAGAAGGGTTTTTAGGGTAGGAACTCRGCTTCACTGTTAAAGCCAAGGCAAACCAAGACCCTTAAGCACAACTAAAGCTGCCTTCACCAGCAGAACTGAAAAGGGCATGGACCAGTATTCACACATCAGGGCTTTGGGAGAATTTTGGTCACCCAGTGCTACAAATCCAACATATTAGACCTAAAGCAACTTGCCATATACCTTGGCATCAGCCCGTATGACAAACTGATAACCCTTAGCCAACTGAACCCATCCTACACTAGAAAACCCATGCTAAGAGAAGCCGTGCTCATCACACGGGGAGACGCGGGCAAGAAGCAGCATCTTCACCTTCAGCCCCTCGGGACCTTTGAGCCGCCTCYGGCCTCACAAACTGCCCTTCATTTGGGGCAATAACTATGGTTTTTCCCCCGCTGCTGAGTGCAGCTGCTGAGTGCAGCTTGTAAACACGACATTTTAAARCCATTTATTAGAATGGAATTCGCATGACGCAAGAGTCACCAAAACAATTTTATTTCCAGTGTTTAAGTGGGTATGCACAGAGGCATGATACAGGTTTGGATTCATTAGGTCTTCATGCAGAATTATATTCTCAATAAAAGAAACCAGTTCCATCCAGTATCCACTATCTACACGCCTATGTTACAACATTTATATCAAATCTGGTATCTCAAGAAAAGATACACGTGTAATATGTACATTTAAGTTACTTATTTTACAGAAAGATTAAAAATTCAAGTCACATAAAACTCAAAATCTGTATTAAAACTGGAAATATAAAACTCCGAGATTTACTGGAATGCCTAAGGAATGGAAGCTCTGCAGCCACCTGTGTTAACATTTGTAAAATGTAGTGAAACTCATGAACAGTAAAATGCATTCATTTGTTTGTAATAAAGTTTCTCTAATTTAACAATATGGCACCCTAACAACCCAAATGACTTTATGATGAGGCACTTGTTAGTGACTAAACCAAAAGAACAATTTTTCTGCATACTAATGCCAGGCCATCGTTTCTCCATTGTAAAACCATGTATACACCACACAGCATGTTGCATCAGATGCTTCGTTCAACATTTGTATGCAGCCATCAAATATACTTTTTCTTAAAATATATATATATACTTTAACTTTAGTGTTCTTCTGGCTGTGGTGATGCACCGTGAAGACAGTTCCACAGTGCACATTGATGAAACCAGCCCAAATGAAGGCTGCATAACGACAACAGTACAGGAAAATATATATATATATATATATATATATGTACACACACACGCACACACATACACACACACAGTTACTGGGAAGTGTAACAGTGAGCTGATGAATTGCTGCCGTGGACACATCTCCCCATTTCAAAGGTACTGGTAGAATCGGGATCGAACCACTTGGGTGCCGGACAGTTTATGAGGGTGGGCGTCGAGCGCGGGGCTGAAGTTGCTCTTGTTCATGGGCTGGAAGCTGTCGCCGTTCACCTGCTCCGGTGCCTGGAATGGTCCCGCCGCCGCCGTTCTGCTCGTGGAAGCCGAGCTGCTGGAGGAGCCGCCGCCGTCGGCCTGCGCCTCCGGAGGCGGCTCCGCGCTGGAGGCTCCTGCCGGGTCCGTGTCCTCCAGCCTGGCCCGTCCCGGCTCAGCCGCGTGCAGGTCGGTTGTGCTCGTGCGTAAACGTTCTCGCGCCAGCCAGTCCGAGATGGAGAGGTCTTGGGCCGGGCATTTGGGCTTCAGCCGATTCACAGCGGAAAGCTCCGATTCCCTCTCTTTCCCTTGACTCGGATCTTGAGCTTTCCAGGCATTCAGGACACTTATTTCGGCGAAATCCCTCTGTCCTCCCAGCGTATGCCTTCGCCGGATGTTTTTTCTCTTYGCAGTCTCTGCAGAGCTGGATTTTTGACTCCCAATTCCAAACATATCATCCGCAGACGATTTGAGTCGCAGCTTTAACCTATCCGTAATCTTAAGCCTCCAGGTGGGCTCTTGCTTATCAGCCTCGCCTCTGGCCGACGCGGCCAAGCTGCTGGTGGACCTCCCCTTTTTCATCATGTCCAACACCTTGCTCACGGCAGGCAAGTCCTTGTCGCTCCTGGCATCCCCCGAGCCCTCGCTGTCCGTTTTGTGCCGCGCAGACTTCCTCCTCGACAGCGTGTCGCACTCGATGAGCTTGTGGGAGCTGAAGAGCCGGCGGCTCTCCAGCCGGGGCGTGGAGCTTCCCTCCGTGCAACTGACCTCGCTCTCCTCCGAGTTCCTGCGACTCGCCTTCACCGCGGTCGCCCCCTTGGCCTGGGGCAGCCGCTCGGCGGCGGCGGCGCTCGCGGCGAACACGGGGAAGTCGCTCTCGCTGTCGGTCTCCACGGGCCGCCCCTCGCTGACCAACTCGCTCCTTTCGTCGTCGGCCTCCTCGCCCTTGCTCTCCGTCACCGACTGCACCTCGGGGCTCAGCAGCGCCGCGTCCAGGCCCGCCAGGTAGACGGTAGAGGAAGTCGTCGAATAATCGGAGGTGATGGAACTGACATCAGCTGCTAGGAACTCGCTGTGCTTCAGTTCAGGGCTGGCTACTTTTTTGCATGAGTATCTGTGCTGGGAAGCCTGGGAAGAAGAGCTGAGCATAGTGCCAGAGTCGGACACTGTCTCCTCAACCTGGGAATGGGCCTGTGGAGCCRGCACCTTGGGGGTGCTGCTCTGCACGCCGAGGGGCGGCGACTTGGGGGGGTTTTCAGGGCAAGGCAGTGAAGGCTCCTCTGACAAGGGGCTTTCTTTCTTTAACAACTTYTTTTTCTCCTTCACAACATTCGCATCTTTTTTACTGCTGTTCTCTTTTTCCTTCAGGATAAACATCCTCTGTTTTCTCCCCGTGTCCCTCTCTTTTTCACACTCCTCTTTAGCCGAGTCCTCTTTTGCCGCGTCGCCACAGGATTGCTCCGCAAGCTCCTTCTTGAAGAACACATTATCCAGCTCATCTTCCGAGCTGCTCGGCTGCGGTTTCTCTTTCGTTTTTTTCCGCTTGCGACTAGCTGCTGCAAAAATGGAGGACACCAGCAGTTCCTTGCTATACTGATCCTTTCCAGAGCCCCAAGAACCCTGTTCAGAAAAGAGGAACGACCGATTACAGATTGCAAAGAGATACGTGTTAGCCTGAGAGCCTTTAAATGCATATGCAGAGGAGGGTGCCTACATTCAGGGAATGTTGTCCTACTGATCAATCTGCATCCTGTGACTCCCACTCTTCACCTGAGCCGAGTGCCTCCCACCTGACAAACACTTTTTCTTTTTTGCGTGGAGACACTTGGGGTTTCACTGCTTAACAGGACGGAGTGTTTTAAGCCAAGAAGACCTTTTCAAGAGCAGTTTGTAATGGCAACTGCTGGACAGATGAGGTCCTGAGAGTGCAGCTTTGGTGCCTTCTCTTGCCTGGTGAACAAGACTAACTTTTCTAAATAATTCCAGCATTTTTTTTTCTTTTTGCTGCTTTTCCTCTTCCAGGTTGTCCAAGTTTGAAAGCCGTATACATTTGGTATCATCAACATATTGCTGCACAAAACCCCATTTTAGATGTAATGACCAAAAAAAAAAAAAAAAAAAAAGCCACAGAAATTCCTTCTGAATCCACAGATTCCTTCCAAAGCTGGAACCTGCCTCGCCAGGGTGGGTGTTTCCAGAAGAGCCCCTTAGCACAGCAGGACTGATTTTTCCCTTAGCTTCCAGGGATCAGCAGCAGCAGCTTAGGCTTCAACTAAGCCAGCTGCACCTCTGACGTGGGGAGAGGCAGAGCCAGGTGGTCACACTCCAACACCCCTGGACATCCCGGTCCCTTGCTGCTAGGCAGCACTGCAGAGCACGGCCATCCAACGGCACGGATCACTGGAAGGAGCATCTACTGATTAGGCACCTTCTCAGAGAATAAGGTTAAAGACAAAGGGAACCATCATCCACGGTGATTATGTGGCCCCTGTCCGACCAAACGCTGCCATGCTCCGGAAATACGGAGCCTCGGGCCCACACGACCCGGGCCTCCTGCTGCTGGGCTGCCTGCTACTAACGACAACTGCCGAGTTTCCTTAGGATTCAGGAGCTCCTCACAAATGCGTTTGGAAGGTCTTGGAAATGGTCAAGATTGCCTGGGTACGACTGGCGGGGTTAAACGGGARGAAAACAGCACAATGGCTACTGGGCACGGCAGGCCCAGCAGCAAAGCCGCTCCCATCTGTTCACATCAATAGGGCATGGAAGCGTTGGGGAGGATTTCTAGCCAAGCAACAGCAGGAAAGGGAAAAGCCTGTGGATATCCCTAACATCCTGCTACATGACAGACAAGAGCTCCTGCCCTTGCTGCAGGGCTGGTGGACACCAGGAGAAGCTGCACAGAAGCAAAACTGGTCTTGTGAAAAGGCTGAGTTCTACATAGACTTTATCCAGTGAAATACAGCACCATAAACACTGCCCAGGAGTAAGCAGCACGGCCACGACCAAGAGCAACAGCCTCTACCCCTCCTCCTGTGCTGCATGAGGTTCACGGGGGCACGAGTCTGCCCACAGCTGCTGCTATGGCTGACAGCTTTTGGATGGCTTCAAAATTATCTGATGAGGAAACAGTATTTCCTCTTATTTACAAAATTCTATGCAGCGCCACTCAACATCCACAATTAGTTTAATCAATGCAGCAAATATCCAACAGATTTCAAAGGTTTATATAAATGCATAAAGGTTTGTAACTACATAAATTCTCAAGAATCCTTACCTTAGATTTTGCTGAGTCACTAGTGGCTGAATCTGTGGGGAAAAGATTTAAAAAAATCCACTTAGTTCTGTGCAAAGTTTTATTTGTTTTGCTACAGACAATGCTGGACTTATGGAAAAAGACAAGCACAGAACAAAATGTGAAGCAAATAAAACCAGAGTGGATAGTCAGAGCTCACAAAGATGCAAGCTGCACCACAGAAAGCCACCGCCATGAAAGGATGCTGTGAATTGTAGGCAGAACCAGCTCAATGATAGGAATGGCAAAGGAGCCCTGTTCTTCTGAATAAAAAACAGAACAGAAATACTAATGTTTATTCAGTGTTTTAGGAAGACAGCCCCTGCAAAACCGCAGCTGAGAGACCTTTTCAGGATCGTACTGCGTACTCTCCTGAGACTCAGGATACACAAAGCAGAATCCAATGTCTTGGCATTATTGGCTGCCCTAAGCACAAATCACGGTTCTTGCAGTTAAGACTCTTTTTTTTTTTTTTTTTTTTTTTTTGTGCCACTTGAGTCGTTTGAAGTAATTCAGTTACGTTTGGTGAGCTAAACCCCAATTTTACATCTCTCTCCACCTCTGCCTATGCATCGGTAAAATTTTATTTTCAAAACAGCTCGATTTCAGCAGCTACCAGTTTTGTACTTTTCCACAACAAGCGCTATTATGAAATGAAAAATGGACACCATAGTTTCACTGTCTCGCAAAACCCAAGATTATACAGTTAGAAAGGGGGTAGGAAGGGGCTAGCGCAGTGACTACAAAACATGAGCTTGGAGGTTTTCCACCTCTAGGGACATTCTCCCTAGGAAGCAAGAGCTGAGCCCCCTGCCACACCCCTTCGGACACATGGCTAATGCTTTATGACTAGAAAGACTGGTAGACCATACCATGCTATTTCTCCTCAGGGTCTGCTTCAGAGATAACAAGAAACAGCAGAAAAACTTTTAAAAAGTAGCATTGATCTGTTTAAAATACTCTTAAAAGAAAATTTACAGCACAGATCAACTTTTTTTTTTTCTTTCCATTTACAAGAAACGGGGGTTTCTGCAGACAAGGCAGCTACAGTGTGGGCAACAGTCCTCCTTCTTCCTACAGTTCCAGCTGTCCACCAGTGACATCACAGAATCCACTAGTGACATCACCGTGTGATAGACTCCTCCCACTTCGCCTGTGGCAACATCAGCAAAAAGTGACTGTTTCAGTAAGTGCTGAACAACCCTCGGAAAACTGAAACAAAAGCTGGAGACGAAGGGGTCACATTTGGGGGATACAACATGCTGGGTTAGTGCAAGAGTGGAGTGAAGGGAAGGGGGGGAAAAAGTCACCAAAAAAGAGCCTGCAGCGCTTGTCCTTAGCCACAAAAGAGGATGGCAGTCATAAACAGAAGGAAATCAGCTTTAGTACAGACATACTGCAATTTATTTATTAAAGTGTCCACCACTTGACAAGAACACATAGCTATTCTTTTATTTTTTGTTGTTGCATTCCTAACACTGGGAAGGAGCAATATTAGAACACCGGAGAAGATCAATCTTTCTGCCATCACAACAAACCACTTTGCAGCAGCATTTCTGCTTCACCTCACGATGATGATTGGATGGGTTACTGTGAATAAATAAAATAGTATGTGCGAGGTTCATCTTTCAATGATTCTATTCCTGTTAGACGACGAAGTTTTCCAATTTATATCATGCAAGATTATCAACATTGCAAGTTTTTACGGTGTATTAATGATCTTTCAGAAAAGAGAAAAGCAATTTATTAGTAAAAGAAAAGAGAAATAGAAAGTTACAGTGAGTTGACAGTAGGTTATTCTAGCCTACGGACTAACACCGTCCAGGCAAGAGTTACCTGATACGTCTCCAGGAGATACTCCCGTCCTTCCAATGTTGGTGAGTAAATGATCTATGTTTGGCACTGGCTGAGATTCTACAGTGTTTTCCTCCTGAACTGCTGTCTATAGTTAATAAACAAAGATCTCTTCATCATCGTTTCACAAATAGCTCATTATGATTTAACAGCATTTAGAAAATTGCATTATTCACCTGAGGACATTTTCCTTGTGAGTTCTAGTTTTCCGATATCGCTTTACATTTTTAAAACAAATACATGTCCTTCTAAAAAATTCATTACTACAAGGAGTGAATAGCTAGAAAGGTGCGTGGAAGATTAAACCATATAGTGATAATAATAAGTAATAAAAAGACATTCTAGAAAGAGCAGAAGCAGATTCTAAGCTAAGATAATTTAAAACACAGATATTTATGCCACAATACTTACAAGAGGTTCCTCAGCATCGTCTTCTGTGAAAAACCAGTCATGCTACAATTTAAAATAAAAAAGGTGAAAACCCCACAGGAAACACAAAACCCAAATGTGGAACAATCACGGACATCAGTAAAAATGATATCCTTGAATTCAAAGGACAAATACCAGAGCCAAACCAGCTCAGTAAGAGAAAGCTGCTCTGTCTGCGCATGWTCTTACTTTTTAAATAATGAAATGCATCCACTTACTTTTTGAATGAGTGTTTCTACAATTTTGTATTGATCTGGCATGTGCGTGACCATGTGTGTCATGTTATCATCAGACGTCCTCACGAGCGTTGGACCAAAAACTATCGCCAAGTTTCTCGGTTCCATCTAAGAAATGAAAGTTTTCCACATCACCCATTTACAATAGGGGAGTACAGTATGTGCATGTAATAGCATTRTACACTTGAGAATCATTTTAAATAAGGATAAAGGTTTTTAAAAACACAGGATCAATTAGGTGGGATGTTACACTTCTATACACAGCTGAAATAAACGCATGCAACTTTTCTACAGCTCAACATTAAACATGGTAAGTAAAGATATGGCAAGCACAGAGAAGTCTAGACTAAAGAACTCACATTCTGCATAGTTTCGAGTGGGAGTATTTTTGTTTTGTTTTGTTTTTTGATCTTTGAGGAAGGGACTCTATTTCTGCTTTATTTAGAAAAACTGACATTTTAAGACACTTCAAAAAAAGGCACTAGCAGTTTCCCGGGTTTTAATCTGAAAATGTTTACAGGACACATGAAAAACCTGACCTACTGATCAAGCACTATTTTGTCTAGGGACAAAGAGCTCATTCAGCTCACGTTTACTTTGGAGGAGGCAGCAGCAGCCAACGTCACGGATGCTACAGATCTGCTCACACGACAGACTCGGTGTTATCCAGCCATGTCAGCCACATCAATCACCCACCTCACTTATTTTTTAAACTACATCTCTGACAAATTTCAAGAAGAAAGCAACAAAACACTTTTATCTTCTACTTCTGCCTTCTTACTTGACTTACAGTTTACTCTTCCTGTTGTGATGTGGAATAGACCAGTAATAGACAGTGGGTAACAGCCTCACTCTTGGCTTTGACTTGGAYTGTGGTTTTGGGCAACTCATGCAATTAAAATACAACTTAATTCATCTCTCCTTACATATTCTACACCATTAATGCTATTTAAACAATATTGATGCAGTACACTGAATACTTGAAATGTTATRGTCTTGGTTTAGATGCTGCGCTTAAAATAACATTATCATTACATTATAATGTGGAGTATAATTACACTCAAAAWGTGATCTAAATAAAAATGTAAATAATGAATAAAGAAAATTTAAAGGTATTAACTAAAGGTTATCATTCATACAGCTGATGTAGGTACCCACCATCCTTATTTGAGCAAAGGCATTTTCCGAGCTTTTAGATGATTTCATCTTAAGTTTGTCATAACTTCATCTAAGTTTTAAATAGCATCAATCACATCAACTTCCACCTGTACCATTACCTATTCATAACCACACCAACACCATGTAGCTTTGAGTACACCTTTGGGCCCACCTACCCCACTCTGAAAAAAGATATTATTATTATTATTATTATTATTATTTGCATTCAAGCTAGATAACAGCATGCAAGACAGCAGTAAATGCAGATTAACTCAGACTCTTTCCTCAATTTACGGAAATGACAAAAGGTTGTCCTCAGTGCTGTTAATTAAAAGATCACTACCCTCTACACCATTATTATCTCTCTTTAAGCTATCAGCATTTATCAGACTAAACATTTAAATAATTACAGCAAATGCTATTCTTAAAAAAAAAAAAAAAAAAAAAAACGGAAGTGTCCAGGAACCCAGGCCCCCCCCACAAA